>NC_053160.1:41658974-42012724 GCF_016835505.1 Polypterus senegalus | reverse complement strand
GCAAACATTGCATATGCACTGCTCTTTCCCAGTATGAAACCATACTGATGCTCACTAATCATCACCTCCCTTCTTAACCTAATTTTCACTACTCTTGCCCATAACGTCATGCTGTGGCTGATCAATTTTATCCCTCTGTAGTTACTATAGTTCTGCACATCACCCTAATTCTTAAAAATCAGTACAAGTACACTTCTTCTCATCCTACAGACCACCATCCTATGCTGCCTACTTTCCCCTGCCATCACTTTGCAGTCTCCAGTCTCCATCAGACCGACCCTCCGGTATAGGATATAATCCACCTCTGTGCATCTTCCTCCACTCTTGTATGTCACCCTGTGTTCCTCTCTCTTCTTAAAATACATATTCACCACAGTCATGACCATCCTTTTCACAAAATACACTACCCTTGTGACCTTTTGCATTTCTCTCCTTGACACCATACCTACCCATCACCTCCTCATCCCATCTGTTCCATTCAGTAACATGTCCATAGAAATCTGCTCCAATCACCCTTCATTCTCCCTTGGGTTCACTCTCCACCACTTCATCCAACTCACTCTAGAAATATTCTCCTCCATTGCACACTCAATCTGTGGGGTATATGCACTAATAACATTCATCATCACACCCTCAGTTTCCAGCTTCATAATCAACACTCTTTCTGACACTTTTTTCACCACCAAAACACTCTTGACATACTATTCCTTCAGGATAACTCCTACCCTATTTCTCATCCCATCCACACCATGGTAGAACAATTTGAATCTGCATCTGATACATATGGCCCTTCCATCTAGTCTCTTACACGTCTCTTCCTTCTCTCCATCATATTGGCTAACTCTCTCCCTTTACCAGTCATACTGCTAACTTTCAAAGTTATTATCTTCAATTCCACTCTCCTAGCCTTCTTACTCTCCTCCTGCCTCCAGACACATCTTCAGACCCCCAACCCCCCAACCCCCTTTTCTCCTTTGGCCAAGAGTAGACCATTTTCCCTCAGCACTCTATTGGCTAACAGTACTGGTGGTGGCCATGGTTAATTTGGGTCTCGACCGATCCAGTATGGAAATCTCTATTTTTGTCCCCATATTGATCTGGCAACATCTGACATAACCCTCTCCATTTATCCAGGCTTGGGACTGTAATGAAGAAACACACTGGTTTGTGCATCCCCTGTGGCTTGGTTGGTATATGGTACATTTTAATTTCTTAAAAAGTAAGATTTAATGCTACATCCTCTGATAGATTTGCCTGCTTTAGTTCCTTTCCATTTAGTAATCTGTGTCTATTCTTCAAAGCCTTACTAGGACTCTATCAAGTTAAGTTGATGAAAAACAAAAGAAAATAGCTTTCAGAGTACAATTTTGACTCGAGGGCATAAGAGAAACTAGAACAAGAAAAATAAAGAAAGAAGGAGAAATGCTGTTCATGTACTATGGACCTGAGAGGAAATCTCATCCAGTGGGAAAATAAAATTAAAACTCCCCGTCTTCAGTTGCTTTTTGTGTGGATCGTGCCACAAAATCAAATTTCTCTGAAAACACCAAATAAGAAATTAATGTGAACACAAAGAAGAGAGATGGTGAGACATTACAGGAGGGAACACACAAAATGTCTATAGCATATAAATATAGCAAAAGAAAAGGGAGGCCCATTAACAGAACAGCCTCTGTGAAAGTGTGTTCAGCTAGCAAAAATGGCCTCACTTTTCAGAATGTTGCATAGAATCACACAGGCAATAATCAAATGAACCAAATTTACATGGCACATACATTATACAAATCATTGTATTTTTGTAGTGTATTTTAGTGACCCAGTTATTGCAAAGTATGCACAGTAAAGTAACCCTCCAAGATCAGTCTAAAGAGAAAAGACAGACAGGACACAGAATTCTGGATGTTTTTGTAAAGAGAAGGTAATTCAGTCCACCACCCTCTCATCAGAGGCCTCTTCAGACTTAACAAGAGACAAAGTGATTTTTAGTGTAAAGAGCTCAGAAGAAAAAAGTAGGATCAAAGAGAAGCCAAAATCATAACCAAAAAGTCAAACCACATGATCGTGAAGTTTAAAATGGTAAGCAGATATCAAAGACACTTCTTCTTCTTCTTCTTCTTTCGGCTGCTCCCATTAGGGGTTGCTATAGCCACAAAAAACGTTTTGAAAAGCAACTTAATAAACTAACAATTTAATTATCTAATACTCGGATAGTTTGAAACCAGAAGTGCAATTTTTTTAAATGTTCACACTTATGCCGTCTAGTGTTACATACTCCCAAGGGTTTATGGGCACTTTTGCATAGCAAAATCCAATGTGACTTTGGCAAAACAGCAGTGCTCGTAAGGAAAACAAAATGTTGTCGCAGGAAAAGTTTAAAAGTTGTAGATTTTCCCAGATTTTCCATGCTAGAAAGAAACTATGTGCATAATTACATTGCTTAGGTAAGAAAACCCCAGAACAGATGTTTAGATTGTTAAAATAGTTTGTTAAAACCCATTCTGGATTGCAAACTCAGTTCATAACAAGACTGAGCAGTGGTCTGGAAAGAGAACCAGGCAAACTGCTCCATTCTAACATGATAATTAAAAATCTTCCCTCTGTGAAAGAAAAATGAACTGCTTGCTAGCTAATAAGAGTTAAAAGCTGACAAAGCTGTTTTGCTATAATGGCAGGTTATTCAAACAGGCGTCTGTCATAAGACAGGGTGCAGTAAGCTGACCTAGGACAACTTCCTCTTAAAGAACTTGTCTGTTAGACACAGGAAAGATGACCTTTCCTTCTTTAGGGCGCATCTGACACGTACACAAAACAAAAAATGGTTGGCCGATTTGCGCAATATAAGGTGAAATGCTTAGGTAAACGATAATATGCTTTTTGAGAAGTAAGGGGAAGGGAGGAATAAAATGTAAGCCAACTTAAAAGGGGAATCTGCATTCTTCTGCCTTGCAACACATGAATCCATGTGCTCACTGGTGCCTGAATAAAGACTGACTGACTGAACTATTCCTGTCTTCCTCGGGGGTTTCCTCCACACCTGTCTGGAATTCAGTTTAGTTATTTTATGGTATAAATTTGTATTGTAATATTCAATTTGTAACCTCTAGCTTTCACGTTTTTTTTACATTATGTTTGTTTAAAAAGGTCCTGTTTTTGGACTTGTCATTTAAACCAGAGTCTTTTTTTATTAGTTTCTCTTTCTTGAAAGAAATGTTGACAGATTTAGGACATTTAGGGTATTTTCCAACTGTAAAAGCCTGTCCTGCAATTTTGGGGCTAGGAAAGACTAAAGTCTGCCAGATGAGTTTTGTTAAATATTTGAATTGTATTTTTTCTGAAGGCTGTCTCATGTGTGTTGAGTTTCACTGCAGCTTGTTCCAGTTGCCAGGGTAAGCTTTCCTGTCATTAGGGGGCATGGTGTCTAGGTACGTCATCTGCTGGCAGTTGCAGTGGTGAGTTTAAATTGCTGTGTCTTTATCGGAGCTGCAGATAAAACAAAGCCTTTTCTAAATCAATTGTGAATCAATTTCTTGTTTTATGAGTTGATCTGTTGGGTTTCCTAACTTTCATTTTGTCCTTCGGACCTTGACTTGCTTTTTTGCTTTGTTGTTTCAGCACTTATCGATCTCCTGGTTTTGACCCTTTACTGTCTCACATCTCTCTCCTGGTTTGACCTTTAAAAATCTTATCGGCTTCCCAACACAAGAAGTTGTTTTTTTCTGACAAAACAAGTATCATTTAGAGTGCACCGAATAAAAACACAGGTCATATGTGAGGCTACAATTGCAAATTAGTATGGTAAAGGATTAGGGTAAAATTACCAATAACACAAAACATGTAATTATATAGCAGACAAGGTAGCAGGGAAAAGTTCAAGATTTGCTAAAAAGAAAAATGCTACAAAACAATGATGCAATCCTACCAACTTTAGGGTTAGGAGATGTCTGGTGTTGGTTAGCATTTCTGACTTGTTCTTTCATCACTTTTTTCTCTTTCAGTAATTTGACCCAACTGTTTTTTGAATCCGTTTTACCTGAATTTGTTCATTTCTTGGTTACAACATTCTGATCAATCTCTTCAAGATTATAACAACAGAAAAGAGATGTACTACACAGCCCATGGCCAAGTAGTGTAGGAACATCAAGCTCACCAGAAAAACATCTGTGGTCCTGTAGCTTTGGAAGGCCATATCTGACCCCAGATTTGATTTTGTAGCTGTGCTTGAAAGTAACAATGGGCTTGGTCTGAAAATGTATTTGGGGATATGAAGATAAGCAGGACAAAGCCTGTCTGGCAAGAAAGAAAAACAAGGGACTGAACATGAAATAGAAAAGTGTTTTGTGTGTTATTGTGAGATGAGAAAGTGGGAAAACCAATCCATCCATCCATCCATTTTCTAACAAGCTGAATCCGAACACAGGGTCACGGGGGTCTGCTGGAGCCAATCCCAGCCAACACAGGGCACAAGGCAGGAACCAATCCAGGGCAGGGTGCCAACCCACCGCAGGACACACACAAACACACCCACACACCAAGCACACACTAGGGCCAATTTAGAATCGCCAATCCACCTAACCAAACCTGTAGACAGTTATAAAGATGTATGCAGGTCCCTCATAGATTCTTCTGTGGTTTGTCATCATTCTCTGTTATTTTGCAATCACTTCATAATTGCTTCACTTTTGTGTAAGTGCTGCTTAATAAGAGTACCATTTGGTAATGATACATTAATTTCTCATCATTATCCTGGAATTTGAGTTACATTAATAATGGTTGTATAATGTTAGTCAGTCTATATCTGCATTTGCTATCTTCTTCTTTCTTCTTCTTTCGGCTGCTCCCGTTAGGGGTTGCCACAGCAGATCATCTTCTTCCATTTCTTTCTGTTCTCTGTATTTTGTTCTGTCACACCCATCACCTGCATGTCCTCTCTCAACTCATCCATAAACCTTCTCTTAGGGCTTCCTCTTTTTCTATTACCTGGCAGCTCTATCATTAACATCCTTTTCCCAATATACTCAGCATCTCTCCTCTGCACATGTCCAAACCAACGCAATCAAAAGTCCCCTAACATGCTATCTCAGACTTGTAGGCACAAGTAGAAATTTCAAGTTTGAGGTGGGCATGCACTTCTCTCTCTCAATCCCCAGGTTGATGTGTTCTTTATACACAACAGTCCCTCTTACTCTGGCCTTCCATACCCTTGTAGGTTTAGGCAATGTGCTTATTAACTGCCCAGGGCAATGTATTGAACAGAAAAGGAAACAATAAAAAGGAAGGGACCATATTCAAAATTATTTTTAAAAACTAATAAAGTGTATTCTGTACATATATTGTAACTCATAATACAAAATTAATATAATTTAAATTGCAGGCAAAAAATGAATCCCCAAAACTGACATACTGTACACACCATCAGTTTTCAAGTCCCACCAGCCGAAGACTACATTTATTGCCAGCTCTAAAACATAAAAAGTGAAAAGGACAAACTGTAATAAAAACAAGCTCTTAAAATGATTATCAAGCAGTCACCATTGTACTAAAGTCTAGATAAACTAATAAAAAGCCTAACTGAAAAAATGCTTGGAACAGCAGATGGCAGGCTGCCCTCCTGCTGCCATAATCCAGACCGCAGCCTGACATCATGTAAGGTTTTGTCAGAGAAAGAACCCCAGGATGCCATGATGTCCCTTAAAATTCATGCTGAGTAGTGACACTAAGCCCCTGGGATTTCAAACAATCATCATCAATTTCCAAGAAAAGAACAGTAAATCTCCACTTCCACCACCCTCGTCGGCAGAGTCACCTCCTTCTCTTGCTGTCAGCCTCCTGCTTGGTGTGTAGATGCTGATCAGCTTTTTACTCCTCTTACAATGGAAGCTCACAATGCTGTGCCTAAATCTGTACACTGACACTGCTCTGAACATTCAGTGCAAGGCAGCATTAAAACAAAAGGTATCTAAAACTGCCTGGTAGTAATGTGGGGTAAAAAAGAAAATGTCTCCCTATATCACGAACAGAAAACAAACTAAAATGTTAACCATGTCAGTGGGGCTAATCATTTAAGATCATAAATTGTATTCCATTGCATTTTCTTTTTATTTGCTTTAAATAATGTTTAAAGAAGTTATATTCTTCTAATAGGTGATACAGCGGCTCAGTGATTAGAGCTGCTGACACAAAGGGTTTGATTTGTGTAGAGTTAGCATATCTATATTCAGCCATGTGAAAAAATATGTACACCCCTTGTATTTTTTTAATATATGTGGACTAATATGCAGTATATCGATCAAAATTTGATCTTCATTTAAACAGTATCTTTATGTAAAGGTCATGTAATTGGAAAAAAAGAAAATATGACTTTACAGTAATTTGTTTAATGGAAAATGAACAGATCTCCATTTGAACAAAGCTGATATTGCTGTCTTTGGCAGGAGGTGTTTCCTATACAGTAACTGCCTACCAGGCTCGGACATCCACTGGAGAAATTTTTCCTTTTACTCCATGCAGAATTCTTTCAGCTGTGCGATGCTTGATGGGTGTCTTGTGTGTAGCCAGTTTCATATCCTTCCACATCATCTTAATGGGATTCATATACAGGCTTTTGATTATCCATTCCAGATACCCCCATTTCTTTCTTTTCAGCCTTTCCTTGGTGGACCTCCTGGTATGTTTAGGGTCATTGTCAAGTTGCAAAGTCCACATTTGGTTGAGCTTCAGTATTCCGACAGTAGGTCTTACATTATCTTCAGCAACTTTGATACTGTACAATGAAGAATTCATAGTCATTTATATGATGGTGAGCTGCCTGGGCCCTGATGCAGCAAACCTGCCCCAAACCATAACATTTCCTCCACCATACGTTCTAGCAGTTATCAGGTCCTTCTGATCAAATACTGTTTTTGGTTTTTACGTCAAACATGTCTTCTGGTACTGTGGCCAGATAACTCTGTCTTTGCGTCATATGTCCAGAGTACTTTTTTCCAAAACTCCTTGGGCCTCATGCATAAACAGTGCATACGCACAGAAATCCTGCGTAAGAACTTTTCCACGTTCAAATCGCGATGTATAAAACCTACACTTGGCGTAAAGCCACATACTTTTCCACGGTTCCTCATACCCTGTCGTACTCAAGTTCTCCGCTTGGTTTTGCAGACTGGCAGCACCCAGCGTCAAAGCAGTGCTACTGTTCCTGTGTGGTTACCCTTTATTTCTTAGAACCACATTTCTGACGTGGCTTTATAAATACACTGAAACTAACCGCATATTGTTGATTAGTGTAATGCATCTGATTGTAGATTACCTGTAACAATATAATGGCCCCGGGAATAGCCATAGTATTCCAAATACCATAACTGCTTTAGCGTTGTTACTCCTACTGCACCTTCTTCTTCTTCTTTTTCTTCTCTCAGCTGCTCCCTTTAACGGTTGCCACAGCGGATCATCTTTTTCCATATTACTCTCACTGCACCACTCGGAGTATTTATATCACTGTATCTGAGTGGGGAATCACAGAAGCAGCTGATTGGAAAGAGAATTATCGGTATAAAGCATCAGGCACACGCTGCCAAAGCAGCCACGGCTTTTTTAAAACTGCATTTTGTGTTTACTTGTGTTATATTTGACTAATGGTTAAATGTGTTTGATGATCAGAAACATTTTGTGTGACAAACATGCAAAAGAATAAGAAATCAGGAAGGGGGCAAATAGTTTTTCACACCACTGTACATAGAGGCACACTGGTGGAGTTGCTAGCTCTGTTCTGAGTATGTCCTTGTGGAATTTGTACATTCTCCCCATATCTGCATGGATTTTCATCTCACAAAATGTGCATGTTGAATTTATTGATGATTTGGGGCTGTGTAAGCCTGGGTTTTGACAAGAACACCATATATGGTTGATGCCATCCTTGCTTTGAGAGCTGTTGGGGCACCAGTCTGTTGTAAGGGACGGGTTTATACTCGTCAATGAGCCTCACACACGTGCCTTTCAGAAGAGGAGGTAATCAGAGAACTCAGGCTCAATAAAGATATGTGAGGGACATTCAAATCCTCAC
Source organism: Polypterus senegalus (assembly GCF_016835505.1). Taxonomy (NCBI): domain Eukaryota; kingdom Metazoa; phylum Chordata; class Cladistia; order Polypteriformes; family Polypteridae; genus Polypterus; species Polypterus senegalus. The sequence continues at coordinate 42,004,671 of NC_053160.1, read as the reverse complement.
AAGCAGTGATAAAATGACCATTCAAATCATGCACTGAAGATGTGAAACAACAGTACTTACCACTGCAGCACCTTGCCAACTGTTTAATATTTATCCCATTTCTACTTTTAACCATTGCAAATGACAGAGTTCTGTTAACAACATCAAACATTTGATTACCATACCGTTCTAAGCATAAACATGAGCTCAGACAGATCATGTCAACAGGTTACAACAGCTCAAAGCCAAAGGTAATAAAGTCTTGATAATGGTGGACGGTAGTCTAAGGCCTGTGTCTTTAACTGACCAGTAGATGTCAGTGAAAATCAATGTTTCAAGCACTTTCAAATAATGAACTTTCTTTTAAGTTTCAGTTTACTAATATCAAAATTTCAGGAAGCTTCATTTTACCCATTAGCAATGATATTCTCTTGTAACTTTTAACTCTGTTTACCCTCTGCTTGCCCAAAATCAGACAATTATTATGCTTCTCAAGCATATGCTTTTTATTGTCTGTTGCAATAATTTAATATTGTCAGCTTCTGGAAATCAACTGATTAAGTACAGGTGGCTACCAAACAATACAACTAAATAAATGTCCTAAAATGAAATACAGCTAATAAAATAATTATGTAAAGATAAAAAAATCTGATTTAACAAACAACAAATTATGGTCAGCAGAGTGGAGTGGTGTTAATGCTGCCACCCCAGAACTCCAGAGTCCTGAGCTCTGCTTATGGTTGTAGTTGAGCATGCATGTTCTTCCAAGGTCCATGGGGAGCTCCAAGTCCCTCTCACTTTTCAAAGACGCTCAGGACATTCATTTTCTGATCCTGTTTATTCCACTGCATATGGAAGGTTGGAGACTGTCCCAGCAGCATCAGTCTTTGGACGAGTGTGATGCCAGAAAATCAAAGGACACAATGTGTTACACAAGGCCAACTTAGATTCACTGATCAAGCTAGCCTGTGTATCTTTGGGACCTGAGAGCAAATCAGAGTAAAGGAAGAAAGCTGAGTTAGATAAGGAGAGAGTAGGGATACGGGTAAAGGATTAATAGCTGGCTAGAAGAAATGGAAGAAAGGAGTAGAAGAATTGTATCCTCATTTCACACTGATTTTCAATGACAACAAGTTGATGGGAATCATTTAAAACTCCGTTAATCAATATGTTTTATTACATAACACGATGTGTATAGTACAAGTCAAATAGGGTCATGCTTAAGCTTTCTAAGACAATGGTGTGGTCTCACATGGAGTACTGTGCATAGCTTTGGTCACCAGGCTACAAAAAAGACAGAGCAGCTCTAGCAAAAGTCCAGAGGAGAGTGACAAGGCTGATTCCAGGACTGACAGGTACAAGGTATAAGTAGACATTGAAGGAGCTAACCCTTTCCAGTTTAAGCAAATGAAGATTAAGAGGTAACATAATTGAAGTTTTAAGGAATTATGAAAAGAATTAGTAGAGTGGATCCAGGTCGTTACTTTAAAATGAGTTTATCAAGACCACAGGGACACAGTTGGAAACTTGTTGAGGGTAAATTTTGCACATGTTAAGAAGTTTTTCTTCAAACAGAGAACCACAGACACATGGAATAAACTAACAAGTAGGGTGGTAGTGAGTAGGACTTAGTGGACCTTCAAAGCTTAGCTTGATGTTTTTTGGGAGAGATAATTGGATAGGATTGTTGAGAGCTGTTAGGCAAAATGGCCTATTCTCGTCAAACTTTTTTTAATGTTCTAGTGTAATCTGTCCTTGAGGTGTGCTTGTTACTTTAGAGGAACAAACTGAGGCGAGATGACTATGAGGGCATGAAGAAAGCAGAGTAAAAAGACTCGCTGCAATTCAGATTAATGTACATAGTTGGTTGGGGTAGCTGTGGCCTTACTTAAAAATGAAAATGGAGCTAGAGGTCTGATTTGACATATTAAAGTTTTAGAATATATAAAAGATGCATTCAAGGAGAAAAAACAACTATTATTTATAGGACAGTGCCACCATTTTTGTTTATCCATTAAAACAAATGACAAACATTGCTGATTATATTATTAATAAACATTCATTTTGCTCTAAATTGTTAGATTAGGCATGCCAGTGTGTTAAAATGGTTCACCACCTCAAGTGTATTAATTAAATTTAGTTGGCTCATCTACACCAATTTCTCTGGCATCTCTGCATTTATAAAGTGTGGGAGTTTGTGACCAACTCTTATAATGGAATGTCATCATCCATGGGGTTGTCATCTGCTATGTATCTACAGTACCTGGATAGTCTCCATGTCTTCCATCATCTTGTACTGAAAAGCAATTCTTTATGAAATGGATGAAAGATTTGAGTAAGAAATGCAATAGTTTTATTTAACAAAGATGGTTATTTTAGTAGCCAGAGGGACTCTCCACATATGTCAGGCTGAATCTTTTTGAATCCAGATGGTGGTGCAACAGCGTAAGTCATAAGAAGGAAAAAAAAAGAATAAATAATTGCACTAAATCCCAGTGTAACTCCTGGAAGCCTGATGCATTTGTCCTTTCCCCAATAGCTGATAGGAGCACCATGGGCCACAGATAAAATCTCGGTCGATCTGGCAGAGAGTCAAACCAATACAAATCAAAAGAAAAATATTGTCAAGTACAATGTTAATAGTAGATTAGTAGTGGAGAGAGGGCTCAGTACAATTTGCTTAGTAAAATAAAACTAAATGTTAAACAAGTAGTATCAGCACATCAGCAGAATAGGCTGCAATATTGATGTGAACAAATCAATTGTTTCTTGATTTTGATGTAAGCTGTTGTGCCTGCACTTAGAGCCTGTCAGCTAAAGAGCTGAGTGTGAATATTTTAACTAAACACCTTCATGTTTGACAGAGGAAAGCTGTCAAACGACCAAGGTCATTCTGCTTCCTGAGTGTAATAGGAAATAACTTTCATTTAACTGAACTGAATGAGGATTGCAAGGAGCATTTTTTCAGGTGTATATGAACATGTTTTTTTGGTAAAATCATGCATTTTAAAACATACACAGCAACAGAGAAAAATAAACAGTATATTGCATTATTATGCCCTGCAGCATTTTAACTCTGAATGGCCAAAGAGCACTTCTATGATGCTCCTGAATAACAGACGAGTTAAAGCAAATAAACATCATTTTCTTTAATAGATATTTCTCATTAATGGTTATCTGGATCCAACGTGTCTTCAGCTTTTTGTCTGACCAAACTCTGTATTTTGCAAATTACATTTTAAATTAAAGTAATTTGCTTGGCCACCTCAGTCTATACAACATAACCCTACATACACAAGGCATGGATTATCTTTGGAAGAGATATCTTAAGACTGATCTACTGGAATTGGTCATTCCACTATTATTCATCAATCTGCACAATTTTAGGAAATCTTGTTATATCTACTCTCTATATATAAAATGCTAAGCGTAAAAGTGCAATGATTTTATGTGATGTTTTTATGTCACATTTTTGTCACGGTTTGAATCAGGCTTATTTTAAAACCTACATATACTGTTGTTTGATACTCAGATTCTTATTCCATTTTTAAATTATACATTAAAGTGTCACGAAAGTCATGGTTTTTAATATCAAGAAAGTCGTGTTTTTTTATTTTTGATCGAGTAAACTTTCTTTCACAGGAACAAACTATTAAAAAATTATCTATTCATAACACCAATGTTTGTATTTAGGTGATTTTGTTAGCTGAAGGTCGAGTTACGATGATCCATTGCATACCACTTTAGAGTTCAAGTGATTTTTCCTAAATCATTTTTTTTTAAAAAAAGGCCTTCTTTTATCTATAAGAATGTCAATTAAATGGATCGTTTATTTAGTCTCTTATAAATACTCATCAAGCATAGTGGACCTCAGTTTTACAGGAATACTCCAATCCGTAAGAGAGTAAATATTTCATTCTTATTTCATTATTTTTAATCCATTAAATAATAATTAATTTTTCTTTTACATATTCATAGAATTTTGGAGTTTTGACTCCAATAAATAATCATTTTTCTTTTGTACATTTACAGATTTTAGGTGCCAGGGCCCCCCCCAGTGATATTATACAGTAAAATGTATATGCTATGCCAATACTTGTGAGTGTACCAAATGACTCCAGCCAAAGCTGCCTTTATCAGAACATTGTAATTTAAGTTGTTTGCAATGTGTTATTTTCCTATTAGGTTCCACTTTTTATTGTTTTCATGTTTTTCCTGATTTACTGTGATTATTTCAATAACTCCAAACATGTTACTTTGGTTCCATGTGATTCCTTAAATATCATGTCCTGTCATTGTTGGTATGCAGTTTCTACTCTCCATATCTGCATGGAGATTTCTACATGTGATAAACTGGCACTCCATTTAGAATGAGTTGATTCTATAGTCCTGATGCCGCCCTTACATAATGGATTATGTTGGTACAGTTAAGAAATTGATGGAGAGAGGTCAAACAGGAGTTGATGCTGCTGCTGCTTATTTAGTCAGTAGTTGGGTTTAAATTTCACGCTTTTTTGTTGGTCTCCCTGTATGTTTGTACCCTGTTTTTTTTTTTTCTTCCACACCCAAAGCAACATGCAAGTCAGTCAGTTTAGTGATTCTAAATTTTGAGTGTACTTGTATATATGACTGGTCTTTATGACCGACTGGCATTCCTTCCATTGTTGGTTACTGTCTTACACCCTAAACGGATATGGTGGATGTGAGAATGTTATGTTATATTAAATTATTAAGGGTAATTTTTCAAAACTGTAGTATATTGTATATTATTTTTTACCACAAAAAATATAATTCTATTAAACTGGAGAATGGGTATGTTCTGTGAAATTTCAGATAAATGAAATAAGCATTAGGTTAGGCAGATAGATAGTACTCTACTTAGCACAAAATAATTTTTTACAGACGGTCAAGAAATATTATAAAAACAAACAACAATAACCCCCCCTAACACATGCATACAAATTTAAAAAAACAAAAACTCCATGGTGAGGCATTATTAAGGCAAAGTGCTGTAGGTATGAAGGAGGCACGGCAGCATTTCTTGACACCCTTCTCTTAAATCATTTTTTGGTTATAATTTGTTTGTGTGATTTTTGCATGTTGCCATGTTCACCTAAACAGTTTCACAGAATATTTCATGTACGTGCACTTTCACTACCTTTTATGTACTTTTTTCCAAAATTGTTAATAAAAATGATGTATTATTTGTTACTATCATGATGCCTTGTAAACACCATATTGGAGTTTGGGGGAAGAGTGTTCATGAAACCAGAGAACAAACATAGCAAGAGAATTCTGGATGCTGGGCAATCCAACTGTAAATAAAGCTTTGATGAGAGTTGAGTAACAGAGAAAATGCTAGTATTCAAAGATTCCAGCTGTCTTGATAAATGGTGTACTGTATATGGTGTATATGGTGTAACTGATGTAGTCAGCTATTCTAGTTGGCTCTTCCAACCAGTTTTGTAACCAGTAGCTAGCCTTCACAAATAATTCAGTATCAGGAAGGAAACCCATAACAGAGAAACACACTGAGTTCACTGCTCTTGACTTGAAGTAGATCTCTGGCAGCAACATTCTCAACCCAAAACTCAGTGTGAGTTATGTTTTTACTAAGAGTATGGTTTTACTAATGTTGATGGGCAAAAAGCATTTTGAAAGTATTTTTCACAGCAAATTTGCTTGATTTATCAGTGACCTTCTTCGCCAAATTTTTCTGTGAAAATTCACTGTGCAGCCGGCTTAGTCAAACTTTTTCCCAGCTCCCCATGATGCTTTAAAAGCCCAGCATGACATCACAGAGCTGTAGCAGCCAATGTTGGATGGGGTATCCCCCTTAGCAGTGCTTTACGTTGAACAAAATAATTGCCAGCACTCCCTGTTGTGTCAGATTATTATTCTTCCTTGTGATGCATTATACACAATACATACATTAGCTTCACAAGTCTTTGAGAGGGTGGAGGGGTTTCCCCAGTGGAGTTTCGAGCTTAAACGGGAAGTACCAATGCAAATCAAGCACTTCTGCCAAGTATATAACACAAGTTCCTTGCATCACAGGCTCGGTGGGTGTGCCAGTACACATACATTAACTGCCGGTATTCAAAGCTCAAACAGTAAGTAGGAGGCACGGAGGTTAGCACTGCTGCCTCACAGCTCAGGTCACATTTTAGGCCACAACAATCCGGCCATCATATTTGGCAGATGCTTCCCTGGCCCTCAGGGGCACTTAAACAACCATTACGCTGTTATTATTTACACAAAACTGCTCATTTTCTCCTTCCCCATTGAATTCAGTACATTTCGCTGAGTTCAGTGAAGTTTTCAAACATTTCCAAGATTTGAGTGAACTTGAGGAGATGTGAACTTAGTGGGTTAACTCATCACTAGTTTTTACCTTGTGTCGGATGCTGGCAAGAAGACACTGCATTAGAATAAGCATTTTCAAAAAATGAATGTGGATCATAGCATATTTATCTGTGTCCTGGATCTGCACTTAGAGGTCTGAAACTATTCATTTTCAGTGCCTATGTACAGTTTGGTATCAGGATATTAGTTTTGGTCAGGACTTGCACATTTTATGTTCATTCTATTTTTCAGTCTTTTTTGGAAAATTAACCTTTTTACGTTTATTTAATCTTTTACCATAAGCTGGTCAGTTCCCACTTCATGTGGGTTGCAGTCTCTTTGTGCTGTTGTTAAGCTCTTTTGATCTTGCTTGTTTGGCGTTCTCTGTATCTCTTGTATTTCTATCTTTTCTGTTTGTACTGGTATCCTTTGCATCAGTTTTGCTTTGTTTGTTTCTTCAGCTCAGCAAATCATTAATTTTTAAAATCCTTATCTCAAAGTAGGCCTAACCTGGTCATCTTCGGATCTACTATCTAATTCTTTCACCACATTTAACATCCAGCTTCATATTCACAGGACTTTAATTTATAGGAGGTATCTGATCAATGCTTACTCGAACCTCAAATATCCCAACATTCTGCATTAACTATAGCAGTAAATATTGCATTGTTCATTCTAATTATTCACATTAAAGCATTATGGTCTGTTTTGTTGATTCGAATGAACCTTTATTTATCAACATGTCAGGTCAAAATTAAAAATAAATGCATAAAAATACAGGAAAAGGCTAATCAAGTGGTAAATTATTTTTAGAAAATCACAAGTCATATTTTTAAATAGCTGTTTTATATAAATTAAATGATCAATGGGTGACATAGTAGTGCAGCGGTTAATATTGCTGCCTTACAATTCCAGGGTCCTCACCCAGTAGTTGTCTGTGTGGAGTCTGCACCCTTTCATTGTTTCTGGGTGGGCTTTGCTGTGGGTAGGCCATTTTTTTTCTTTGTGGGTTGATTGGCAGGTCCTAGCTGGATCTACTGGTATCGGCATAAGTGTGCCAGGGATGAAAGTGTCCCCTTGTTTTCAGTTAGTCCCTGACTTGCATCCCTAAGTAGACAAACATTGCCCCCCCAAAATGCTACAAGCTGTAATCTGGCATAAGTGGGTTAGAGAATATACAGGGTTAGTATATATTAGTTCAAGCAAGCACTTTATTGTCATTGTGTAACACAACAAAATTACTTTTTGTGACAGCCCCAAGGTGCACTTAAAGAAAAGTCAAATAATTCCAAATATGGCGTATACAGTGTTAGGTGATCAAGTAACCAGAGCAAATTATTATGGCTCAAAATACAGCAGCATAAATTGTTATTGCACCTGTTAATGAATAGTACATTACATATTCTATATTGTATTACATTAGTATATTGCACATTACCAATATAGCTTATTGCACATATTCAATTAAAAATGATCTCAGACTGAGGAGATTCAGAGTTCAGAAAGTTTATGGCAGATGGGAAAAAAGCTCTTTTTTAGTCTGTTTGTGCGTACACGAATTGACCTAAAGCGTCTGCCTGACGGGAGGAGCTCAAACAAAGAATTTCCAGGATGAGTTTTGTCCTTGAGAATGTTTTTGGCCCCTCTCACACAGCGAGTCTTATACGAGAGTTCGAGTGATGGCAGTTCAGTCCCAATAATGTGCTGTTTTTACGACCCGCTGCAGGGATTCTTTTGCAGCCTTGGTGCAGCTGTTGTACCAGGCCATCATGCAGTTAGGTAAAATGCTCTCTATAGTGCATCTATAGAAATTAACCAGCAGCTTCTGGGGGAGGTCAGCTCTCCTTAGCTTCCTGAGAAAATAGAGGCGTTGTTGTGCTTTGCCTATTATAGCCAAGTTGTTGTCAGCCCAGGACAGGTCCTCTGAGATGGTGACTCCTAGAAACTTAAAGCTGGAAACTCTCTCCACAGCATCTGCATTGATTGTTATCAGAATGTGATTGGTCTTTTTAGTGGTCCTAAAGTCCAGAATAACTTCTTTGGTCTTTTTGGTATTTAAGACCAGGTTGTTGGTGTTGCACCATTCTGTCAGATTCTGAAACTCTTCCCTATATGCAGCTTCATTGTTGTCTGTTACAAACTCAATGACAGTCGTATCATCTGCAAATTTAACAATAATGTTTGATTGGTGGATGGGTTGACAGTCATGGGTGAAGAGTGCATAGAGAAGGGGACTTAGTACACATCCTTGTGGGACACCAGTGCTCAGGGTAAGGGTGGAGGATGTGTGTTTGCCCATTCTGACAGACTGGGGGTGGTTGGTGAGAAAATCCAGTAACCAGTTGCATATGGAAGGAGCAAGTCCTAGTTCATAGAATTTTTGGATCAGCTGGTTAGGTATGTACTGTATAGGTATATACTGTACAATGACAAAGTGAAAATGAAGTTGTGTGCTCTTTGGAATTAAAAGAAAAAACATGTATTCCCTCTGGCTAGCTGGGAGTTTCAAAAGTGGCTACCAAATACACAAAAATGCCCAAATTTGTGTCCCTTAATGGAGAAATATAAAATTATGAAAAAAACTGCAGTTTAAAATGTCATGGAACTGGAATGTGTGTAAAGTATTACTAATTTTTTAAAATCAGTCACACAAAACTAAATACTGTGTTTAAATATATGTTTGATTATATTTACAGTATCTTCTTTATAAACATATGACATTTTCAATGAAAAGTAGGTTTTGTATTTAATATTTAACTTCAACAGTGGTGGCCTGGCAACTCCAGGCTTTAAAACCTGCTTCAGTCATTATCAAAGTGACATCTAAAAACCCTTCTTGTATCCCATTCTTTCTTCTTGTTTTTTTTCCGATGTGGTTTGGGTCTCTTTCCACATTCCATATTGGATTAAATGGCGGTTTTAAATTGAATTAATTTAAGTGTGCGTGTGTGTGAGTGTGGCCTCTAGTCTAGATTCTCATTTGCACTCGGTGCTGTTCGGATAGGCTTCAGCCAATGGTGACCATAAAACTGACCTTGGGACTTAAACTATTTTAGAAATTGTCTTCATGTGACCTTGTACTCGAGCAAGAAAGTCTGAAAAATGTATGATTTATATAATCATTATGAGTGCAGGATTTTTTATACCAAAATCATCTGTCCTTGGGATGAAAAAATGATTTGCTACCTTGTGGAGTTCAGTCTAACATGTCACCATAATGATGTATTGGTTACAAATGGCAATCTATTATTTATATCAGCGCAATATTTTAAAGCCAAGGTCCTGTTTTTGTTTGCAGTGCGATGCCAGTCCATAGATAGATGACGGTCATTATAAAGATCATCTTTTAGACAGTTATTTTGTTCTAGCAAATATAGTAACTGTGTACTTCATTTCACTGAGAGATTTAAAATGTGAAAGAATCCAGCAGGATTGTGACAGGCTGAGTCACACTGGTAACTTTTTTATGTAATCTACTGCAGGATTTGGCTCACAAAATGAAGCTGTCTTAAAGCTCATAGGCCTGTTTGCTACCATTTTCTGAACAGACTCCCCACCCAAAAGGAAAAGATGAGAGTATTTATTGCTGTCTATTCAGCTGGCACTTTTTTGCAGCTCTTTCCCTCTTCCTTAAATTATTAGCTTTCCTAATTCCATATTTTTCTCATTATGTTCACTCTGCTTTACCTGTTCTTAGAACTTTTCCTTCATTTCTGATAGTTGCTTATACTCAGATATTCTTCTCCTCCAGTCAGAGGGCTTGGATGTGCTTACTATTTCATCCCATTCTGCTAGGTACTAAAAGTAAAAATATGTCATCAGACTGCACTCCCTCTGACTTTCTTACTGTGTGTTGCTCTTTTTTGACTATCTCTTTCCTTTTGGCCAATTGCCTTATGAAGCTTCTTCTTGCTTGTGTATTCTCTACATTGTTTATTTCTTATGGGGACATTGCAATGCATCTTTACTGCATTACTCTGACTTGATTTACCTCATCTTATTAAAATCATTTCAGATATGTGCTTACTGTACTGCAGAATCAGGCACTGCTTTACACCTTTGGATCCTGCATTGAGTTCTTCATGGGGTCACTATGTGGGTTTCCTTGGGATGAATGATTCCATCCGTATCGTAAAGGTTTGCACATATGAGTCCCTGAACTTTATTTGTTGCTAAAAAGAAAAAGTTATTGGTTTTTAAAACTTAGGATAAACCGTTTTAACCCACCTTAACCTCAAAAAGACCCACCTTTCAAATTTTTCCCACTTTTAGTGCTAGATGGGATCATTTCCATATGAAAATAAAAAATGCAACTTGTCAGTGCCATTACAAAGCCCTCCCTTGGGAGTTCCTGTCCTCAGCGACCACTTCCAACTCTTTGAAATGGCACACGACTCTTTATAACAATGGGGTGATCTCTTCTGCTGCGACTGTGCACCCAGTGACAAAGGCATATCAGCAGGGGTCCTGAGCACTTCGATGTCCGGTGGCGCAGCAGGGAGGCTGAATGCTGTACTATCATGCAGTGTGGCAACAGCGGTGTTAAAGCACTGCACATAAGTGTGGCGATCTGTCAATTACAAGGGATCAAGTGAACACTCTCTATAAGAGCCAATCTTAATGCTAATGGAATATTTAAAGAAGTGTTTACAGAATTTCAATGAAATTTAAGCTTCATATAGTTAAGTCATAGTAAAATCTTTTACTTAAGAAGAGGACTTTCTCAGCTATTAACAGAATGTTAATTAGCCATTTAAGAACATACTGTAGCGTCTCAGCTAGAAGCATAAACTGTTAGATTTGCTATCAAATAGAACAACGGCATACAGTTTTCTTATTGTATGCCCTGAAGAATGTCCTACAAGTGTGAGTTACAAATTTAAAGAAACATAACAAAATATGTAAGACACAGACAGAAATATCATAGAAAACAACTTTTCTTTTTAAAATGAATGTACTTGGATTGCATTTTTTACTTTCTTGTACACAAAGTATAGGTGAAGTATTGTAATCGTCCAAAGATTCAATGTCGAGACTTTGAGGAATCTTGATGTTTTAGACCTACCTGACTTTCTTGTTTACGAAGTATAGGGAAAGTATTGGAATCCTACAAAAAATGACATTTCGGATTTTGGGATTTTGATGAATCTCAATGTTTTAGACCTCCCTGAGTCCAAAAATACCATTTGTAGAATTATGTCTGTGTGTGTGTGTATGTAAACACGATTACATTTTCACTTAGGTCAATCAAATTTTGCATACAAGTATTTATGAGGTACAGAACATAGCCTAAAAGTTGATAGAAATCTATTCCCGTTAACCTGAAGCGGTACTTTACCTTTTATTCATGCAGCTGTAGAGTCTGATTTGTTCCAATTTACTTTTAGAATAATTGTTCAATATATAATTAATTTGATTTGATTTGTTGTTTATGGTTCTTTAATGTACATAATATAAAAATATAATCATTGTCTTGTGGTTTACTCCTCAAATATCCATCCCCATGTCTGAGTATACGAGAAAGTCTAGGGGAGACCACTCCTAATTTTTTGCATAAGTGTCTCACTCAATGCCCGAGTCTTTCTATGAAGCAAGCTGAAGTTGCAGAATTTTGGAAACCCTAAAGAAATGCAGGTACACTTACTAAGAATAGAAACTTATTAGTTAATCTTTCCTTTTTATATAATGTGTTTTTACATTTAATTATTTTGCCGACACCATTACCCAAGGTGACTTACAACATTTGTGATACAATTGGTTACATTTCTTTTGGTTTTCCAGTTGGTGCACAGGCAGGTCAAGTGACTTGCTCATGGTCACACAGTATCAGTAGTAGAATGTGAATCCACAACCTCTGGGTTTGAAGTCCAAAGCCTTAGTTACTAAACCACACTGACTGATGTGTTTGCCCTGATAAAAGTATTACCAGGCCATAAAATACAATCATCAGTTCCCACTACCCTGATTGTGACCCATGAGTGTCCCAGTGAATCAGAAGACGTGGACTCAGTTTGAAGTCTTCGGCATCTTAACCACTAGGCTACACTGTCTGCTCATTTCAGAAAGTGAAATAGTCAAGATGGTAGGAAGTCAGCATTATACTTGGACATTATAATTAGAAACCTTGACTGTATACTGAGTACTTTGTAGTACTCATTCATTAAGTGTGTCTATTTAATTGCTCTTTAGCTCTGACTGTCAGAGTTGATGCAATAACACAGCATACTATGGCCTTCAGGAAAGACATTTTCAAATGTACTCCAATGAGTGAAGACCATTATACTTCACTCTCACAAATGTCTTGTGGGAAACACTATTCTGTTTATCTAAGGAAACAGAAAGTATGTATGATCAGTACTATATCATTTTAATGAAACAGTCAAGTTAACTGTTTTTGAATGGCTTAAATGATTTTCAACTGCTACCTCAATTGTACAACGCAAGCCACAGGTTTGACGGTTCTTATTTCAAAGTGTTCCAGTCTTAGTTCAGTTCTGCTTCGTGGCTCAGTGGAAATTTGGTTCTTTCCTGTACATGAAGGGGATTTCTCTGGGTATGTCACAAATTGTAAAGACACAACGTTTGAGTGGTTATCAACTGTGAATAACCCCTGGTCTAAGGAACTGTGCAATATGATGAAATCTTATCATGTACCTGGCTGGTCTGTGTCTTATGTCCGTTTCTGCCAGAGTGAGGTTTGACTTATCGCAGTCCTGTAAAGGATAACGTGCATCAAAACATTTATTGAGAAATGGCGTTGCTTGCAATTATTTTCACCAAAGTGTTGCCATCATACAATTCCACACCAAATAAAACATTCTTAGTTGTGACTTGTGCTTCGGTGATTTTAGAAGTTTCTAAGTTAAGTCTGCTGTAACCTATAGTTCAAAGCTCACATACACTGCTCATACTGGTGATAGCTGAACAAATGTTCTATATTCTCTTACTTTATAAAATTTCAGACCTAAACCAATCAGCAAAGTATGGGTTGCAGTTGCAGTTTTAAGCTCGAGATCAAACCACTTGTGTCAAATAAAGTGTGATGTTGTTGGGGCAAATGGTGCAACACGATGAAGCTTTAATGGGGTGTTCTTGTTCAAGTGAAAGTGGCTCTAGTATTGATTTTGGGATTTAAAGGGGCTCTTGGCAATAAGACCATTGCACTTGGAGTTTGGAAGATGGGTGGAAGAAATGCCACAGTGGACTTGGAAAGAAATTGTGGGAGATAGAAAGCAGGGATCTTATGGGGGGAAAGTGGACCAGCAAGGCCGCAAGTCGCAATGAGTCAAACAGGTACGTTTTAATTTGTATACTTTGCAAAACTGACAATAAATTTTGTTTTACATATAATTAAGTAATTAGAACATGTAAAACTCACTAAATGAGTTTTTTTGGGATTGAAAATTTATTATTTAGCATCGAAACATCCTAAAGCCTCATTCGCATTTCAGCATTAACCTGCATTCTTTTCTGCAACAGGAAAAGCGTTCTACTCCCTACAACACTGGTAAAATCAGTGTGGGTAAGTGCAGTGTGTTTTTTAAAAAATGTAACATGCTGTCTTTTGTTTTGCAAAATGAACCATTATTCACATTACTGTGTTTTCTATACAGAAAAAACTCACCTCACAGAAAGTCGCTGCTGCCAAACCCCCTACTGTTATAAAGCAGCCACCTTTTTCTAGTTAAGGATGTGTACATGAGCTGGGATTTTTTTTTTTTTTTAACTTTAACTCGAGATCTTTGTTTAAATTCTAAAACTGTTTTTTATTTTGTAAATTGCATACATTTTAATGACAGCAGAACACAATTTATTTCTCAAATTTGTTTGCAAAATTAAGCACTGCATAAATTGCATTTGGTCAGAGAAACACTACATTTATTATTTTGTAGTATTTTAGATAGTGTCTTAGCTCTTCTTTTGTAATTTCCTACCTCCACGCAGTTTAGATTCCATTAATTAATTGCTTTCCCGATGTTACTCTGGGTTTAGGGACATCTGATGAGTCAAAAATTAAAGTCAGTATTTATCTATTGTCACACATGTATGCCAGAGGGTCATCTTCCAGGCTCATCTAAAGTAAGTAATACTGCCTCGGGGCAAGACGGGGTGCTGCCATTAACAGACTTGTGTTTCCTTCTTCCCTCACAGCCTGAAGAAGCTGCCCCTTGAGGGCACCCAGCCAAAGGAAGCCCCGCCTCTTCCAGTCTGCAGTGTATAAGAACAGAGCAACCACAGAGATGGTTGGCGCATTCTTATATGGACCCAGTTAAAAAATGCCAAAGTCTGTTTTGACTCTGACTATATACTGAGACAGAGATGGGATCTCAGCAGTGGATCATTGAGTTTATTTTGGAGTTGTGAGTTCTGCCTTTTTGGAATTGCCATCTTTTTTATTTAATTTTACTATGGTTTTTGGATTTGACTTTAGTATGTTGTGACTTGTTTGCTTCAGATTGATATTTTAGGCAATTCCTTTTTTGAATTTAAGTATTTTTTTTACTATATTTTCCCAGTTTTGCTTTTGTCAATAAATACTTTCATTTATAAAGATTCTTTGTGGGACTTTTTTCATTGAGTCAAAAGTTTTAACAACTACTTTCTCTCAATATGCATTTTATGTATTTTGGACTTTTAAAACCTGCTTCCCACTAATGGGCCTGTGTTGGCTGCTGCCTGCACAAAGCAGTTGGATGCTGACTGACTTGGGTGAGCATTTTCTGGACAAGCTGTTAAATGTCCTGACCTGCTCTGTGACTCTTTTGGGAGGCCTCACACCCCTTACACTATGTTTGAAACTCCTGAATACAACATGACTGTGTAGGGGCCTCATCCTGGTGTTCAAAGTTCATTCACTTCCATCAGCTTGACATTAGAACATTAGAATTCTTTCAGTTAAACAACGAATTTTTATACTCAAAGCCATTGGCAAAATTTAAAGAGAAATACATTTAAGACAGAAGACTTGTAAGACTCCAGACCAACATTTAAAAAGTATTTAGGTGAGATGTTGTCAGAACTTACCCATTATCTAATGAGACCAATGGCCTGAATATATGGTCTCTTTTGTAAACCTTATTTTTTACATTTACACATTTTTACTACATGTTAACTTTGAATGTCTTGTTTTAAAAATACTGACATGCTTGTAATCAATTTAATTTAGTGTTATATTAAATCCAAATTAGAAGAAAGAAAGAAAAGGTTTGGTGAAAGAATTTAAAGTAATACTGCTTATATCTTTATTAGTTCAACTTTTGCCACCACAGTCAGCAGTGACAAACACTGATGATAATTAGCAAGAGGCTTTAGAGATTATTTTTTGAGCCTCTTTAAATAATATCCAGCTTCGCTCTTCCATTTGGAGAAGTGTATGTGTGTTAAATTAGACAAGGCAGAGACGTGTCTGGTAGAAGATGAGAAGAAAATCAAATCACCTTAACATTGTTAAAAATACATCAGAAAACAAGTAAGATGGAAAAAATAAACCATGTACATGAACCAGTATGAAAAGAAAGTAAGAATGGAAAATCTAAGCAGCATTTCTTAATTTGATTTTTGTGAACCTGAAGATTGCTATCAGTTGATATACCAGTTTCACAACAAATGATCTGTGTTTAAGATAAAAACAAGTTTTTATATATCTTTTTGAATTTTCTTCACTTGAAATAATCTTCACTTGTCTATTCATTTTGTGAGGATGCTTATTCCAAAGCAGGTTATTGTGGAGCTGGAGCCTACTATTATTGTACTGGGTGTTAAAATTAAATTTCCATCTCTGTGCTCAATCACTTTTACCCTTACACTCACTTGTACAGTCAGTTTCATGCTTCCGATAAACCTGACCTGCACATTTTTAGGATGCACAGATTTCCTGTGGAAAGATCTGCCCACAACATTCAACATACAAACTCCACACAGACTCTGCCACATTGGACTGTGAAGCTGTTAGGCAACAGAACTAACCACTTTGTCTCAGTGTTACTCCAAATTTTTCTTGTCTAAGATCAATTGGCTCACTTTTTTATCATATTTTTGGATACGTTTGATCCTACTAATGCATGGAGTGGTGTGTTACTGCCAAGATGGAAACTTGTGCCTGTCATATATACTCATGTATAAGTCGGGTCTCAAAACCTGAAGAATCGATCATGAAATCAGATCCTGACTTATACGCCCGTTCAAAAATGCGACACTTAATTTTAATTTTTTTTTTTACATCTTCTTGCCTCCTCCAATCTCGCATCAGTTTCTCAGATGCATCGAATTTTGTTGCAGCAGCGCGGTTACCAATTTCTTTCTCTACTTCAACGACATTTAATTTAAAACCAGCTTCATATTTTCTTCTGATCAAATGGTCCATTGTAGATAAGGGATGTTCTTACAATAAAAGTGTATGAGGGTGTGAGATACAAAAAATACAAATCAGTGCAAATGTTGCTTCGGAATAGTTTGAATATTATCGTGTGGTTACGTAGGCACAATACATAGAAAAAAAAAAAGGCAGTGTGTTCCGTGGTTATTCTCTCAGGTGGGCATTAACATATCATAATCTCTTGGACCAATAGCGTGAGATTTCTGCATTTGACTTATATGACTGACATTATAAAATACCAGAAATTATACAGTAAAATCAAGTCCCGCTTTATCCATGAATATATATGGTAAGTCAATAATGTTTTACTTTTTCAGGAGAGAAGAGGTTTGAAGTGACCAAAAAAGGGTTGTCAATAAAACACAGCATGATTTGGTACTGAGAAAACTAATAGATTGGCAACTAATAGACTTGCTAACAAGCCAGTGACTGTAACACACACACACACAAAAACCTACAACTGAAATCATTGAATTGTAACCGAAAACTAGGATAACATGAGATGAGCTAGGAAATTCTCTTTTTTTCATTCAGTTTTATGAAATAACGTCCTATATATTTTTTTTCTTTCTTCAGTGAATAGAGCATTGATTTATTTAGATACATTGGTACCTCGGTATACGTCTGCTTTGGAATAAGTCCAACTTGGCATACGTCCTGTTTAGAGGCGAAATATTTTGCTTGGTATACGACCTTTGTTTGGAATACGACTCGTGTGTTAGAACAACACGTGTGGTATACCGGGCGCGCGCCTTCAAAAAAAAAAGTTTTAGCCTGTACAGTAATCCCTCGCTATATCACGCTTCGACTTTCGCAGCTTCACTCTATTGTGGATTTTATAAGAAAGCATAACTAAATATATAACGCGGATTTTACGCTGCTTCGTGGGATCTGTGGACAATGTGTCTTTTTACTTCCTGTACATGCTTCCTCAGTTGGTTTGCCCAGTTGATTTCATACATGGGACGTTATTGGGGGATGACTGAGAAGCTAACCAATCAGAGCACGCAGTTAAGTTCTCCTGACTGAGAAGCTAACCAATCAGAGCACGCAGTTAATTTCCTGTGTGCTGAATGCAGTGTTAACCAGGAAGTCTCGTCTCGCTCATTCAGCATCAACGTGCTTCGCTGTGTAAAGAGTTGTGCTCTTTTGTGTTTATCTTTGTGCATAGTCAAGCCCTTCATTATGGCTCCAAAACGATCTGCTACTGCTTCAGGGCCGTGCCCAAGTGCAAACGGAAGATGTTAATGATTGCCGAAAAGGTAAACGTTTTGGATTTGTTGAAGGCTACGATTCTTTTTATTTAAAAAGTAGGAAAGGAATATAAGATGTACGGCCGCAGTGTCCTTTTAACCAGGGTGCAAAACGAGTTGTAAGTGGATGTAATAAGGTAGTGGTCTGGATGGAATCTGCTTTAGGGATTTGGATTGAAGACTGCCAGAAGAAGAACAACAGCAGTGCTTCACAATTGCCTGAAGAGGCTCCTTTGGAAGAGGTGTAACACTCTCCTTTGTTGTGCAGTAAAATTAAACTCACTGTTATCGGACAAGTCATTTTCATTTATTTCATCTAATTGCTTTTGTATTTATGTATTTTAGTATTAAGCAGTGTTTAAATTATTTTATACAACCCCATAAATGTATAATATGCCAATAACAATAGGATTTTTTTTTCATGGGAACGAATTAATCATTTTCCTATTATTTCTTATGGGAAAAATTCGTTTGGTATAAGTCCTGTTTGGTATAAGTCCAAGCATCTGGAACGGATTAAGGACGTATACCAAGGTACCACTGTATTTCACATTATGATGTGCTGCCATTTTGTTTTCCATGGGTGCTGCCAATTTGTAGTTTAGGTGTCATGATGTGGTGGCCCATGTGTGTTACGAAGTTTGATCTCAGAGGTTGCACCACGTGACGTCTTAGCATGACAGTATTACAGACTTCTTATTGTCCGAGCAATAGATTAAAAGAATGAGTTAGTGATTCAGGGTTTAAGATATTAGCACTCCGTTTTTGACAACAGTTTAGAAACTCATAGATTTTGGTTACTGGTTGTTTGTTTCTTTTGGTTTTTACCTCATCCTGTTTCTCAATTTTGTCTTTTCCATCTCGTGGTCCTTTTATCAATTTCTTTTCCTAGCTTTCTTTTACTAGCTAGGCATAATAGGCTTTGTGATGAGTGGGCCGCGCATGTGTGCAGGCGCACTCAGCTCCAGGGATGGTTTTGGGGGTACCTGGCTGATCATGTGTACACATGTTAACATCAGTCAGGTGCCTCATTCATGCTGCAGAGGAAGCGGTGTCTCATACCTGTACCTAATCAAGGCAATAAAAGGAGACTGTGTGGCAGAGATGGGGAAAGAAAAGAACAGAGACAAGAAAAATACAAGTTAAAAGATGGAGACCAAAGCAGGAAAGGGAGGGAGCCAGAGCAAGGGAAAGGAGGCAGGCAGCTGCAGGGAGAGCCCCATGGAGTAGCATAGGGCTGACGCTCAGGGACTGAAGAGGATCGCTCTGGATGAGTATGTTTATGGAACTGAAGCGACCCGTTGTTCAAGTGACTCTCTGTTTAAGGTCGAGGAGGGGCAGTGGGAGTTGAAGAAGGGCCATAGACAGGAGCAAGGACGTGAGACTAAGAAAAAGGTTGGCTGTTCCAGTTGATTTTAGAAAGTAAGCACTGGGAACTGAGATTTTAGAATGGTTTCCTGCCATTGGATTTTAACCTTATTTTAAGCAATAATTTATGGATTTGGTTTTAACTTCCACCCAGACACTGTTTTATAAGATTATTTATTTATTCTGGATGAGCACTGCACTTTTGAACACCGTCTCTTATTGAATTTTAACTAAAGCACTTGAACACTTTTTACACCTACCCCTTGCTGTAAGTGTGTCCTCATTAGTCCGGCTCATCTTGGTTATGACTTTAGATGGTTGCGGGTTCAAGTTGCTCTCAAAGAAAAGCGGGAGCATGGAACCAATCTGCATTGTCACAAGGCTGCACATCCCAATTTAAATAGTATCTGTCATTTGTGACTGCACATCCAGTGCAATGCAATCTGCCGGCAACCAAGATGACAACAATAAACAATATGGCATCGCTTACAAAAAGCAATACAAAATGACTGAATATGTGCAACAATTTATAATAATAAACACACAATTAAATGCTAAGTAAATTAAAAGCAATAGAAAAATTGGCTTCAAATTATTTTGTGCCATCTTTTACACCATGTTTGTTTTTCACAGATGCTGTCATTAATTATTTTGTGGCCTTAACTACTACCTAACAGTGCTAGCTACTTAACCTTACCCTTCCATACCATTGCTATCCAAGATTACGGATATACTAAGACTTTGCTTGTGTTTATTTTTTATACTTCTCTTATTAAAAACTCTTTTCTTATTTATTTATCACAAAGTAAAAAAGTTTGATTTAAAAAATGAGTAGAACACATACCAAAAAAAAAAAAAATTTAATAAGAAAACGCAAAAAAACTAAAGCCTGTTAACTGCAGAGACTTGCTTTTACCTCTATTAGTAAGAGGTTGGAACAGCAGCTTCATTGAAGAAGCGGGAGAAACTTTTCTGAAGATAACAGCTAACTTTCCAATACAGTGTTTCCCAGGGGCAATCATTGCATGTATGCCTCTCACAGATCACCTTTGCGTGGTAAGCATTTGATATTTTAGAATCATTCTTTGAGTCTCCAGACAATGTAGTCTCCGATCAGATGGTGTAATAACAAAGCCACTCACTGACTTTTAGCTCATGGTGTTCCGTTACCCAGTCATGATATAGCGGGTCTGTGTCTGGTGCATTTTATATAAATAAATAATGTGATGGCATTTTTGGGTGGGATGTAGGTAGAATGGCGGAGCAGGTCCAGAGGCAGATGTGAGAGTAGGCAATCATACATTTACATGAGGAATTGCTCTGTTCCCTCCTTAAAGCTGAATCCATAGTTGCCGCACCTGTGTCCCACAGGGTTTTAAAAGTGAACCGAGGCGTGAAAGGAAGGGGAGAGAAAGAAAAGAATGATGAGGAATTGAGGTTAAAAGGAAAGGAAAGGGAAGAATGGCAGGAACAGACAGAGACCTGTGTGATATAAGAGTGAAAGCAGGCAGAGAGGAAAGTGAGCCCTGTATGAGGATTGTATGGTCAGACGCCCAACAGCAGCTGCTGCTGCTGAGCACCATAAGGTTGAGGAGCAACCAAGTGCACCAGGAGGCTCCTACAGATGCCTGGCGGACTAAGGCATGGAGCAAGCGAGGAATAAAGCCCAGTACAGTGTCTTGCTAATGCAGAGGAACTGGCAACAGGCACCTAAGCATAATTTAAGGGTTGTTTTGCCTGTTGGTGGATGAATTCTCGTGCTGAGGAATCTGAAAAGGGTAAGCTGAGGAGACGCCAGTTTTAGAGAGACGCTTGTGGTTTAAAAACAAGAATATGTTTTCCCTTGATTTTAAACTCGTTTTTTTAGGATTTATTTAAGATATATTTTAATTTTCACCCATTCACCTGTTTTTATCATGGATTATTTATTTATTTGATGAAGCACCTCACTGTTTCTACCCTTGTTGAACACTTTGTGAATAACAGCACTTTAATACTTTGCACCACCCTTTGCTGAATGAGTGTGTCCTCAGTTGCCTGGCTCATCCTTGGGCAGTTCTCAACGGTTCCAGGTTCTAGTGGCTCCCAGAAGTAACTGTGGAGTGTACAGCTAATTCAACTGTCAACCAGTACACATAAGAGCAGCCTGGCATTCAAACATAGTGCTTGTTGGAGACAATCCATGACAAGCAGAGAAATCGAATAGCATGCTGCCACTTTAACACAGATAAAGCCAGCAGTTTTTCTATGTCATACCTTCAAAAATGTTTTTTTTTTCCTCCAAATGTGTGCATTTCTGCAGGGCTAAAGTATTGATAGGTCATATCTTTACCAGTGCATCACTTTTATTTCCCTATTGTGGTGTGTAAATGAACCTTATAGAAAGCTAAATAAAAGAAGGAATCCATAAAATGAACTCTACCGAGAAAGTGAATAATAAAATGAACCCAAGTTCAGTTCTGTTCAGGTCCCACAAATAAACCAAAGTGCACATTTTTTTCCCTTCATACATCTCTAGCTGCTGCGGATTTTATCCAAGTTAACAAAAACAGGCCATTAAAAATAGTACTTATAAAAGTTGAAAACAGCAATTAGAAAGGGGTGATTCGAGAGAGAACAATAACACATAAAGCCAAGAATGCAAAAACAATGCAATCAAATGTCTGACCACAAGTGTAATGTGTATGAAACTAAATGACCGGGTTGACAGCCGCAGTCATGTTTGCCAGCTGTGGAGTTACTTTATACAGTAAATGAACCCTGCAGAGGACAAGCAGCAGAAACGTCAAACTTGGTGATGTTGCTGTTCGTTGCTTTAATTAATGTGTACACATCATCAAAGGACTTGTAGACTTGTTTTAAAGCTGTGGGAGTAAATAAATAAAGAAAATGCTCACCGTATAGTGATAGCTTACACATTGTGGCTGCTCCCTTTACTTAGAAAATTCTTTCCAACTAGGTAGAAAGATAGAAAGCTAATAACAGAATTAATTGATATTAATATTTATTTTCATGTGTTAGCACTGCTCTTTATAAATGTACATCATAATGTAATGAAATATTTAAAAAGTATGATAGATTAACTCTTAATGGTACCTCCGATCTACCAGCATGAATCAGAAAAGAACCCTTAACAGTGCGGAACATACATATTCAAGATTTAAAAAGAAGAATCTCTGAAAATATTTAATAGACAAAAGATTTCCAAAGTACCCCAGATAACTCCCTGGGTAATGGACTACAGTCCAACAAACAGCAATTTGTGAGTCTGAGGGACTGTGTGTCAGAAATGGTGTAATACTGGAGCACTGCTGGGAACTCTCAGGTCTCCTTTCCTGTTCATCCTCTACACAACAGACTTGCAGCACAATACCTGCACTTGCCATCTACAAATATTTTCAGATGACTCATTCGTCATAGGCTTCATTAATAATGGAGATGAGTCATAGTACAAGAAAGTCCTGGAGGACTTTGTCTTTTGGTGCAGAGGTAACAACCTGCAACTCAAAACCAGCAAGACTTCTGACATGCCAAGAAGCATATGAGATTCAGGGTGAGGATGTGGAAGTGGAGACTGACTAAGGTCTTTTGATGTATGAAGCAAGCTGCTGGAAATGTTCTACCATTCCATAGTAGCCAGTGTGGTGTTCCATGCTGCAGTCTCCTGGGGAAGCAATCTGAGCTCAAAAAATACACAATGCTTCAACAAACTTACCAGGAAAGCCTGCTCCATCACAGGGCTAACCCTGGACACACTGGAAGCTGTTGTTGAAAAGAGGATGGTGGCAAAACTGGATCCCATCATGAAAAATCCCCCCTCCGGAAGGTGGCCTGTTGGGGCACATTTAGTCACAGGCTCATTCCACTATGGCGTACTAAGAAATGATTCCGGGGGGTCTTTTCTGTCCAGTGCTATCAAGCATTTTAATGATTCCTCCTGGGGCACTCACTACGTTTATTTTGAAATGCCATTTTGAAATATCCGAACAATACCTATTTATTTTACATATCAATTGAAAGATTGGCTGTATTATTTGTCCTGTGAGTCTATATTCTTGTTTTTATGTTTCTGCTACTGTATGTATGTGAATTTCTCCATGGAATTAATAAAGTTTATCTAATCTATATAAAGACACTTTCCTTAAATCAAACACTCCTTTCCAGTGTCCTGGCAGCAAATCCCCCTTCCCTTAACTCCTCTGCAATCCCAACCCTAGACTCAGCATGGAGTGGTGAGCGGCCATTCATACAGCTCAGTCAGGAAGG
Organism: Polypterus senegalus; assembly: GCF_016835505.1. Taxonomy (NCBI): domain Eukaryota; kingdom Metazoa; phylum Chordata; class Cladistia; order Polypteriformes; family Polypteridae; genus Polypterus; species Polypterus senegalus. The sequence goes on along the minus strand of NC_053160.1, from coordinate 41,981,085 downwards.
TCCTATGAGGTTTTGGTGTTGGTGGTTTACTTAACCCCTGAACCCTGCTTCTTATTTGAAGACATTAGAGGTAAAACTTTTGAAGACTTTTTCCTTTTTGGGTGATTTTATAAAGGCATTCTTTTCTGTTTATTTAATTTTATTTTGCATTTAATTATTTTACCTGTGACCATACTACGGAATATGTATATCAGGAACATTTATTCTAATGTACTGTAGATTTTAAGATCATGGAAGCTGATTTTTTTATTACAAATTTTTATTTTTAAATTAATCTTTAGAATTAGTTTCCAAAAGCAATTACTCTCATGACAATCTTTATACCTTTTGATTTTTTTTTTTTTTTTTTTTCTGTGTTTCTGTGTTTCTGTGTAAAGTTTGCATTGAGTCTCAGTGTTTAGACTCAAAAACCTGAGTAGCATTTCATTTATGAATTTTATTTTTTTCAGACACTAGATCATAGATACAAATGGCCAAAGTGAGCATCCTTTGCCGAGTGTCTGGCTCAGACTTAGACATAAGGTGAGGAGTGTGGACATTCGAAAAGAACTCAATGTGGAGCCACTGCTCCTCCACCATGAAAGGAGCCAGTTGAGGTGGTTTAGGTGTCTGATTAGGATGAGCCCTGGGTGTCTCTCTGAGGAGGTATTTCAGGAATGTCCAACTGGGAGGAGACCTGGGGCAGAAATTATATCTCCAAGCAGACCTGCGAACACCTTGGCATCCCCTCAGTGGAGTTGAAGGAGGTGGCGGGGAAAAAGGATGGTGATGTATCTTTGCATAGACTGCTGCCCCCACGGCCTAGACCCAGATAAGTGACAGAAAATGAACTCTGTCTCGATGCACTGCACTAATTCGATTCGTAATTTTAACACCTCAATCATGTCACCTCTTAATCTTCTTTTGATTAAACAGAAAAGGCTCAGATCTTTTAATCTTTCTTCATAATTCATTCCCTGTAGTCCTGGATCTTTTCTAGAACCGCTGTGTCCTTTTTGTATCCTGGAGACCACAAATGCACACAGCACTCCAGATGAGGCCTCACCAGTGCATTATTAAGCTTGAGCATAACATCCTGCATCTGAACTCCACACATTGTGCTCTATAACAGAATATTCTCTTTGCCCTTTTAATGGCTTCCGAACACTGTCTAGAAGTTGATAGCGTAGAGTCCACTATAACTCCTAAATCCTTCTCATAAGGTCTACTCTCGATTTTCAGACCTCCCATTGTGTATTCAGACCTAACATTTTTACTTCCTATGTGTAATAACTTACATTTACTGACATTACATTTCATCTGCCAGAAATCTGCTCAAGCCTGCATGCTGTCCAAGTCCTTCTGTAATAATTTAACGGATCCCAAATTATCTGCCAATCCACCTATCTTTGGTATCATCTGTAAACTTAACCAGCTTTTTACTCGAATGTTGTATGTTACTCTGTTGAGCATTTTGATTATATTTTGGTTTTATTTTGCCAATAAATTCTTTATTTATAAAGATTCATTGTGCATCTTGTCTCAACAAGCAAGAAATTCCCTTGTGAGACATTTTTGACTTAAATTTTGAGACTTCCTTATGGTTTTAACTTTCAAAGCCAGCTCCTTTTTTTAGGTCTGTGTAGGCTGAAGCTGGTAGGTAGTAATTGAAGACTGGCTGATTTTAGGTCAACATCTTCTGGGCAGGACAGTTTAGGCCCTGGCTTGCTTTATGGTATTTTGGAGGCCTCAAAAATCCAACTCCAATTCACAACAACCAGAATGTGTTGGATTTAGTCCAGTCTAACTAAAACAGGAACCTGTTACTTGTAAATGTCCTGCTTTTAAAATTTTTCATAACATCCATGATATATGCCTGCCTTGCATGATACTAGCATGCCGGATTTCACTGTAAACCTGGAATGAAAAGGAAGAGTTAAAAATTAAATGGATAAAAGAATGTCAGGTATGATTTGAAATGCAGGCATTTTACAAAGAACAGGTATTTGTTTTTAATTAACTTGAACATACTGCTCCACTTTAACAAAGAGGTCACACTCCGTTGGTAAAATCTTTTTCTGTCTTTATTTTCTATCATTTCCAGATTATTCCTTAACCTGACAACAAAAGGTTCTCCATCATGTTTATACCTAGAAAATGAAACATTCTTCAATGGACTATTTATATATCCAACAATTAGTATTGTCAAGCTTTATGTTGTACACAATTATGCAACTAGAGTAAATGTCTTTGTAGTAGGTGTGTGAGGAAACACCTCACAATGTGATAATTGAAAAGTGCTTTGCTTCTTTTGTATTTAATTCTTTGCAGACCTCATCCTTATAATAAAATAATTAATGTATTTGTTCACTTACCGTGTGGTTCCCTGAGTACACACATGGAGCGGCTTTGTTTTGTCAAGCATGAATTAGATGAGGTGGGGAATGATTCCATTTGAAGGGCCCTCGGCTGAAAATACGTGCCCGCTACCCAGTCGTGCTTTGTCTCAGTGTTCTTCTACTGCTGCATAGTAAGCAACTGGCATATGACAGACACCAGTTGCAGGTGTCTGGGACAGACATGATGTGGGCTATGGCAGACTTTCGGCAATGAAAATGCACCTGTGGTGCAATCAGCAGAGATTTTGTTTAGGCTAAGCGTGTGACCAGTGAGAAAATGGAGTGTTAGGTCCAACAGAGTGTAATTGCGGACCGCAGTACCTATGAGGTCAGTCACATAAACACATAATGTCCCAACATCACGAAACGCCCTCAACGTCAGTCACGAAACTCCCATTGCATTACACTATGGTTAACATTAGATAGATAGATAGATAGATAGATAGATAGATAGATAGATAGATAGATAGATAGATAGATAGATAGATAGATAGATACTTTATTAATCCCAAGGGGAAATTCACATAATCCAGCAGGGCTGTGGGAGGGTTATCTGACTCAAAGGGTATTTTGTGACTGACATTGTGGACCTAGCTAGACCCATCTGGTTAGAATCGGGTCAAGTGATGGGTGAACCAGGATAAAAGCTGGTCTTTTCGAAAGTTAAGGAAGGACAGTACGCAAAGAATGACGGTATCTGCAAGGTGATTTACAGGCAGGAGAACAGACAAGTGATTCCAATTTACCAAGACAAGCCAGGTTTCCCTTCGAATTTTTTTGGATAGAGATTAAGAGAAAGCAGGCTAAGCATTCTTTTTACTCAAAGGGCCGATTCTTCGGAGCTTGTTAAAAAAGGGGTTGATTTATTTGTTTGGGAGATTTTATTTAAGGAGAGTGCCATGTGGTGAATAACGTTTTTGAGCATGTTTTTGCTTGTTTTTCATCTTAATTAATTATTCCAGTGTCTTTGTGCATTTTTTAAATTTACCCTTTTACTTTCAGCTGAGTCTGCCACCCTTATTGTCCCATTGACTTCATGTTCCTGCTGGGTAAGGTAGAGACACTGGGGCATGATAGTGGGTGAAGGATTAACAATTTGGTTTGAATTTCAGTTGACATATACATAAATTTTATAGTGCTAAAAAGAGTAAAAACAAATTACCGTATGTCTTGTATGTTAAGTCTATAATGTTCATATATATACGAATGACTGCAATCCCAAAGAAAGTAAGTGGAAAATACGCTGAGAAATGCTGACATAGTGCTGTGACCAGAAGTGCATCAAGAAGGCCTGAATAGCCATAAACATTTACTTGAGAATTTCACGTGTCTGTTTATAAATTAAAATATAATCCATTAAACATTGATATAACATAATGGGTTTCAATTCAGTAAATATTTGTAGAATATTTATATAAAATGATGAAGTGGTTCAAGGAAATGTGATAAAGCCTAGCAGCTGGAGGCTAGCAGAGCTTGCAATTTGTCAAATTAATGGTTACTTTTATGAACCCAGCTACAGGGGATGCACAAACCAGTGTGTTTCTTTGCACCGGTCCCAAGCCCGGATAAATGGGGAGGGTTACGTCAGGAAGGGCATCCGGTGTAAAATTTTGCCAAATCAATATGCAGACAATAATATAAATTTTCATACCGGATTGGTTGAGCCCCGGGTTAACAATGACAGCCATCAGTACTGTTGGCCAAAGAAGAAGAAGGAGACGAAGAGGGGGTAGACGTGTCTGGAGGCAGGAGGAGAGGAGGAAAGTAAAGATAGTGGAACTGAGGATAGGAACTTTGAATGTTGGTAGTATAACTGGTAAGGGGAGAGAGTTAGCAGATATGATGGAGTGAAGGAAGGGTGATATATTGTGCGTGCAAGAGACTAAATGGAAGGGGAGTAAGGCCAGGTGGATCGGAGGTGGATTCAAATTGTTCTATCATGGTGTGGATAGGAGGAGAAATGGAGTAGGGGTTATTCTGAAGGAACAGTATGTCAAGAGTGTTTTGGAGGTGAAAAGAGTGTCAGACAGAGTAATGATTATGAAGCTGGAAATTGGAAGTGTGATGATGAATGTTGTTAGTGCATATGCACCGCAAGTTGGATGTGCAATGGATGAGAGAGAAGATTTTTGGAGTGAGTTGGATGAAGTGATGAACAGTGTACCCAAGGGACACAAAGTGGTGATTGGAGCGGATTTCAATGGGCATATTGGTGAAGGGAACAGTGGAGACAAGGAGGTGATGGGTAGATATGGTGTCAAGGAGAGGAATGAAGAAGGTCAGAGGATAGTGGATTTTGCCAAAAGGATGGACATGGCTGTGGTGAATATGTATTTTAAGAAGAGGGAGGAACATAGGGTGACATACAAGAGTGGAGGAAGATGCACACAGGTAGATTACATCCTATGCAGAAGAGTCAATCTGAAGGAGATTGAAGACTGCAAAGTGGTGGCAGGGGAAAGTGTAGTTAAGCAGCATAGGATGGTGGTCTGTAGGATGACTTTGCAGATCAAGAAGAGGAAGAGAGTGAGGGCAGAGCCAAGGATCACATGGTGGAAGTTGACAAAGGAAGACTGCAAATTTGAGTCTAGGGAGAAGGTGAGACAGGCAATGGGTGGCAGTGAAGAGTTACCGGACAGTTGGGAAACTACAGCAGATGTAGTATGGGTGACAGCAAGAAGGGTGCTTGGTGTGACATCTGGACAGAGGAAGCAGAAAAGAAATCCTGGTGGTGGAATAGGGAAGTACAGGAGAGTATAAAGAGCAAGAGGATGACAAAGAAAAAGTGGGATAGTCAGGGAGATGCCGGAAGTAGACAAGAGTACAAGGTGAAGAGAGAAGTGGTGAAGGTTAAAGAAAAGGCGTATGATGAGTTGTATGAGAGGTTGGACACAAAGGAGGGAGAAAAGGACCTGTACCGATTGGCTAGACAGAGGGACCGAGCTGGGAAAGATGTGCAGCAGGTTAGGGTGATAAAGGATAAAGATGGAAATGTACTCACAAGCGAGGAGAGTGTGTTGAGGAGATGGAAAGAGTATTTTGAGAGGCTCATGAATGAAGAGAACAAGAGAGAGAAGAGGTTGGGTGATGTGGAGATAGTGAATCAGCAAGTACAGCGGGTTAGCAAGGAGGAAGTAACGACAGCTATGAAGAGGATGAAGAATGTAAAAGCCATTGATCCAGATGACATACCTGTGGAAGCATGGAGGTGTTTAGGAGAGATGGCAGTGGTGTTTTCACCAGATTGTTTAATGGAGTCTTGGAAAGTGAGAGGATGCCTGAGGAGTGGAGAAGAAGTGTACTGGTGCCGATATTTAAGAATAATGGGGATGTGTAGGACTGTAGTAACTACAGGGCGATAAAATTAATCAGCCACAGCATGAAGTTATCGGAAAGAGTAGTGGAAGATAGGGTAAGAAGGGAGGTGATGATTAGTGATCAGCAGTATGGTTTCATGCCAAGAAAGAGCACCACAGATGTGATGTTTGCTCTGAGGGTGTTGATGGAGAAGTTTAGAGAAGCCCAGAAGGAGTTGCATTGCGTCTTTGTGGACCTGGAGAAAGCATATGACAGGGTGCCTCGAGAGGAGTTGTGTTATTGTATGAGGAAGTTTGGAGTGGCAGAGAAGTATGTAAGAGTTGTACAGGATATGTACGAGAGAAGTGTGATTGTGGTGAGGTCTGCATTCAAGGTAGAGGTGGGATTATATCAGGGATCGACTCTAAGTCCTTTCTTATTTGCCATGGTGATGGACAGGTTGACAGACGAGATTAGACAGGAGTCCCCGTCGACTATGATGTTTGCTGATGACATTGTGATCTGTAGCGATAGTAGGGAGCAGGTTGAGGAGACCCTGGAGAGGTGGAGATATGCTCTAGAGAGGAGAGAAATGATGGTCAGTAGGAACAAGACAGAATACATGTGTGTAAATGAGAGGGAGGTCAGTGGAATGGCGAGGATGTAAGAAGTAGAGTTGGCAAAGGTAGATGATTTTAAGAAGAGGTGAAAAAGAGAGTACAGGCAGGGTGGAATGGGTGGAGAAGAGTGTCAGGAGTGATTTGTGACAGACGGGTATCAGCAAGAGTAAAAGCGAAAGTCTACAGAACAGTGAGACCAGCTATGTTATATGGGTTGGAGTCGGTGGCACTGACCTGAAAGCAGGAGACAGAGCTGGAGGTGGCAGAGTTAAAGATGTTAAGATTTGCTTTGAGTGTGATGAAGATGAACAGGATTAGAAATGAGTACATTAGAGGGTCACCTCAAGTTGGACGGTTGGGAGACAAAGTAAGAGAGGTGAGATTGCATTGGTTTGGACATGTGCAGAGGAGAGATGCTGAGTATATTGGGGGAAGGATGCTAAGGATAGAGCTGCTAGGGAAGAGGAAAAGAGGAAGGCCTAAGTGAAGGTTTATGGATGTGGTGAGAGAGGACATGCAGGTGATGGGTGTAACAGAACAAGATAAAGAGGACAGAAATATATGGAAGAAGATGATACACTGTAGCGACCCCTAACAGGAGAAGCCAAAACAGGAAGAAGAAGAAAAATTGCTACTTTTATGGTGGCGCTGAATGGATCTGTTATATTGGTGGCATGTCTGACAAATTTTCTTAATTAGTTTAGGAAAGTTCTCTAATTGGTATTTTTTTCTATGAACACTTTATTCTAACCACATTTTTTTCCTCCTGTACCTCAGAACCATTCTGTTTAGAAAACTGCTGTTTAATAAGTTATTATTATTATTATTATTATTATTATTATTGATTTTAGTAAGGTTAGACAGACCCTAACCTCCTAAGCTACCTCTGACCAATCAACACATTGATACAGAATACACTGATAGACAATGGCATCCATCTGTCCACTTATATTCTCAGTCTGATTTTCTTGTTTATTGTAATGGAAATTACTCCAGAGTTAAACTACTGATGGGCCATTGCAGGGCACACAAGGCCAGTTTAGTGTCATCAATCAATCTCTGAGCTCAGGTCATTATCTCAACAAAGTGGTTGCCTGCTGACATCACACCAAAGGTATCCTAGCTGAGAACAGAATCGGGAAGCAAACACTGTTAGCTGACAAATCTATAATGTCGACAGTCTGGCTGTGTGATAAATTGCTTGAAATGAAAATCTTTGAAAAAGACCTAAAAGATCCAACAAACAAGATACTGCAAGTGTGATTATATTCAATCAAAAAAAAGAAGTCACATTACAGTGCTCAGCTGAAGAGAACGCCATAAGTAAATCAGCACAGTGCACAGATAGTCTGAGAAAGAATCTTTACAGGATGAAACCACAACTAGGCAGAATGACTGAACAAATAAAATAAATATAGTGTTAGGACAACATCCAAAATAGTGCAGCATATATTTGGAGTTTAATTACTCAACCATTTAACACTTTTTAATACGTTTTGGTCACATAATGGCAGGCAGGATCGTGGCAGGAGCTTTTTTTGTGTTTCTGAGAGCACCTTCTTAAGTTTTCTGTTTCTTGGGCTTTGTATTTATTTAGGTGTGGAGGTTCAACACCAGTAGGAAATTGTTGTGCTAGAATGTCTCAATTAATTGTCATGAGAACAGTTTACTTCATTGAAATGATTTTGAAATAAAAATATGTAAATAAACAAACAAATAAATAAAAAACAACTATTATCATGTAAAAGGCATAGTAAAAACAACAACTAGGAAATCTTTAGAAAGTTCTTAGGGAGTTAAATCAGTTTTAAGACTAATAAGAGGGTTGGTTGCACAGTTGCAATGTGGCTAAGACTGTTGCTTCACGACATAATGGAGACGTGTTCATTAGTCTGTCTGCACTTTTAATGGTATACACAGGAGGTTTTTATTAGGTAGTCAGGTTTCCTCCCACATCCCAAAGACATGCTTCTTCTTCTTCCTCCTCTTCATTTTTTTCCACTTTTACGTGGGGTTGATGTGCTGGATTGACCTTCTTGAAACAGCTTTGTCCTGCAGCTCCTCACCAGTCAAGCCCTTTTCCTTCAAATCTTCTTTGACTTTATTCATCCACTTCCATTTTAGTCTCCCTCACATTCTTTTCCCTTGCCAACATATTCATTGTCTCTCCTCATCACATGTCCATACCACCTCAGCCTACTTTCCTGTACTTTTGAAGATGTCTCTCCCATTTTTGTTGTACTTCTGATTGTCTAATTTCTTATTCTGTCCTTTTTTGTAACTCTACATATCCAACTTATCATTCTCATTTCTGCCACATCTAACCTCTTCTCTGGTTCTTGTCTTGGCTCCATATATCATTGCTCTTCTTACTGTTGTCTTAAAAACCTTACCCTTAAAATTCAACTTCATTCTTTGATTAAACGAAAGTCCCGACACCTTCTTCCATTTGTTCCATCCACACTGCACTCTATTGGTTGTTTAGTCAATTAATGGCGCTATATGACTCTGTGTTGCCTGTCCATCACTGATTATTGTGGGCCAGTGCTGAGTTGGAGTGTTTAATTCATTGTTCCTGATGCGGCCAGGATGAGCACAGGTTTCCTGTGACCCCTATATTGTAACTGGACATTAAATATATTTTTAGGACCTGAGTACCACTGAAATAATATTCAATGACAAAATTTGAAAAATGAAAAGGAGTGGGGATGTATCGGTAGGTTGTATTTCTTCTTTGAACAATTGATAGAAAAATGCATGGATGGGTAGGAGGTGAGATGCCAGCAGTATGTGCATTTTTGATGCAGGGTAAAGTTCTGTCATGGTCAAGTTTTCTCATTGTACCAAGCAGTTTATGTGTTTTTTGCTTGCAAACAGTTCAATTTCTTATTTAAACAATGCATTTTCCCACTACCAACATTAGATTATTGAACAAGTAGAAGTTAAGCCAATGTCACATTTCATGACTTCTAGTTGGAGGGGATATAATTACTGATCCTGTCTCCTGATTATGTCAGTTACTGTACATGAGTACAAATGATACGACACATCGAATTAATATGACTCTGTGATGACTTTCCAGCACAGTTTCACATTTCCACAGTGCCATCTGCTTGTCCATTTTTTTAATAGCCAATAACATCTCACCTGATGGAGCAGGCAAAAGGTTTACAGATAACAGGTGTCACACTTGTGCACATGGGGGACAGTTTACAGGCTCAAATAGTGTAATTTGACAGCCACACCAGGAGTTGGTGCTCTCACCTGATCTCCTCTTGTTCCTCCTCTTGTGCCTCCCAATGACATCACCACCGGTGCTCTTACTGTTCACATCACTTCATTTCCAGTACCCAGAATCCATCTTCCTGCCACCCTGACTCCACCTCTTCCTCTTATCCACCATATTTATAGCTCAGAATCAACCAGTTAGTCAGTTCATTTGTGAAGTCTGCTTCTATAATGATGTGTTTCTTTTATTTTACTGATTTTTCAGCATACAGGCTGACCATCCCCAAACCTTTTTCTGTCTGCAGCTTATTTTTTTAACCACACAGGTAACATTAAACAATTCCAAGAAGGTTATGCTCAATCTTTATAATGCACTGGTGAGGCCTCATCTGGAGTGCTGTGCGCAGTTTTGGTTTCCAGGCTACAAAAAAGACATAGCAGCACTAGAAAAGGTCCAGAGAGGAGCAACTAGGCTGATTCCAGGGCTACAGGGGATGAATTATGAAGAAAGATTAAAAGATCTGAGCCTTTTCTTCTGTTTAATCAAAAGAAGATTAAAAGGTGACATGACTGAAGTATTAAAATTACGAATGGAATTAGTACAGTGCATCGAGTCAGAGTTCATCAAGAACACGGGGACACAGTTGGAAATTTGTTGAGGGTAAATTTCACACAAACTTTAGGAATTTATTTTTTAGACAGCGACCTATAGACACATGGAATAAGTGACCAAGTAGTGTGGTAGACAGTAGGACTTTAGAAACCTTCAAAACTCAACTTGATGTTATTCAGTGGATGGAACAGGTGAGCTTTGTTGGGCTAAATGGCCTGTTCTTGTCTAGATTGTTCTGATGTTCTAATATGAGGAGTTCTGCCACAATCATGGCTCCCTTTTTTATTTTCATTCTGTCATAACATGGTACATCAGACTGATAAGCAACATTTCTGTTTACAAGGTCCAAAACACCCACATTCCTTATTCCTTGCATACTGGACTTCCAGGTGAGTGCTCATACGTTCTCAACCCCGCACACATACACAGAGCCCATCTCTATGAGCTAAGACAAAACCAGGGGTGAGTTGCCAACTTGCTGGTGATGTCAGTCTACACAAAATTATTTGGGTGTGCCACAACTGTTCCTGACTTGCTAAGATTATGTAAATAAAGTCTAAGACTGAAAAAGCCACGTAATGTGACATGGCCCTGGCACTTTTTATTAAAAAAATACACTGCAAATAGTAGCCTATAAAAAACAAATAAGTAAAAGGCTACAAATTGTAACTACTTAAAATAGTTCATCATAACTGCAGTCAGACTTTTCAGAAAACTTAAGTGAGTGTAATTGATGAGGCTGATGATGAAGAAGCAGAAGGCACCCATGGAGTAAAGTATCAAGGTGATTGTGTTTTAAGAGGTCCACAAATTGCTGGTGTTTGAATATATAATGACTGCCAGCAAACAGCATCTTCTAAGTTGTTAGGCCTTCCTTTATTACTTAGGATATCAAAATACAGAAGTTACATTTGGCTTCAAAGCCAATCTTCAGCGTCACTCCATTTTATGTATTTATTTAGTTGACCAAAGTTCAGTAGCAGGACAGCATAATTCTTTTCCAGAAGGTACTATGACTGTGGCTAAGAGCTGAAAATGTCCAGTCATCGTGTGGAAGAACATTCTCCAGTCAAGTTGATTTTCATAACTTTGGTCCAACCATGTAGGGTTGATGACACCTACAGTATGGGTTGTTTAGTGTTGTAGTTTTTGGGTATTCTGTATACCCTACTTATTTTTGAAAGTAACATTTCAGTGATTACTACTTTCATATATTTTTATGCCATTACTGCTTTTTATACTATTACTTTTTACCGAAGCAGGGCTCTGACTCATTCTTCAAATTCAGTCATCCAAAATAGTCAGTTTTACATGAATGATGTCACCATGGCAGGCAAGTTAACCACCTAGCAGCAGAAACGTAGAAGTGAGAGCCCATAATTCTTTATTAGATTCTAATAAACCAGGACTTTGTTTTTGTAGCAGACCGTTTTCAAACAATTTGCAAACATACAGCATGTGTCAGCTAACCCCGACAGCTCTTAGTTGCACCTTGTGAACGTCATTAAGCGCTTCTTTGAATGATCAGTAGAAAGACATGTCTTGAGTATGTGTAAGTAAACAAAAGGACAAAAATGGATGTGTGGTAAGTGTGAGCTCAGGGCCAGGATTAGGCTTATGAGACTTCAGTGGGTAAATTTACTTGATCCTTGGTACTGATATCTTTTTTTTTAAACAAATTCCTCATAGGAGTTTGTTTTCTACTCTATTAATAGGGACACGGACTCCACTTTCTACAGATAAAATATATTGTTACAGAACTACACACCACGGATTGTTAAATGTCAAGGTAGTGACGCTCATAACTCAAGCATCAGTGTCAGATCCCCCCTCCACCAGTGTTACCTTCCAATCACAATGTTAAAAAGCCTGCTGTTTACCGTTAATGCTACAGACTTGTCAATTCCAGGCAAACATCCCAGACTAACAGATTAGAATCAACTTGTGCCTGCGTCTTTTATGGCTTGGGCTTGAAAGTCTGCAATTGCTTGTAAATCCCCCCTTCAGGGAATCAATGACTTTGTTTTTCTTAATGTCTCATAACAGCTGAAATAATGATCCGATAGCAGTCTTTGTGGAATATACCAATATTTCCCACATTTGAGTGGGTTTTTCTCCAGATATTCTGTTTTTCTTAGGAAAACCCAAAGATTACATTTACTGGCAATTCTGTATTAGTCCTGTGTGAGTATGGGTGGGTGTGAGTGGGCCCTGTGGTCTAGCATTTATTTAACTCATGCTTGATGTTGCCAGGATAGTCTCTTGGTCCACATGATACTTCATTAGATTAAAAAGCTTTGAAAATACCTGTAAATAGATCCTTTTTTTAATTATTACATCACTTATTCCATATGAGGTGCTGAAATCTAATCATTGAGGTGGCTGGTTCAGTTTCCACCACCAACACGTTACACTTCCCTGTACAGTTTGCTATACCAGCTTCTGCTACAGTTGTAAAAAACAAAACAACATAAACAACACTATAACAATAACAGCAGCAATGTATTTCTTGTATAGCCCACAATCACACAAGGAATGGCTCACTGGGCATTAACAGACCCTGTTTTTTGATTGCCCTCCAACCTTTACTTCCTCAGAAGATGAGAAAAAACTGCCAAAAACCTTACAGGGGAAAATAAACGGAAGAAATCTTGGTAAAGGCAATTCAGAGTGAGACCCCCTTCCAAGTAGGTTAGGCATGCAGTGGTTTTCACAAAATGGGGTAAATACAACACACAAATCAGAACACAAGTAATCCTCTCACACAGCTAGATGGCCTATCTGTCATTGCCACCCCATGAATACAATACAATAATACAATAGTAAAGCACAAGCTACAAAGCAAAATGCAAGAGTAGATCATATCATATATGAGGATTGTTCAGAGTCCCGGAGACCTCGGCCAACAAGCTACCTCCCCTCTATTTGCCATTCCACAGCTGAGTCAGTGCTGGGCCAGCCAATAAGATGAAAGGACCCTTCTACCCGATGATTCCAGTGTTCCAGTGCTCGCAGTAGAGCAGTGGTGGTGGCGGCATTCATTTAACATGAGTGGAATAAATGGTGTGTCCTTGTTTCCTGTTTCTCGCCTTTATGACTCAGCACTCTTTATCTGATGAGTATATTTCTCTGTTGTGGTTTTCATCAATTTGCACAACGTCATATCTTTTTATAGACCTACATGGTGATAAAAATAAAACTAACGGCATGGCAACTGAAAATCAACAGCGCAAGCAATGGCTGAATCCCGTGATAAAATAAATGGGTAGACATAAATAAGGTGATGGTGAAATACTGGGAAAGTGAATTAACTGGTAGAAACTGGTCAAAGCATATGTGACCACTTGGCTTTTCATGGAAGTGGAAGCAAACAATATATGGAAGAAAATTACGTTTCAGAAAAGAAGAATTGTTGCATAATTTTCCACAAGTAGACTCAGCCGCGGAAAGCCATGGCCCTTACCTGGCCGGGACATGTTTATTGCGGAAGAACCAAAGGAGACGGCGGGCTCAGGGCATTATCTCCCCTGGTACGTTAGAGGGCATCCCCCCTGGGTTGCTGTGGCATCACAGATTCCCGCAGGGAATGCTGGGAGTTGGAATTCACGCCAGCCCTGTTGGGTTCTGTGGCAGCCACCGGGAGGAGGTGCAGAGCTCTATTTTCATCTTCCGCCACACTTGGGAGTGATTCCAGACCTTCTTAATTAGCCACGTGGAATACTCCTGGGTGCGGCTTAAAAGGACCCAGCAAACCCTAAGTAGGGAAGAAGGGAGACGAAGCTCGCCAGAGGAGAAGTGAAAAATGAGAGAGAAAGAAGAAAATGTGAAAGTACTGTTATTTGTACCGTGTTGGTGCTTTGTACTGTGCTGATGTGGGGAGCAAGGGAGACTTCCCCACTTATAATAAAGGTGTGCTGTGAACGGAAACTTGTGTCTGGTGTGTGCCTGTGTCAGGTTTGGGTGGATGGTGCACCCCATGCAGGCCACAACTCAAAATTTGTCTCCATGGCATTTCATTAGGTTTGGGAATTCTTGATATTTTCTGAATATGCTGAACTACTGTACTGTCCAGCTCATGGAGGAACGATCCATTACTGCTGCAATTACTGGACGAAGCGCCCTGCTAATGTAACGACTATACACATTAACCCGATGTGTTTTTTTCAGATCTTCCTAGGCCATTGTTTTGCTGGGCTTTTAGATGATGTTTCCAAATGTGTATTGGTAAGAAACTTTTTTTAGATTGCAGTAATAAAGCGGCGCAGAATGACTCATTCCAATCACCCAAACAGGTCCACTGTAAGTGTTTTAGTACTTCGGGAAAGCAACCTCATTACAGGAAATGTCTGAGGTTTCAGAGCCGATGGGCTGGAACGCTGATGTAAACATGACAAAATGCAGATCGAGTGCTGAAAACAAGCCCCCCTCTACTTAGCCAGCTGTGACTTATAGCACATTGATGCCCACAAGTAATTGTTCACAACCTGAGCTCAACTCTTCTGCCTTTCCTAATGGCATTCAATTGCTCTAAAATATCCATGCAGCATGGGCAGCTTATACGCCGTATGATAGCAGACATTTCCTTGCAAGTACTTCTTTATTGTCTGATAGAGCTTTTGTATTTTTCCCGGACTGACTCCTGGAAATTCCCTGCTGTTTACACTTCCCACGCGAGACTAATTGCCTGTAAAAAGTTCAGAATGTAGCCACAGCCTGTTAAAGAGCTCAGGGCTGAGTGTCTGGTTGAGAATGATGACAAGTTGAAATGGCTTCAAGAATTTGTGCTTGGGGATTTAATGCCTTTAAAAAACAAAACACAAGGATTTTCGACATGGGTTCATTCTGATAATTATCAGTCAATGAACTGGAAAAATATTTGTATACTCCCTTTCTAAATTTGTACTGGCTTGAGCTTGTTTTAATTAATTACATTATGAAATCCTGCCATGGACCGGTGCCCCATTCCAGAAGGTTCCTGCCCTGCACTCAGTGCTCTCAGAATGAACTGTGACTTGCTAAAGGCGACACTTATAATGAGTGGATGGATTTTTAAGAGTAGATGTCAGCCTTTGCTGCTGTAGCTCCTCATATTGCGTTGTTGTGTCCTCTGAACTTGGCTGCCAGACCTGAATTTCTAGTTGAACTGTGACATTGCAAGGTGCAGGGTGTAGGAGGTGACTTTGACTTTATGCCTTATTTCCATTCACAGGTGTTTACAGCTTCATTACCTGTTCACTGACATTGATGTCATTATTTGTGGACTAGAGATTAATATTCCTATGCCACTGCTTAGCAGCCATCAGTAACCTCTTAATAATGTGATCTGTTCATGGGACATGGTAAAATGGACACATTTATCCAGTTGGATGAAGTTTCATAATACAATGCATGTTTTAATATATATAAATGTCTTGGATAGTCCTTTCCAGAAATCATGGTGGAGATGTCTGAGTGCCCCTGTGACCCTGGGAGCTATGTTGTCTGAAGCAGAAGCTGCTCGTAGGGTTTGTCAAGACAAACAAAGCCCCTAATGATGTAGACCTATACATTTAAAAAGAGTGTCCCATTCAGTATGGGGTTACTGGGGCCTCCTCATGCAGCCAGGCCTGAGAGAAGTGCCTGCAGCCGAGCGCCTGGCAGCTGGGCTTACCATGGGGCCCAGTTGAGCACAGCTTGAAGAAGCAACATGAGACTGCCTTCTTGTGGACTCACCATATGGAGGAGAAATAGAGGCCGGGTGTTTTGTGACCTGGGAAGCGGCTGAAGGCAGTGGCCTTGGTGGACTGGAACCCGGACAACTGACTCTTGGGATGTGAAATTAATTTAATTGGCTAATCTTTTTCTTTTTTAAATAGAATGTTATGGAAGACAATATTTTTAAAATATATATCCCTGGGGTGCTGTAGTGTTTTCATTACAGGTGCCACCATTATTCATTATTTGTGGTGCAGGGTTACCAACCTGTTTCTAGGTAGTATGTCTGGGAGAGCACGTCATTACAGCAACAGTGTAAAGATCAGTATCATACACTTCCTGTCTGTCCGAGATTGTGGATTTTTTAAAAGAATTAAAACATACGCTTAACAAGTACTTTTATTAGAGTCCTGGTTCCAGATTACTTTCTGTTTCCTGCCTTTGACTCATCTGAAGTTAGTGTAGGACTTAAAACCTCTGCCTTTTACAAGCCAACAGACTCATACAGTCACCTTCTCTACAACTCCTTCCATCCCTGGCACACTAGAAACTCTACCTGTTTGACAGTTCCTTAGACTCCATAGTTTCTGCAGTGATGAGGCTGACTTCTGTAATGAAGCACTCAGAATAAGGAGGTTCTTCATTGATAGGCGATACCTTTCTCTTATTGGGAACAGGACCCTCAATTAATCCAAGAGTAGACCTTGTAACATTCACTCTAAGGGGAACCCCAATAATTAAACCAGTGTCCCGTTGATTCTCCCATTCCACCCAAACACTGTTATCTCTTCCACGCATCATTAAACACGACTTCCCAATTTTGCAGACTGATCGTTCTATAGAAGGCTTTTTACCTAAACCTCCCTTGTTCTCCTTCCATCGACCACCTAACCAACAAAAGCTTCTTATGTGCAGCTCACTTCACAAAGGAAAGCCACATACATTACAAGGCATTCTGAGCTGTAACAGGAGTCACTGTGTCACAAAAACGTCACCAGCAATACCCTTATATCTGGTCCCATTGGTAAATTCAATATTAAACAACAGGTCTCTTCTCAATCTAAACATCTTATGTACATTTCTTGTAGGAAGTGTCTAACCATCTAAAGTGGTCAAACAGGTAAATGGCGTTTCTGGGAGCATGTTAAATCAAATAGTTTACAACGTCTATTGTAGAACACTTCACATCCCTTGATCAGAGCCACATTTATCTCTCATTTATATGTTCTTTCACAGGGCTTTAAAGACACTTTTCAAATGAAAAAAGTAGATAAGCTAAGCTCCTTCCCAGCCTGGGATCACGTATTTCTCCTGGTCTTAATGACCGACTAACTTTTTAACCTGTCCTGACATATTTTTTTCACACCTATACTCTCACCTTTGCTCCCTTCTTTCTTTCCTGTATATGTCTCCTGTTCTTGCCTTTTCAGTTGAACCTCAATGAATGCTTAACTTCTTACTTTTTCAGAGTGGATATAACCTTTAACCTGTTTTACTTTTGTGATTTACATTTTTTGATTTGACCCTTTTTCTTGATCATTGTTGGGTTTTGACTTGATTACTGTATATATTATATGGCTTTGATTTTACCTCCTAAACTTGTTCTTCAGATCGCCAACTTTCCAGTTATAACCCTTGCTTTTCTGTGGCTATAAGATCATCTCCTGATTATCCTCTTCATTCCAGTGGCCTCCTAGCATGGTTGTGACTGTGCATATTATCAAAAACATATCAACATTCATTGACACTGATGATGTGAAATTCTCTGCTTGTTGTACCTTGTTTGAATTATAAAAGGGCCTTTAAAAAATGATAACAAGTGTAATATCTCAACGTGTGAAACCTCTGCAGAGACTGACTGTCTAGATTCCAAATTGAGCATTGTTAATGCTGTACTTTGTTATACTTTTCAATTTTGACTTTTAATAAAGAACAAAGAAATCTATAGCTTGGATTGTTACATTGTTAAAAATTATTTAGCATATGTTCCAATTATGAAGGAACTAGGGCATCAGTGAGCCCCAGACTCCGAGCATAAACACACATGGAGTCGCGGGTTCAAATAAAGGATGGGTTTATTTACCACAATGCCTGCACTGTCTCACAAGCACAAACACAGGTTTTTCTCTCCACAGTACTTTCTTCTCACCACCGCACTACTCTCTTCCAGTCAAGTGTTGATCTTCTTCCTCCCAGGTCCGACTCTCCTGGATAAGGAGTGTTGTTTCTTTTTTTAAGGACCCAGGAGTACTTCTGGTTCCAGGGCTCCTGCCTGATGGAGTACTTCTGGGTCATACAAAAGTCCCATATTCTGGGGAGTGCATCTAGCAGGGACCCTAGTAGGGCTGTGCTGCTGAACTACAACTCCCGACATGCCCTGCTGGTCCCTGAATAAGCACTGACAGGGAGGGTTGCTGCCATCTAGAACCTGGCGGAAATGAACATTATCCAGAGACAGTCCTTCCTTGTCCTCTTCTTTCATGGTGAGACAAGGTGTTAAATCCATCCGGAGTGCCTTCAATTTCCCTCGAGGCCTCCTGTCCAGATAAGGGATTTTCCTGACTCCTGGCCAGGACGCCTGTCCATCTTGTTTTCTTCCTACACAATGCATAGTTAAATGTAGCTTGAATAATCTGGGCGCTGCATATACAGTATGTTTGCACTCTATGTGCTTTGTCCCATTTCTTTTTATTTTTTGTGTGCTGTGTGCCTGTGTATGTGTATGGCTCTGCACAGCTACATAAAAGCAGGTGGTGAAAACTGCAGCCTTCAAATGAATGTGACTCTTGAAAATGGACTGCGACAAAAAAAAAAAAAAAGAGTATATTGTGATGAGAGAGAAAGCGCATTGGAGTATAGTTTACAAATAACCAGCTGAAATTGCTCATAAAACACAATAATAAAAATTCAAGACAATAAATTAGGACCAAACCCAACTTGATACTTACCTGCCCGGGACGCCAAAGAATTACTGTAATTCTGTATAGGACAAAACTAAACTCACGTTCAGTAAAAATGTAATACAACAGAAGAGAGCTAAATGATTTATTTTTCATTGTGTTTAATTGTTTTAGGCATTGAGTGTCAAGCCTACAACCACCAGAGTTGGCTGGGGAAACCACATAAGCATTACTGACATTGAAAAGCCTCCTTAAAATTGTAAATCAGCATAATAACAAAAGAAAAATCAGAACTGTGGTACTGTATGAGAACAATCAAATGCAGAAAAGATAGAAATGTTTGATAAAAAAACTGAAGTCAACTTGTTTCACAATTGACTTGATATTAAATATATATATATATATATATATATATATATATATATATATATATATATATATATATATATATATATATATATATATATATATATAAAACGTAACAGTGAAATGCAAATTACTATGTGTCACAAAAGAAAATTCTAGCTGTAAATGTGATTTTTATTCTTTGCTCCAATTCTAAAATCATGCTACGTATGTAAATACACAGGCCTGCTGGAGTGCCAAGCAGAAGGCCTTTGTGGCATTGCCATAGACACAATTTGGAAAGAACTACTCTAGATAATCACCTGAAAATCTAAATTTTATGCCGTTCATAAATAGTCCAAGCACTCCTCCTCAACTTACAAGGATTGCTATTATTAAACTTGCCTTTCGGGGTTGGAGTGACGCATTTCACAATAGGTGTGGTGCATCAACATTAGCATCCTGACGCACTCTCTGGGCTAGTTAACCTCCCAAAATATTCTTAAACGTAGAAATCTACCTTACAGTCAAATGGACAATTTGGTCCATTTTGCTTTTTACTGGTCAAAATCAAAGGTTGGAGTCCTTCAGCTTCATTAACTTGAATGTGAGATATCTCAGTAACAGAAATTGTAACACATAAAAACTTTAGGAGAGTAAATACAAGCCTATTACTTCACGGTGATGGTGTCTATTAATTTTAAATGCTGCAAACACAGGACTGGACAGTGGTGCTGTGGTGAATGCTGCTGTCAAAGAACGTGGAGCTTAATTCAGGTTTGGTGGATATCTGTGTGGAAATGTCACACTCCCTTTATCTGATTACAATTTGCATATTTGTTAAATCCCCCACTCTAAATAATTGACTGGGGCTTTGTATGTAACTGTTCCTTGTTGTGATTGTCACAAGGTTTGTGTGTTTTTTGATATTATTTTTAGGGTTTCTTACTTTTAGTTGTGTTTTGAACTTTTTGCTGTTGTCATTTTCACTACAATCGTTGTTTTGTGTTGTTTTGTTTGGTTGTTAGAGCTCAGGTAAGGACTTTTCTCCTTTTTCTGATGTTCGTTTTTGTTTTGAACTGACATTCCACTTCTTAGATGGTCCTTTACTACTCTTATCATTTGAAAATCCTGCTTTCATCTTGGCATTGACAGCGACGGGCTGCAACTCATTGATATGCTCATGAAACAGATGGATGGTGTAAATATTTTGCTGACCAGTCCAATATAGCTGTATACAGTAGATGTGAGATTGGTGTACTTTCTATTTATGCTTCAAACTATCTAAGGGGTGGAAATCACCAGTGTTTACGGGTTTATTGTAGACTAGCAAAATACCTGCGCTTCGCAGCGGAGCAGTGTGTTAAAGAAGTTATGAAAAAGAAAAGGAAACATTTTAAAAATAACGTAACATGATTGTCAATGTAATTGTTTTGTGACTGTTATGAGTGTTGCTGTCATCAAGGATTTGATTATCATTATTTCTTTCAATCAGGTTCGTATTTGGAGGATGTGTTGTGTTCAAGTTATATTCTGTGTTTGTCTAGTCTATCCCTGACCATCTCATCTTCGTAGTCAACCATTGTGAAGATAACAGGTTTCATTCATCGAAGTGTTCAGTACCCAAATTGGTACTCGTGAATCTATGATGTTTAACAGGCATTCCTGGTATTAAGTTGTGGATTTGCCTGCGAATATTTAGCGGCAGCGTGTCTATGAACATAATTTAAACTTAAGCTTTACACCTTGCTTTCCTATTGATGACAAAGGCTTGTTCAGCGTCAGAGGGTTGTTCCTTTCCTACTGCATCAATAAGCAGCTCGTCTTCCTCTTTATCTGAGACATCACACACTGCATGCACGGGTTTACCTTTCCCAGTCCTGCAAAGTCAGTTCACGTGAGCCACTCAGAGTACATGCATCGAAGGTTCTCAGCTGTGCTTGCGCTATCTCGTGCAATCTTGTGATGTCCACGGATTTATTTAATGTTAGCTTAGACCCGTCACCTAAAAGTTTTGCCTCTCATGGCGACCGAGCTGCAGGCTATGGCCGTATATATGTACGTAAGTTGTTCCAGTTATGACCGTTAAGTGTAGAATTTCAAAACGAAACCTGCTTAACTTTTGTAAGTAAGCTGTAAGGAAGGAGCCTGCCAAATTTCAGCCTTCTACCTACACGGGAAGTTGGAGAATTAGTGATGAGTGAGTCAGTCAGTCAGTCAGTCAGTGAGGGCTTTGCCTTTTATTAGTATAGATAATAGAAAAAAATATATACTGGGACTGTGCTGCATATCATTTATATGCTGATGGAAAAAGGAAATGTAACACTCATTGTAGGGCTAAAATTTCAAACTTGCTGAAATAACAAAGAAAATTGTAATGACAGCACAGAAAGAAACAGTGAGAAAAAAAGCAAAGGTGGACACCAATAAGGAAGGAAATTAACGTTTAAACAGAGGCCAAAACAGTAAGAAAACATGAGGATCTAAAAGAATAAAGCAAGATGATCAAGAAAGAAGAGAGAAAGATGAATGCTCCTTGAGCCAAAATGAGAAAGACAAGAATTGATGTCAAGTGGTGAAATACAGTCAAACCCAAGAGCTCAAGTTAATATAATAAGTTGCATGCATAGCTCTTTGAAGATACAGTGGAACCTCTAGATACGATCACCTCTGTATACGAGAAATTCAAGTAAAGAGGAAAGTATGAGCGAAAAATTCGGATCTAAATACGAGCACTGGCTCGCGTAATGAGCCACGAGCCAGGCTGTGGTTATGCGTGACGCGTTTCCCGATCCGACTAGACTCGGGGATTCACCCAAGCTGACGCTTCCAGCCTGTCAGCTCACTCAGTGTTCCTTGTTCTCCCGTAGCGTGAGGATCTATGCGTTTGTGCACTTGTGATTTCATTGTTTCGCTGTAGCAGTTCGCTGTATAAGTGTATCCAAAAATATCGCGGACATGCAGACGGAGAATAGGAGATGATTGCCCTCAAGAGGAGAGAGAGAGGGGGAGAGAAAGGGAGGGAGAGGCGCATGCGTGAGTGTGAGCGAGATAAGGAGAGAGAGAGAGACGCATGCGTGAGGAGAGAGAGAGAGAGAGAGAGACGCGTGCTCGAGCAAGCGAGAGAGATAAGGAGAGAGAGAGAGATGCGTGCGCGAGCGAGAGAGATGAGAGAGAGATGCGCACGAGAGAGAAGAACCATCAGCTCAGTTATGCTCACATGACGCTCAGCAGACAAAGTGTATCCATACTACTTCTATTGCAAGACATCGCTCGTTTTATCAAGTCAAAATTAATTAAAAAATTTAGCTTGTCTTGCAAAACACTCGTAAACCAAGTTACTTGCAAACCAAGGTTCCACTTGTGTATATTATTTATCAGTGTTATTTGTTAGGAAAATTGATTATGTTGATATTTTTGGGAGTGCGGAACAGATTAACTGGATTTCCATTATTTTCAATGGGGAAGTTTGTTCTAGATACGAGAAATTCGCTATACAAGCTCAGTGCTGGAACAAATTAAACTCGTATCTCGAGGTTCCACTGTATGTGTATATTCGGACCATTTTGGAAATGCATGACTCCGATCTTCATCACATAATGTGAATGTTATGTTTCAGACAGGATTCCTTCCCTGGCTTGTGTTCATATTCCTTTTTTTGTTCATGTTTGATTCTTTTGTTTATGTTAATACTGTTATGTATGGCTATTATTTCCATCATTCTGTGTTTATTATTAGTTTGGTGTATTATTTCATTTCTATGAATCCTTGCTTGTTCTCCCATTTTCTTTGTATTTTGTGGGTGGTTCCCCAAGAGGTGGGGCCACCTGTCTATTATTGTCAAGGGACTGCCCACAGCCTTACAAATACACAGTCCTATGCGGTTCATTGAATGAGCTTAATTTCATTGGTGAGTTCACTTTTGATTATGTTGAGATCGTGTATTTTGATGTATTTTTTTTTCCTGTTTTTGACCTCTCTTTGGAATTGTGGTAGAAAGAATTCAAAAGAAAACATTCATAAAAAAACATAAAAAAATGCATGAATTCCTTGACTTCAAAAACCCCCCAAAATGACAGCTTAACATTTTTGAGGCCAAAAAATTACTACAAAAAATGAAAATACAAGACAAATAATGGCAGAAAACAAAATCGTACAACAACGACCATAGTTAACATCGAAAACACTCAACTTACAGCCCATCCCATGTGGCCGTCTGATGCAGTCACCACTTCTGGCCAATGAACCTCTGAATCTGCTGTTACAGGAGGTTAACTTACACTGTCAGAAGGGCCTTAAGAAGCTGCTGACCATATATAGTAAGGGTATTGTGTCTCCCAAAGGTGGTTTGAACATCAAAGGTGGTTACGGTCCAGTGAGAAGGCACACCAGTATTTATTCCTCAGAGCAGATGTGACTGCAGTAGATTGTCCTGCAGTAGGGTCAAGTTGTATAGGAGCTGTGAACAGAGAGTCACTGACAATTCACATTGCTTTAAGGAAAGGAGTCTGGAGCCTGCTGCACACAGATTGGGAATTGTTGGTGGCATTATGTCTGCTCTTAGCTTCAGCAGCAGTTTAATTGGTAGATCTGAAACAATCTCTTGGACTAATCTAATCTGCCAATCTGCAATGGTGTGGTCACTTGGGGTAACCAGATCTTCTTAAAATCTGCAGTTGAGATGCTCAATCCATACATAGTCTTGCAACCCTGGCACACAGTCTGCTTGCCAATGGCCCTCTCCCTTGCTTGTGGTTACACCTGAGGCATTGTGGAGTGTGGCCTTTGTCTCCCTGTGACCTAAACTTTGAATTAAGGCCTTTTTAAAAATGACCTGATCAGGCTTTGTTTGACTCAGATCTTGTTGGGAAAAGTTTACCATAACAAGCTTTTGTGTATCTGGGACAGGTAGACAAGCTATAGTATAATATAGCAATAGTTTTCTAATTGCAGAAAGTGATGCTTTTCTTTTTTTCCATCAACATTTATACGTGATGCCAATCTGGCAAAAATAATGAGCTTTTGGACACTTGGTGTCAAATATGATATCTATAGAGTCAGTTTCTGAATATATAAGTTCCTTTTGGAAATAGGCTTGAATATATGAAATGTAATGTAATGTAATTTATTTGAAGTCATCATACCTTATATATATGGTACATGCAGTATGTAATGTAAAAAGCACAATTTCTCCACCAAGATTCTGCCAACCTTGCCACAATCTTTTCTGTAATTCTATCTTTATCTCTGTTTTCTTGTATCAGATTTAGTAGATTAAAAAAGGAAAGATGCCAGCCTTATCATATAGCCAGTAGGGAATAATAATATTTAAGAAACTTAAATACAATGTAAGAATAACACCCTATTATAAAAGATATATTCAGTATTACTGCAACTGCTTACATACAGTACATTACTTCAAACTCACTATGAAAAGAAAAAGCACATTTTAAAAATATTTTTTCACTCTTTTATTTACAAAAAAATTCTTCTTGCATCTACATAGCTTATAAAGGCTTCCTCTAAGCAGTCCAGACAAATGAAACGCATAACACTATGCACAAAACAAAGAAAGTATATACACAGAAAACACAATATATTATGACATTTTCTCAAGAAAAAATTCTTAAGCTTTAAGTCACATGTTAATAATGAAGTCTGACTTCGTTTCAAGTACCACAACATGAATGATGACATTAAAAAAATAAAATGAAAAGCTAAACCTAATAAAATTTGACAATTACACCGTCAATCTTTTTAAAATTTGCCTTTTTTGTTTTGTTTCAAATCAAAATGCTGGTGTTTTTCCAGGTTGAAACAAAAAAGAAAAAAAATGGAATCACCTGGCATGTATTTTCAGGAAATCAATTTACTGTCACATCTAGAATTTGTGTGGTTTTGCTGGTAAATAAAATATGAACTATATTTACATTTTGTACTTAGTACAAACCCATATTTTTAGAACCAAAAAAACACTGTAGAAAATCATCTATGTTTATATTAGCACACGGTACATCTGTGGGCAACAGGCCCTTTCTAAAAAAATACAATACAAAAAAGCCATCCATTAATTTCAGAAAAGCTGCCACGGATCACGACTGTGAGGGCAAAGGCTGCAAAGTAAGCTGAGGAAATTCCCACCAATGTGAGAATTCATGCTCAATCCTTCATGACATAACATTTTTTGAATTATGAAACTGGGAAAAATGATACTAGATATATACAAAATTAAAAGAAGAATTCCGTCTTTTATATATTACTTTATAATAATTCTCAAAGCTTGAGAGTTTAGTGTTTAAAAGAAAGACGTCTGAATGTATTTGATGAGTCATTTCTCAAAGTGCTTGGATTTATTTTAGGTTTGTGTATACGCAGTAGGGTTCTCTTTTCAAAGACAATTTTGTGTCGTGTGTAGATTGTACAGTCTTTTAAATTATATTAGTGACTTTATAAATGTGTAATTTGGGTATAATATATTATTGTGGTTACTGTTATTTCCATATTTTTTTTTAAATTTGATATTACAAATTGGTATAAATTGTTTTTAATCCATAACGGTTTAACATAACACGTTTCAACATTAATCACATGTAAAAAATACAAAAGAAAAGACAAAATGAAAATAGTTCAAATAAATTCAAATGTGTTCCAGTTACTCGAGTCACACGGTGCTTCCACCAATACAATCACTGTTCACTTTGAAGAAAGTTTACAAATATGCAATGCAGAGTTGGCCATCCAGCAGCAAACTTGCAATTAAATAGAAAGAAAAGTCAAAAGTCTGACAACATTGTTGAACAGTGTAGCAGCCACAAAGCACTGGTCTGTAATACTGTTTGGCGTGATGAACACTCCTGCAGTCTCAGGTTTCCTAAGGGAATATGGTCATCTTGAAGCTTCTAGGGCTCATGGCTCAATGTGTTTCTATTTGATGATAAATACAGAAATAGATTTCTGTAAACTCCAGCCAGGGAAAAACTTTGAAAGAATGAAAAAAAAAAAAATCAAAACCATTGCGTTAGCAAAACGGAAAGGAGCCACAATCATCACCAAACTGCCTTTTGCAGTTGAGCAAAATAGCCAGCAGTTAGCTTTTCAGCACAGGGCAGATGGTAAGTTATCCACGTCATCAAGATGAACCACATTGTTCCTTGATCCCATCACGCAGCAGTTTGTACAAAGTTGGTCACACACTTCTCCATTTTCTTGGATTTGTATTTTTGTTAGATCACACTCTACTAAGCAGAGTAGACCTGTAAAATGAATAAAGAAAGAAAAGTTGCTAAATGTGAGGAAGATAAAAAGATTCATATATATTGTTTTGTCATTGCCTTAAGTATCTTTATTACCAGATGCACATCACTGCAAGATGCTTTCCATTTTCAGCAACAATATAAAAAATGTCTTTGCAAATATCAAGTAAGAGGCTGGTGTACTTCAGCACAATCATTAATGGGAGCTGAACAAGAACACACCAACTCAAACCTGCTTTTGTCTTTGCTCACCATGATTAACTCACATACCTGCTAAGCTTTATCCCAAGTAAGATATGTATTTTACATAAATCAGACAAAATTCAATATGAGCTGTCACATTTCATCGTTTTAAACACAAGCAGTGGTAACATCTGAGTTGGATAGAGTATGTTTAAAACATGCTTTGTACATCAATGCACAGAAGTGGCGAGTTCAAGCATCATATTGTGGCAGTAAACTAAAGCAATGAATTATATTTTAGGTAATGTAAGCTTTCTTTACATTGAGTTGACACTGACAGTGCAGGCAATAGCACAGGGCAAGCCTCTGACAACGTAGAATGCTGCAGTTAACATTAAGACTTTAAAATGGCTGCTTAATGATTAGCTACTGATAAGGCATTTTAGTGGAACGCTTCTGATGCAATGTTTTGATCTACTCCTTAATGTGAATAACATCATTGACAACTTTGTGTGGTCCATATGATCCATGGTCCATATTTATAAATAGCAAAACCGACACCAATGATCACTTGACAGAAGTAAACATGAAATAACCACCAGTTGTGAACTTCAGGAGACTAAGGTGGATGAGCTATTGCTAAGTAGGCATATCAGATATCACATTTGGTAATCTGATGATTTCTTCCATTTCTCAAAAAAGGATTGGAGCTTCAAAAGATGACTGAAATTATTTGTATTTATCACCAACTATTTCTGTCTGAAGCATTTTTACACAAAATAAAGTCAGTGGCATCCATGGTAAAACCTCCTTATGTGCAAAAGGAGAGCAAGCTAGGAAGGTGTGGTGACACTTAAAAATACTTTGATGTGAAACATTTTTTCAAAAAGAGTACAAACAGCATGGTAAACAAAATCTGAAATATAACTCAGCAAAGTGCCAGCTACTGATAAATGATTCAATCAAGTCAAGATTGTCATAAGAAATTCAGAATTACTCTGCATGAGATTATCTGTTTAGAGGGTTTTCACACCAGCGACACAAACACAAACATACAGACCGATGAACGTATTTGGACCTGGCCATCATACTCGAGTTGTCAAATCATGTTTCAATCATTCAAATCTGTTCAATACTCAAAGCTGTAATTTTAATCCAATCACAATACCTTCTTCTACTTGATGGCAAGTAAAAAACAAATACTACATTATTCTGTGGCATTTTTCCCTTAGTTTTGCACATATTGTATTTTGTTCCACTACAATCAGTTACAACTTATTTGAACAGAACACATCTTTTTTTAAATTTAGAGCACCTGTGTGTAATTATTTTAATTTCTGTCAAATTAAATAGCAGACATTGCAGGAATAAACAGAATATAGAAACTATGCATGACACAAGACTTCATTCAGTATGCGTATGACTACTACCAAATGAAATGATCAATTATATTTTTCAGTTTTGTGTTAACTATCAAGTTTAACAAATAAAAAAAAAACAAGTATATACCTTAGAGTCTTCCATCTGTCTTTCTCAATGTGGTTTTCAGGACCCTCACTTTCATAAGAGGCTAAGTAAAGTGCTAAAATGAGAAAAAAAAGATGACTTTAAACCTCTAAGAGAGTTCCATTATAAAAAAGGGGAATCAAATCTGTTAAGCACCACCCATAACTTGCAATGCAATATACAGGATTTATTAGCACATTTTAGTAACTAGTTTTGAAATTATAATAAATGGAGCTGTTTAACTGTGAAGTTTCATTACGTGAAGATCTGCTTATACCTATTGAGCCAGCAATAATTTATTTGAAAACTGAAAAGAAAAACAATCATCAAGAATAAAGTACATACTTTGATCTTACTATACATACTGCCTTCATTCATCAACGTTCATCACAAATGGTAATAATGTACAATCGCAATGTCTAGGCTGCCACAGTCTGTTTGTCCTAATCCAAAATGCCTGGGACCAGAAGATCTTTTTGCAATATTTACATATACGTAATACGATATCATGCCGACACCCTTGATCAAGTAGGGAAAGGTAGCCAAACTAACCAAATATAACATATTTCACCTCAAAAGTGATGAATATGATGCATTTTAGTTCCCTTTTAAGAGGGCCAATGCTGTGTATCTGCTCTAAAGAACTGTTTTGGAATTTTGTCAGTCTATATCAGCTATATGTTGTCACTCCTTAGGGAACTGGCTGACAGTTCAGGAATAGCTCAGCCAACCTTCACTCATCACACCCACTGTGCTGGAAACCATTAAAAGACTGACAAGGCAGTACATTCAGTTTTTGTATGGTGTGGGTGTAAATACATATAACCTTTACATGTTTTTGCCAATATGAACAGGCAATTTGCAGCAGTGTCTGGTTTTCCAAACGTAATTGGAGCAATTAAATTAACTCATATAGCAACAAGGACACTTAACGAAAATAAAGCTGCTTTTGTTAACTGTAAGTAGTGACATTTTATTAATGTACAAGTCATATGCAATTTTATTGGGGTGGTGCAGCACTTCTGAACTGCCACACATATGTTATTGTGACACTTCACAGAGGACAAAGCTTGTTGACTATGTTTTGTTGCTTAGTGGTGTTTGATGCTTCTAGGGGTGCAGCCCCCCCACATTCAACCCCTACTCCCCAACATTAACCAATTGTCAATCATGTGTTATTTCTTCACAGCGCGATATTTTGCCAGACACCAAAGTGTCGATCATGTGTTATTGCTTCATGGAGGATTCCCCACATTCCCACCCTACTCTGAAAGAATGAATCCAATTTAAATTTGCATATATGTTATTCGCATTCACTTTTTGGTGTATATCTATTTTCACACTTTAATCGAAGCAAAGTTTTATAAAAGAGAACCTTGGTGTGGAATTTTATACTTGTGGCATCATATTGGTGCACAGAAAAGTTTCAGATTTTATAATTGCAAATTACGGTTACTCAACCTGCATTACAGAAAAGTAGAAACAATTTGTACTTCCTATATATGAGACAAATAACTCACCATCTTCACTGAAGACAGGTGCTGTCAGCAGATACTGCAGGATTTTCCGGTCTCTCTCAAAGGGACACTCAACCAGCTTCCATGTCATGAATTCACTGACCTGTTTAGCCAGCTCCCAAAATTTCTATAGAAAAATAAAATCAATCATAATCAGTGGGATGCAAAATTAAAAAAAACATTTATTTGCCACTGCAAATGCTGCATTATAGCTGCCTTGCTGCTGTGAAAAGGAGAAGGTATTCTAAAAATAAGCACAAACAGTACAGTTGAACTTGAGACATTACCAATCACGGAAACTTAAATATTGGCTCTGTTGTCACAAGTTATCATCTTTGAGTAGTTCTCAAACAATGACGAAAACACTATAAAACCTTATGTTTGACGTAAAATGAACAACTTTACCTCAAAATTGACATGTCCGTTGGGAAGTCGATTTGCACAGCCTTCATTTAAAAAATAAATATCCTTGATTAACAGGCTGAAGAAGGGAATGACAATCTGCAAAAACAGAGAACAATTGGAAATATTTTGTTAACATACCTTACATCATGAGTTAAAATAAATCAATTTTCTGTTTATATTTTTACTACTGAAACACTTCAAACATAACAAGTAGAGAAAATCTGTCAAATATCAAATGGTATACAATCGTGCACAACAGAAATTATTTTTCCTTTGAAATATCAAAATACATATATTTTTACATACAATAATATATTTTACATACGGTATAGTGAATTTATTATTATTATTATTTATTAAATATTTATTTATATTTTAATGTACACTTTTTATTGGATTATATACTGTATACCACTCAAAGGGTAGCACAGAGTTGCTAGTGCTGTCTTGCTCTCAGTATAGTGCTGCTTTACTAAACATGACTCAGATCTACAGTAAAATGATATAAACACCTTGAAATGCCTCTATTAGGAAAGATTAACACATAGCTTAGTAAATGCATGATAAATATATGTGGGTTATTTAGTGCTCATGTCCAGATGGCAGATGTCAGGACTCAGATTCAGGAAGGCCAGGTCAAAGCATTAGCAGAAGCTTTAAGAGAAATAGATATGATGTGACATATTTTCTGTGTGAGGTTTTCATCATGATTCTGAACACACATCTGCTCAGGGAATGGCACAGCCTTACACTGACATACTGTATAATCTTTCTTGTTTCTACTTTTTCTGCACCACCTTAGTCCCATCCAGTGTTGCATAGTATAGATAGTTGATGGAATCAGATGCAAGGCAGGATAATAAAATGTGAGCATGGCCAATTTGTGGTGGAGTATTCTCTCACAAAGTTTCAAACAACTAAAATGGGTCAGTAGAAACCATATAATCAAATTTACATACTTCTGTTTTTTTAAGTATGCAACTGAGGAGTAATTTATTCTAACAGCAACGTAAAACAATATGTGTACCCAAAAACTCTTATTTTGTCAATTATTGGCAAACATCATTATTAAGGGGTTGCACAATGGTTACCTGGAAGCATTGTATTTAAGGCAGGAGTAGAACCTAGATTAAATTTTAGTTAACTGAAGGGCACAAGTCAATGTGGGCCAGGTGGTTCTAAACATAACCTACATGCCTTTGGAAGGAAACATGAAAGCGCAGATATAAGATGTATATATGAAACTGGCAGTGTGGTGCAGTTGCTAGGGCACTGCCAGTTCAAACTTCACCTCCAACTTACAGTATAAACATAACCAAATGACTTAACCTGATTGTGACCCAACTGTAAGAAAGAAAACAGTCTTCCACATATGTTCTAAAAAGATAAACACAAGTACTGTGCTAATTCAACCAAGGTATTGGTTTGGATGCAGACTGAACCCTGATCTTTGGAGGAATGAGGACACAACATTAAACACTGTGACAACCTAGGCTAAAAATATTATTAAGATCTCTCATACTCAAAGACACTGGAAATAAAGTAATGCTAACAAAACATTTTAAATAGATACCTGCTTTTTCTGTCTTAGCATATGCTCCATAAAAATAAGTAGCTTGGTAATTATAAATCTTTAAAAGGGTAATTTTTAATTGTATATATTTTCAGGTAAAGTATAATTCAGTCTTGCAAAGTACACTTTATAGATTCCCTGAAGCCAGTGTGGGAGGGAAGCCCAAAAACAGAAACTGGATGCTGGCCCATTTTCTCTAAGGACATTTATAAAGAACTGAAAATAAAACAGAAGCCCTTCTGACCTGTGAGATCTTCCTATTCTGGGAACATTTTGTTCTCAATTAAATACTGTAAGTAATGTACAAGACTGAGCCTCCCAATAAAATAAAAAGGGTATCTGTTCTGAAGTTAAACATTACTGACTTCTATTGCACAGACTCTCTTTATCATTCAAATAATGAGATTCCCAAATGCATAATCTAATCATTATTTATAGAAATATTTACAAAATGATTTCATGGTAGCTCAGTGGTTGGCATTGCTGCCTCTTATCTTCAGAGTCCTAAGTTTGAATTTTAGGCTGATGATGAAGTGTGTGGAGTTTGCACATATTCCCTGGGTGGTGTAGTAGGAAAGCAGTAGTAGTGGCTGATGTAGTGGCTGAAGCATTGGGTTTAAAATTCCAAAGACTGCTGATTGAATCACATCCACTCACTTACTGTGTAACCTCTAGCAAGTCACTTTCCACATCTGTGTCTAAAATTAATGTAAAGCATGTTAGGAATATGCTACATTTCTACATGCACTCCAATTTTGACCCATAACCCAAATATGGGCAACTTAAGTTAACTGTCAATTCTAAATTTTCCCAGTATGAGTGAATGCAAATGTCAGCTGAAATGGACTAATGAATGTTAAAAAGTTCCTGCCTTGTGCACACTGCAGCCATGATTGATATTAACTACTCCATGACATTGAAATGTAAGGAGTGAATATTTATAAACAGATGACATAATGTTTAGTTACCCCTTAGGGGCAGTAAAACACCCCTTTATTCCTTTGAAAAAGTCCATACATATCATTTCAGTATCAGCCACAAACCATCATGGAAGGATTAGATTTAAGGTAACCAACCCCCGGCAGCATTAGAGGCATCTACAACATAATGCTAAATTGTAAAAATACAGATGTTGCTTCTTGAGCCTGCATACAGAAGTGCCCTTGTCCTATCCTAACAATATCAAAAAACAACCATTCCAGCTCAATAAATGAATGCTAGTATTACGGGAAGCTGTAGCCTCAGTAACAACAAGTGCAGGGCAGGGGTCAACCCTGGACTGAGTTCCAATCTACATATAACCAATATTAATGTGTTTGGTTAAAAAAATTACTGAAATATACTAAAAAGGCAAATGATAGTGTGTATGTGGTTACTATTGCATGAAATGATGAACCTCAAGAAAAAGAGTAAGTACTTGGTATCCTACTATTACACAGTATATTTGATTAATGTTTTTATGCAGAGTGACTTACAAGATCAGAATGCATTACAACTTTTCATAGTTATTTTTACAGTTGGAATACAGGTTGTCTAGATAACTTCCAAATGGTCACAGAGAACCAAAACCTCGAAGACTAAGCCCAGGGCCCAAACCACTACACCACATTGCCTGCCCAAAGTGCAAGAAGAAAGTCTGCCTCTATTTCTACACAGTTACACAAACCATGCACATATAGAGCCTCAAACCTTTTAACTGATCTGCTCAAATGTGACACCTGTAGAGGTTTGTAAAGTTCAAAAGAGGGAAAATTGGCTCTAAAATATTCTTGTAAATGTTAGCCATTGGAATGCATAATACGAAGAGCACCAGTGAAGGGGTTCTCAATGTACAAGACAATACACACATAAATGATTTATAACATAACTACACTATAAATACTCATGTATACTGCCATTATGAGTATGCTAAAATACAAAAAAAGAAAAACAAAACTGTACATTTGCACTGTATGACTAGGCTTTTCATTTTACTACAAGTGTCATAAGGCATTTTTTTCAGAAATTAGATGTAGTTAAATATATACATATATACAAAAAGAGTCATAGTTTTACTATGCACAACTGTACTTGGGGAGAAAACCAGTCTTCTTTACTAGGATTATCAGATTCTTCAGGATTTCCTCCACATTCTTATCCCTGGTATAATCACAAGGATCAGTATGTGCATAATCACTGATATAAGCTGCTCTGCAATTCCTTCCTCTGCTAGTATTATTTTGAAAGTGATGTGGATTGAAATGAATGATGTTTTTACCTTTTCCCTGCTGCTGTGAGCTGTCAAAGATCTCTGTGTGGCCCCACGCAGTGCTGTTCTATAGTTGTAGAAATTACTCGAGGGATCCATCTGATGCTGAAGAGAAAAACACAAAAGGCCAGAAAGGGTTAGGGAAAGAATGAAATATGCTAAACTCCCTTAAAATACAAAAACAAGCAAGGCTCAGCACATTTGCCAAAAACAAATTCCAGTTTATTTATTTATAATTGTTTCATTTTTTTTTTCCCATGCTCAAGAAGAATTTTACTGGAGCACCACCAATTTTCACAAAGTACGTGACTGGATTAAACAACCTACAATAACATCTGGCATTTAAGGATTAAAACATAATAGAAAATCTATAATGTGGTCCAGATTTAAGATAATGTTCTAGGTAACTTGTAATATTCTGACATTCCACCTATTTCAACTACTGCAAACTCATAAGCAATAATTTGCTTGCTATTGTGATTGATGACGATTAATTATATTTAACTAGGTATCCATTTAGTTAAATAAAATAAGACCTGAAAATATCCTAAGTTATGTATTTTTTGCCCAACTATTAATTATGAATTCACAAATAAGTTTGTCAATTTGTGCAGTGGCAGAGCCTGAATATGAAGATTTGACTTTTTACTAGTGACCAGTTGAGTATCACACATGTGAACAAGTACAACTATCAACACCACCCTGTCCTCCAATGACTTTCTGGACATAAATACAATATGAATTCTGCTAAGATGAGCTCACAATAAAGGATCAACAAATACAGAGATTTGAAGTACTGTTTAATCACCATGAGTATAAAAATCTGTGGACATTCAGTACAAAAATATAAATATATTTCAAAAATAATCTAGTTCAGGATCATGAGAGCTGGACCACACACCAGCATCATGAGAAAAGGTGAGAACCAACCCTGGAAAGGGAACCTGTGAAGGGTGCATATAAAAAAGCTGGTTTGATTAGATAAAGCATGTTATTTAGCAATATATTTTAAACGATAACTAAAGATATAGGTAGACCTATAAGGAATGTCAAACAAACCTGCAACAAACCTGACTTTATTTAGGTTTATTTAGCTCCCTTGATATGGATGATTTCTTTTTAATCATTCAAGGTTGCCAACTGTCTTATTTAACCAACATGAATAATCTTGGTGTGCATCTTTTTGTAAAAAAGCACTTCAAAGACCCATTGCTAACAATGCTGTATGCTATGCCTTGTTTAGCCTCCTTGTTACTCTTCCATTGAGTTACACCTCAAAGCCTCCTGATCTCAGTGATGTACAGTAATGAAAGCTAACAGATCCTCCTTTTCAGAAGCTCCTGCTTGTATATGCATTATAACAAGTGACAACAATGATAAACCCCCAATAGTGAGCTTTTCTTACTTACTTCCAGAATATCAAACTTGGCTGTTTTCACTTTGGCCCAGGTTTTCTTGAGCCGAGAGACAGGACTCATGTTCATGCCAGCTGCAGACAAAAAAAGAGAAACTGGTGAGCACATATCAATGCAAATTGAAAGCTGTCCTCTCCTTTATCCAAAGCTGTGAGATCTTCCCCTATAGTAAATCTTCTGGGGAAACAGTAACATTTGTTTCCACT
Source organism: Polypterus senegalus (assembly GCF_016835505.1). Lineage (NCBI taxonomy): Eukaryota > Metazoa > Chordata > Cladistia > Polypteriformes > Polypteridae > Polypterus > Polypterus senegalus. The sequence goes on along the minus strand of NC_053160.1, from coordinate 41,945,701 downwards.
TCACATAGTGCCAAAGGAAATGTTTTGACACGTGGTACAAAGGCTTTTGTTTCTATCTAGTCAAAATGACTAAATGAAAGCAGCATATAAACTCATTATTCTCATTTAGAGTATGACCATGAGCTGCCTTTTAAGACAGAAGCTTTCAGGCAAAACAAGGAGAAAGTGATACTTGCAAATTTTCTCTATGATAGGTTTTGAAAGGGGAATCATGAATTATGCAAATAAAATACAATTAAATTAAAAGATATATGAAGACTACTTTATTAATGAAAATACTCTGAGATGTGAAGGCATGTGTAACACATAAAGGAATGTGGCTTTTACACAAAGCCAAATCAAGCTTTTAACCTTTGCAACATTTAGCAGTTGAACCAGCAGAGAAGCACTATGCTTACAATGTTATCTGACACTAAAGAATTTTTTTTAGTTTTTAATAACTACTTATGCAAATATTATTTATGCGACAAAACATATGGCATCAGATGTGATACCTCCTGTTAGCTGCAGAGGCTGGAACAAAAGTGGAATACAAAACACTGCCCCTTTCCCATGGCTTGTTTCTTCTGTTCTCCTTTATATGTTCCCTGAATTTCCCCAAGGAGAAGCTGCATAAACCACGGCCTGAGGCAAGCTCTCTAGGGAGAGGATTGGCCTGAGACAACTGGCAGTTTCTTCCCACATACAGTGCCTGCCAATTTTGAACACTGCTGTGGTCAGCACTGACCATCTGGCTCAGTGACACTGGTCCAGCAAATTCACATTTTCCTCCCGACTTTCTACTCTCTTTCTATCTAGGACAATAGATGCTACTATACCATACTGTGGACCTTTTGACATCACCATTCTATGCTTATTTGTTTTTCATACTCTTTCTTTGTATCTTTAATTTGACATTTCATTAAAATCATGAGCTCACTGTAAATACTTTAACACTGACTAGCTGTTAACATGCATGAAGCAAACAGAATTATCCTTGAAGGGCTATACAAACAATACAGGAAGTGTCCAAAAGGGCAACATGATGAAAAATAAATTTTTCTGATTGAATTATTAAAATTAGAATGATAATATAAATAAGGTAAAATGAGAAAGCTAACATGTCTAAAAGGTATATATCATTATTTAATCATTGGTGCTGGTGAATTTTACATTTCCGTAATGTAAAAAAAAACATTAAACAAGACCAGAACGAACCATGGATAGAGCAGCACTGTGCTACAAAGCAAATTCACTCACAACTCACCAATAAACCTAACAAATTTGTGGCTTGGAGGAAAATGGAATAACCAAACCAGCAATTGATATCAGTCTCTTGGAACTGAGAAGAAGTAGCATAAATAACTCAGTCACCATGCCTCACTAACTGTTAAAAATTGGCTCTAAATAAATGATACACACAAGTCAAAAGAAAATAAACTGTAAATCTGATACCCTTACAAGTCCACAATTCTAAATTATAATATAAAGTTTGCACACAATGTAAAATTTATAGGGCTATTAAACATAAACTGAAATCAAGTAATCTCAACAACATATTTACTTTTTGATGGTATGTAAACTAATTACCACAACATTTTAAGAGTGTTTCTGGTTGGCACTGTGCCAGGATGACAATTTAGTCACAGATGTACAAACACAAGCCCTCTCATATTCAACACCTGAATTCTCAGAGAGTTTCTAAAATGCTTATGTTTATAACTTGATGTCACATATTTTATTCATAAAAAGATTTCAAGAATTAGGTTACAATATCTCTGTATACTGTAACAAGGGAAAACAGCTTCACACTTTAGGTAATAAGGCTCAGCCAAATTTACTTATGAAGATATGCAAGTTTAAAGAAGAGCTGCTTACATATACAGTACATCTACCAAACGAATCAAACAAGTAAAGAAATATGTCATTCAAAATTTTTTTTACAAACATTAGAAGCATAGCGTTTTGACTTTTGAGCCTTTACTTGATCCATCAACAGGCTAAACATTAATATAATACTCTGAGACCATCATCATCTAGTGTAGGTTTACAGAGGGCTGTAGTCTGTCTTGGTGGCTTTCAGCACTAGGCAGGAACTAACCCTGTATAGGAAACCAGTACATCACAGGATCCACTATAAGGACTGATTTAGAAGCCCAATCAAGATAACAGATGTGTCTTTAAAATATGAAGAGAACTGTAGCCAGAAAAAAAGAACATGCAAACACAAGACATTTGTGCATTTCATGGTAAGCAGAGGATTCCAACCCTGGACGTTTGATCCATGAGGCAGCATCACTAACTACTAAGCACATCTTTTTTTATTTTTATTACTCAAGAGTAAAATTAACTTTTGCCATTTTGATCTTTATTTTTTCTGCATATTTTACTTACATATAATTGCCATTAAGGAGTTGAAGTTGCCAATATTAAAGCACTCTCGGGCCACATCAATGAAAAACTCAATAACCCGAGCTCTGTGCTTCTTCTTCACGGGCTGCAAATGAAAGGAGAGGTAAGTAACTGTTAGGCTTTATAGTACACTTTGCAAATAATGGATCTTTAAAAAGTGTCTAGCTCAGGGGTGCCCAATGCACTGATCACGATTGACCGGTAGATCACAAAGGTAGTGCAGGTAGATCGCAATGCATTCAAAAAAAAAATTTTTTTAAACGTTAGTCTATCATATATCCTCCCTATGGCATTTGCCACTTGATTAACATACAGGACGGCCAGTCTGAGATCTCTTCTCTTCTAACACATTGGTCATTCCGCACGCACGATCAAATGCGCGAGCTACTGTGAAACTCCGGCTGTGATCTAGTTAGCCTTCCAGTTGATATCGACTAAAGAAGGGATTTAAAAAAAACATGTTTAGGGAGGGTATGGGCTGGATGTGGAATTGGAAGAGGATTTTTTTCTTACAATGTCACAATCGAAGTGCGTTTTTCTGATCTGTGAATCTATCATAGTTGTTCCAAAGAAGGAAAATGTGGAAAGGCATTTTCAAACTGTTAGTAAAAAATACGAAACCGTCGTCCTTCCAAAAAGCGATCTGAGAAAGAGAAAGGAGAGGGAACTAAAATCGCAGTTAATCGGACAGCCATCATTGTTTATTCGGCTGAATTCAAAAGCTCCCTGACTGCATTATTCGGCTCTACTTATTTATGCGAGTCAGCCTTTTCCCACATGACAATTATTAAATCCCAATACTGTAGTGACCATAAATGTATTGAATTGTTATTGTGCCATAAAGGTTATTCAGTTATGCAAGGTACGACAACATACATTTTATGTATAAAGTATACTCAGTATATATACTGTATATATATACAGTATATATATATATTTATATCATTATTAATGTGGGTAGATCATTTCGACCTGGTCATTTTGAAAAAAGTAGCTCGCAAGCCAAAAAATTGTGGGCACCCCTGGTTTAGCTTAATGGAACATTAGCAAAGTGTGAGCATTATGCAGACATACCATGCATATTTCAGTTGCTACCAAGTAGCTAAGTCTGTTGAACCATTCCACGTATGCTTCAAGATTGCTTGTTTTCTTGTGGTCATTAAAACATGTCTGTTGTTAAAGAAGAATGATACAAAGAAATATAATGTTAAGTTATTATGTATTTTCAAAATTCTGTGCAGATTCTATGACTGAATGAATAAATTAAGTTCAAATGGAAAGCTCTTTGTTTTTCCAAATGAAATTTATTTTGTGACATTCACAGTATACATTAATTTTCAATAAAAATAATTTTTAATATACTGTACTCTCAAATTTTTTACACATTTTTAAAGATACTGTGCCTTTTCTTGTGTTTTAAAATAGGGTTTATAGAGCACTGGTCCAAAAATGAAAACCTTAAATTTTTAATGTTTTCTCACAGCATAATGCTGATAATGGGAAGATCAAGTTTTCTTCCAGTACAGAAAACATCCCATAATCAGATGTATAGGTCTCCAAATGATCTAACACAGAGTAATAGTGGAAAAAAATGAAAATATTATGGCTATAAACATATGGCTAAGTCTTTTATTAATTTCTAACCAACAATCAACAGTGAATGCAGCCAATGCACTTACTGGACCAAAACCATGCCCCCAACATTCTAAAACTGATTGTGCCAACGGATGGAATTTCTTTATGTACCTTGTCATTGTCCAAGGGATCTTTTTGCACAAAAGCTTGAACAAATTCTTCCGGTCCAATGTAACTCAACCGCTCCTAAAATGAGAAGAAGTGACCAGTTTTGCAAAGTTTAGTATACTCATGAACAACTACATTGCCATTGGGTGTGAGCTCTCTGTTTTTCAAGATGAAGAATCTACTTTTTCAGGTAATTCCTATAATATTATTTATGTCTTAACTTCAATTAAAGTTTACTGTATTTTATGTTTAATACAAAAGATGCTTAATCTATAAAAAAGAAAATTATTGACACAACAGAAATAAATTACCAGTTTAAATACAACAGAAAAAACAATTATGAAAAGTAAAAAAGCTAATGTGAAGACAGTTACAGTGACACTGTATTCATGTTTTAAATAACTTTGAGGGCAATGATAGAACTTGCACAAGAACAAGAAAAAAAAACATTGATTTAAGAAACCCTAGTTGTAAGAAATAATATCTACCTACCTACATTCCTACCCTTAAAGACTGTTTGCTATTCACTGAAAAGTGAATAAAGGTGATAATATATCTATTTACCCAACTTTTGGTTTCCATTACAGGGTTTTTTGGTGCTATAGCATATAACTGCATGACAAAATCCTGAATAGAATATTACATGATTGTTGGGCCCACTGACTCACAACCACACTCCTGCTACAGTATTGACCTTCAACCTAATAAGCCTGTCTCCAGAATAGTTGGTGAAAATCCTTGAGAACTTGAGAAAAATGTTAAAATGCAACACAAAAAACAGTCAGAATCAAATCTAACTGCACCATTATATAATATTCTTTTGCAGTACTTCTTTGGCTTTCCATCATGGGATGATTTAAATTTTTATAATGATCGCTAAACCTTCTTTGACAAATCTGGAAGCTGCTATTAAAAAGCTTTAAAGCATTATAAAAATTCACTTACCAGCTCTATGTGTGTAAGCTGCTGTGCTAGAGTATATGGGTCACTGCAAATTGTCAAGACATCCCTTTGAATAGAATGGGGTTTGGTTTTCAGTACAGTAAGCCTGTCGGTGACACTGGCATTTATCTTTGCTAGAACTTCTTCATATTGACTGAGAGTGGCCAGCTTACGTATTAGATTCTGTGTCAGCTGATGCACTGTTTTGCGGTATATCTGCAAAGAGAGAAGATAAATGTTGCAAACTTATGCAATACAAGAATCAACAAGTAGATTTTTCTTATCAAATATAAACCAACTACAACTTAATTTGAATTATATAACATAACAGTGCAAAAATTATATATTTTACATATTGTGCTTATAAGTGAGCCCACGTTCCTGAAGCTGGGAGACTGCAGTGCTAACCACTGTGCCAACTATTACTCATAAATGTATTAATTATGATTTGTTTTACTATTTAATATTTAGATAGATAGATAGATAGATAGATAGATAGATAGATAGATAGATAGATAGATAGATAGATAGATAGATAGATAGATACTTTATTAATCCCAAGGGGAAATTTACATTTCACAAATTTATGTTTAAACTAGTATAATAATAAACCTATTCTTTAGACTAACCCCACAAAATGTTTATAGAAAACTTGTGTCAGGAAATGTAGTGATATTTTGATTTTAGTCCTGAAAATAAAGAAGCTCCCTGCACACACACACTGTTTGGCCAGCGTTTGGTAAGGTTATATCAGTGCTGAAATTAAATCAAAGCAATATTTTGGCTTGTTTTTCTAAGGTTACCACAGAATTTAATAAAGTCCTTTCGTTAAAGACACAAATAAAGACATTGTATTGTCTTTCTCTGAATTATTTAATTGATAAAAATCTATTTAAAGTATAACAACTTGGAAGATGAAAGTGTCTTTCATTATACAGTACAGGCCCACAGGTTTATCTGAGTGACATGTGACGGTGTGCTTATCTTCAATCTAATTATAAGACACTATAATTAAAGATTCTATTCTTGTCCGAGTATCTGAATTCCGTTCTACCACGAGATATCAGATCTGCTAAACAACAAAGATATAAGGAGATCTTCACAAATTAGCTGAGACATATCTGTTTTCTTAACCCACTTTAGAGCTACAAGGAGCCATAGCCTATGTCAACTGAACTGGATGCAAGACACCAAAAAAACTCTGAATGGGGCAGCAGTCTATCACTGGTTACATGCACTTCAATAAAGCAATTATTCATAGAAACCTGGTTTCTAAAATACCATATAAACCTTTATTTCAGTAAGAGAATATTCGTCTCTGAGAAACCTGGTTAAAAGATAATGATATTTAATTCTTTTTTGCACAGTTTAATGACGATTACTTGCGGTAATGGTTAAGAAAGTGTGTTTTTGCCTTAACCAGGTTACTCAACTTATTCCACTTGTGTGTGTGTGCGTAAACACAGTAGTATGGTTATTTTATCTTATTACCTTAACACAAACTGTTAAGTTGTCATAGGAAAACTTAAGTACCTGGTGAGTGTACTTCAAAATTAGGCCTGGGTCTGACACCGGTCTAGTAATTTTTGACTGATATAAAATCATGATCATAAATAATTTCATTTTCAAATTCCAAATATATTTTACAAAATCTCAACAATACAGACAAGATAATACAACATCTTTTTCATTATCCAGGCTTTCAGGAATGATTTTAAAACAATGAGTGTGTTTATTCTGAACAATTTAAAATTTCACTGAAACACATATTCAGGAGGTAGATGTAATATTATTATGCTATTATTAAGACTATTAAGTGAGGAACTCTTAATCAATATTTGGCATTTTTGAGTCAGTGACCGAGTCCACAAGACATTTAGTAGAATAGAAAACAATGTTTGAGTTCTAGAGCTTTCAGGTCCTCCTGTGCCATGGCTTAGCCCACCTTGGGATGGTGTGTAACAGCTGAATGTAGTATATAATTGCAATATACAGGCTGACTGTCTTTCATCACACATTTGCACTTCACTTGGAATCAAATCAGAACTGTAGTCAAGTTTTGTGGTACAGGCCAAAATTTTAAAAAAATTATAATTTGTGTGCAATATTTCAGAAAATGTTATCAAGCTCTTGAAACATGTAACCTTGATTTAAAATGAAGCGCTTGGGTATAAAGCATTCATAGAGAATGACACAGTCCTTTAGCTAATGTACTACAGAAAAGGGAAAAAAATAAATGTAAATCAGACTCTGCCTCTTCATACATCTTATCAAGCTCCACATAATAAAGCTTAACATCTGGAACAGCTAAGAGCAGAAAACATCTACAAACCAATAAATGGCTCATTCAGCCAACATGTGTTGAATAAACCAACGACCCACCATACGTGCCCATATTCTTCCTGTATCAAATGAAAATTAAATTATACACATACATTGGCTTTTGGAAACTTGAGCCTTTCATTATTCCTGCTGCTGGCGTCAAACAAATGCTAGAATGATTGCAGCCACAAGAGAAGAGTGAAAAACTCTGCGGTATTTTACTCTGAATGAATTGGCTTTCAAGCAGTTCATGTCTGCAATTTTTATGAACCCTCTCCCTTCAGTTGTATGCACCTGCTGCAGTATAATATTCACCAGATTTGGTAAAACACTATTTTATTTGCTGCCTAAAACCACTGAAACTGTAATCATACGTCATCTGTCAAAATTTAAAAAAAGAAATGCTGATTGTTTAATGCTACACTGAACGGGTTCACAGAGTTTATTTAATATACACCACATGTGATACTAATCCCCATCCATCCATTCCCTCTCTAAAATCCTTAGGCAATTTATTTTGTTTAATTCGTTTATTGGAGGCTAGTGCCTATCCTAGCATCAATAGGCACAGGGTGGGAATCAGCATTAAATAGCACTCTTGTCAATCGATGGGCACATTTGTGGATTTGTTCATAAGTTGTGCTTGTTCAAGTTAACCTTAAAACACATGGATTAGAGATGTTGAAATAAAAAAATCAGATTTGTGGAATTAATTTAATATAGTAAATTAGTAAGAAATTTTATCAATTTCTGCAGAAGTTTACCAATAAATGTTTGCAAATTTCCACTAGAAATATATTACTGATCTTAAGCCGAGTGGTAGTGTGGTGCATTTGTTATTATAAATGCATTGAATGACTTGCTGGGCCACAGTCTACACAGAGTTTGCATGCTATTTTTGTGTTGGTTAAAGTTTTCTTAGGGACCCTTCCAAATCCCACTAGAATACATTTAAGATTAATTAATTTCTTTAAATTGGTGGGTGGGTATAAGTGTACCCCTGTAATGGACTGGCCTCCCAACCAGGGTTAGGCTCATGTTCAGCACATGGACCAGCAGGCATAAATACTGTATGAACACATATTTATTTGTAAGCATTTCACATTGATTACTATGTAACCAAATAGCTGTGTAAAATGCACTGAATTAGCTTTGCTTTAAGCACACAGTAAATAATGCATGCTGTTTATGGTTTGAAGAGGATTTAAAAACATTTTCTGCAGATAACTGGTTTAACAGTTGACATTTACAGCTTGAGCAGAGTGGAACATAATAACAGCTCTATTTATTCCTGCTAAATTAATTAGAGATTCGTCCCTCACACTGGGCTTTGAAAAAACAAAAGAATGACTCACTGAGTGACCTTTGTTGAAAAGCAGCCCTGATTTTATCTGTGTCCTCCCTCATTTTGCATGCAGTTAGGATGCCTCATGACCCAGCCTTGCAGGTCCTCAGCATTATATAAGCTGACAGAGATCATTTTTGACAGTAAGGTAGCATACATCAGCATAAAAAGAAAAAAAACAGAATGCCTGTTTGCCTTGGCTCTGAAACAGACCTCAGACTTCTCTAATATGTTTGCCATTTTTATAATTACAGCTTCTGAAGAGCAAGGGTTTGGAAGGGGCTGTTTGGAATGTGCTCTGTGCAAAACAGACATTTAAGTCTATTTTGGGATTCACAGGGCCTACTTGTGTGGTGCAACAAATCGTTATCGGAAAGAACATTATGGGGACAGGGGCAGAATTGTCTTCAGTTGGCTGTTTGTTTCAAATGTGTCTCGTTCTGAATTCAGAATTAAAATACTGTCTAGTTCTATTTACTTCTGTGTAGTGTTCTAGCACAGCATCACAAAGTTTCTAAATATTTACAACTATGATATGGTAACAGTAAAGTGCAAAAAATTGCAAAACTGCACATTCAACCCAACCAAGTGACTTTACTAAAATGGAATAAAAACTAAAAGTGTAGTAGCCTCTAATTCTGAAAGTATTTTTGTAATTCTTGCCTTTTTAAAGTTTATTAAACTACAGCCTGTGCTTCTTAAGAGATTTCCTTATGGGCAGTGAAATGCTTTCCTAAGTAAAATGTGTCTAATAAATAATATAAACTGCTATTTTACTACTGCCTAGTAAGCTAAACAACATGCAAAGAGGCGCAAAGCTTATAATTGAGCTATAAATAAAATACAGTGCAATTAGAAAATTCTACTCCAGTATGATTAAAGCTTGGCTTGAAAACAAAAGGCCTTTATTTTTGGTGAAAGAAAAATCACACATGCAATAAAGGACATTGGCATTGTTTTCAAAGAGCACAAAAGAGCATTATAATATTCATGAGTTGCTTGAGACAAGTATTGTACAGTCATGATAATTACTATGAGACATGATTTGGTTTATCTTGACATGGTACAAAGATCTCAAAAATAACTTGAGCAGTACAAGCACTATCCCTCTTATTTAGTCAAGTCAATATAATACATGTATTCATTTAGCATAAAGGTTTGATAAAACAGAGTAGTGATAGTTAAAATAAACATTACATGATATTTGAATCACTTACTATAGAGAATGTATAATGAAGAATAAGAATAATACCCCTTTCAGGTCCTCCAACTTGGGCTATACCTCAAAAAGCAGCAAGTTGGGTAGAATCTCTGTGTCTGGGAAATGAGGCAGATCTGTCTTACCTTTGACAAAGGCAGGTTGAAACCACTATAACAGCAGTAGGAATCCTAAATATTCTATCTGTGAGTTAACAGCATTTTTAATCAATGACACTCTACATGTTATACGCTGTTTTTGAATGTGTTAATATTTTTAAAAGCAGTACATTATATGGATGTGCATGTTATAAGAATAAATTGAGTTAAATACAAATACTTATATGGTTACATTTATTTTTCACAAATAGCAATGCTGTAATAAACACTAATCTTACAGTCATATAGAGCTTTACTAAAATAAGCAATAATTGAAATGACTCATGAAAGTGAAAGGCCATAAAATAACGAGACTGCAGTTAGGATCACATGCCTGTTTGAACCCACACCATGAAGTGAGTCACCACCAACTCTGATTGACCTTTTCCTAGCCCATGATTGCATTTTCACACTGTACAGAGCTAGAGACTGGGTTTTTGGTAGTTGGATTAAAGTCTGTTTGGCAGGCTACTGAAATCTGCCTTAGCTGTTCTTACTGTAACCAAAGCAAAAATATAAGAATTAAAGGCAAAAAGAGGGAATCTGAGATGCACTGAATATTTGGCTAACTGTAGTTTGGCTATTATAAGAGCACTGAAACAATAAAAGTCAAGAGCATACATGGCCAGTACATCACCTGTCATGCGGAATGACAAGAACAAAAAAGAAACCAATGAGATCATGATCACTCACACAGCTGAATTTCAGAAGCACTTCACTTATCCAGTAGTTAAAAAACACACACAAATTAAATAATTCCCTTTAACACTGCATCCAAGAATGAAAACTGCTTTAAAAATGAAACAGAGATGGAATAATTGCACCTCAACAGAAATGATGGATCCCAGACAACCTGCACACTTTCAAAGATAGGCTGACAGGTCATAATCAAGATTTACTTCTAAGACCCTAAAAGACCTCACCCGTAGGCCATACAATATATTACCAAGTCTCTTATTATTGAAAAGAAAGACCTCTAAGATGTCCTAATAGGAACAAATGTAAGTGTGCCATTCATTACTGATCTATAAAGCATGCCTATTCCTTGTCATTGTTTTATCAACAACCCAATCACTACCATCACACTCACTCAAATGAACTCCAAAGCTTGACAGAATCACATGCTGGTGAATATGAACTTGTTGAGTATATTAAAAGGGATACTGAAGACAGTACAGTCAGTTTCTAAGTTTATCTTTGTATTATTCATGTTTCCTCTGCACTTAACATACTATAAATAGAAAAGATAGGAACTGCTGACATTGATGCAGGGAAAATACTACTCACCACAGCCATATGAACTTTCTCAGCCTAAATGACATTATGTAATCTAAAGTCATGTGCAACTTTATTCCTAAATTTATTCTTTATATGTTTCAAAACACATTAGAAAATATAAACACCTAAATGAGAAAAGCAGTAATACCTCTTAAATAAGGGTTAGTTTGGAGGAGGCTTGTGTCAAACAAAATTTGTGTATTTCAAACTTTCAGCTATCCTTATGTTATTTAAATTCACTTGCAAAGGTGACTTTTTTGTTATGTGTTTACTATTCAATCAGTCTATAACTGTATAATGCAAAAGGCAATTTAGTTCAGTTCATTTACAACCCACTTAATCTGTTTGTATGGGTTATGGGTACCTATAAATCATCCCTGGAAGGATTACCAATCCACACTAACACAAATTTACACTCACTCATGTGGGGCCAGGTTAGCACTGGGGGGACACTGGATTATGGGAAGAAATATCCACACACACAGAAAGAACATGCAAAATTCAAACAGATTATAATCTAGACTCCTGAAGGTGTGAAATATATGCTACCCAAGAGTAAATTTGTTTCAGGAAACAATTAACAGCACTTACTTCCTTGAATTTATTTAGCACAATTCCAGTGGATGAATGTGGTGAAAATACCATTACTCAGGTGAAACAAGTTATTTAGAATTAGCTTTTTAAACAGCAACATATACAGTGTTTCAAATTATCTTCATTTTATATCACTTATGCAGAATGTAAGGTTGGTTCCCACTTGTGTTCTGGTGTCCTGGGATTAATACCAATTCCCTATGACCGATAACTAGAGATGTGGCTTGGAAAGCAAATGAAAGGATTTGTACTGGTATAGTGCAGTCTGTAAAATATCAGAATTGTAAGGCATCTTACTTCTTCCACACTGGACAATCTGTGCATTAGCTCCTTCAGACTTCTCATCATTCTCTCATCTCTGAAATCATAGGGAAAAGTTTCGGTCCACTCTGTCAGCAACTGCAGAATTTTTGGGGCAATCTTTCTAATTCTGTTCTGTGGATTGAAGAAGAAAACAGTTAAAGAAGTCAGATGATTGCTTATTTTATTTATTAGTATGTAACATTTGGATGCTCTCTACAAGTGGTATTCTAGACATGACCTGCTGAAAGAACACTCTAGACATACTTGGAGGTATTATATCTGTCAGGAAGTCAAGAACCAGGGAATTACCCTGATGTATCAGGTGATTGTTGTTTAAAAGACAGTGGCCTGACCTGGCATGTCTGATGTGGTACCTTGCCAACACAATCTTCACCAGGACAAGTGGATAGAGAATGAGGGAGTGACTTAGTGAGTCAGTAAATCAGTAAATTTACAATAAAATACACTATTGCTTAAGGATGTAAACAGTTCAGTATCAAGGCTGACAGCCAGTCATCCTGGGAAGCCTTATTTAAGCAAGAACTCCAATTACCATTTTCATGTTCTTGCTGTGTTTCCTTTGAGGAAATAAACTAGTCTTTACTGTCAGATCAGTTGTTGAAACCAAATCACCCTAGTTTGAGTCAGTGGCCAGTATCACATTTGTGTGTTTGTGTGTGTGTGTCCTATGTTTCCTAAGGCTAGTCAACTGTTGCTGCCAAATCGGATTCTGGGTCCCCCTGACAATGAACTGGACAATTTGATTAAGCATCAACACAACATTTTCAAACATGCTTGTGTGGGGCCACAGTTTATTCTGGCAGTAGTGAATATAAGATAGAAAACAGCTTTGGACAAAACCACAGGTCTGTCACAGGGACCACTCACGCACACACACACAGTCATACACAGCCACGTTAGAGTCACCAGTTACCCTAAGTTAGAAAAGTGGTTTTAAACAATAAAAATATACTGAAGATACATTTTCAGAAGAAGTTTATTTTCCCAGTTCTTTAAACCAATTTAATAATAATTCAGTGAAAGAGCACTTTTTAAGCCTTACCTTATCAGCCCCTGGTTCACTTAACCGCTGCTGTTCAATACATAAATGGCAGACTTTAGCCATCAGTTCATATGGATGAATGAAAAGTCGTGAGCTCAGCAAGAATGTGAATATATATGTTCTCTGGGGAGGAAAAAATAAAGAAGGTATTTTACTCAACTTGAATCATGTTTAAATTTCAGACCTGTGTACTCAATTTTAATATAATATGGTAAGCCTGAAAATAGATTTTGAATTTACTTTGGACATCTACTTTAAGAACAGAGGTCTTTCTTCTCTTTTTCAAAGGAAATATTTTCAGCTGACCACAGTATATGCCTCTACATCCTTTAATGTTCAATTTATCACACAGTGCTTTTTTTTGAAGTTGCTTTAAATATTCTTTTGATCTACAGCACACTGCCAATACTTGGAGGGCTGAAAAACCAACAAAATCAAATATGCCATGGATGTAAGGGCATTTACACAAATCCAGTATCCAAAGCACCATTCAAAATATGTTATGTAAGTTGCTCTTTTTAGCTGCCTTATCATCAAATGTCATGCTGCCCTACTACTACTGAAATCTGCTTGAATTGATACTCTGGTATTTTTTTTTTGTAAAACAGCAGACTTACATCAGGATAATAATCAACATTAGGAACTAAATGCTGAATGAGAGCTTCCAACGATCCTGAGACAAGATTGTTATCGTTGTAGAAAAGGCCTCCACAGTTGTCATCCTTGGTCTGGAATAAGTTCCGATTGTACCCACTGGTGTTGAACATAGCTGAAAAAGTTGGTGTTTGTGGCATACTTTCCTATAAAAAACATGAAAAAGATAACAGTTAAAGCCATTAATCAAAAAGAAAATCACATAGATAGATAGATAGACAGACAGACAGACAGACAGACAGACAGACAGACAGACAGACAGACAGACAGACAGATAGATAGATAGATAGATAGATAGATAGATAGATAGATAGATAGATAGATAGATAGATAGATAGATAGATAGATAGATAGATAGATAGATAGATAGATAGATAGATAGACATTAACCACAGGCAGGCAATGATCTCCCTTTGCACCATTTACATTGGACAAACCTGCTCTCGGTACTTAATTTGTACTCTGCTATGTGCCAAAGGCAGGATGGCAATCAGAAATAATTAGGGTCAGTGTATGCTTAACTGGGCAAGCTGCCATTTTAAATGGAGTGCAGAGGATTACACAACAGTCAGCACTGTGAGGGAAAAAAGCAAAAAAGGCATTTGAGAAAGTAGAAGAGTGGTTACAAGTGCATGTGTGGAGACTATAAGATCTGGGGGTAAAATGCATGATGAGAGAATGAAGTAAAGATTACTACATTTTTTTATTGCATGTGCAATCAGCTACTCTGTTACCATTCGCTCACTAGCTGTACTTGGAGTGCATTGGCAGTGGTATCTATACTATGCTAAAGTGGTTAAGCCTTATATGATATCAGTAAAAGTTTAGAAAATACAGTACTGATATTTAAACATTTCTACCTCCAAGTAGCTACTATTTCTATTGTTCATGATTTTCTTCTCATCATAAATGTGATTAACAAAGTAAAGAAATGTGAAAAGCAGTTCATTTAATTCATGGAAGCTCATTCTTTTACACTATTAAAATGAAAAATAAGGAAATTGCCCCAATAAAATATTCTCCAAAGAAAAGAGACAGAGAAACTTAGATATCTCAAACATTCTGTATTTTTTCCAATTCTTATAAAGCCTACACATGTAATTCTTTACCAAGTTGTAATTAAAATTACTCTTGATACACCAGGCCAATATTTCTTCAAACCATTACCTATGTATGTATAATACAAAAACACAATATGTATATTTTAACAAAACTACAGTAAACAGCTTAGTCTACTAACAAGGGTACAGAACATCCTTTAAGGGGGTGGTGTCCCCACAATAACTCATCCATTAAGCATACAGTAGGTAAAACCAACAAACTCATTTGATCAGATTGAGTATACACAAACATTTCTACATCAATAAAGAAGTACAACCTCTTGCATTCAAAGAAGGTAGCTAATATCTTCCAAAAGCTAACTAAACAGTTTTATTTTTATAAAAAGTAAAAAATGTACATATTTTATGACTGTCCATTACTGAAAATTCTCTGGTCTGTTAAAAGCTCACTTACATTAAGCACTTGAGGCTGAAGGAAGCTTACCTTCATCGTTGTGCTAGCTAAGGCTCCAAAACAAAGGCCTGTTTTAAGAAAGTAGTCAGGCCTTTAAAAGATCAACAAGGTATTTTAATGAAACAACTGCAACAGCAGAATGCAGTTACAGCTCTGGTTTACAGTAATGAGACTAAAAAAACAATCCATTGTTCAAATGTGGTTCTTACTCGGGCTTTGGTAAATATGTTGCCAAACAGGAATCCACAGCTCACATTTCAGTTAACTATAGTAACTCACAAGGCAAGTTCATAATTACACAAATTATAATCAGCACAACCTGGACAATCTGGAGGTGTTTGTATAGCATTCAGCATTATTTCCAGCTGATCTAGGCCAGCACCGGCTGCCATAGTTTCCCAGTAGGCACCACTGCACGCTACATGAATTATGTGAGGCTTGCTACTTTACTCTCTCTGTTCAGACCCAAGACGCTAAGCAAGATATAAAATTTGAAGAGAAGCAAAGAAAAAGCTAATTATAAATTTGTATTAAAATGATATTGTGCAGACTGTAATTTTGTAATGAGTAGCAATTATCTTGTTAGATCCTCCACCTCCAAGCAATGCATCAGTGCACAGGGGAGAATGGCTTGTTGAGCAACCACAATGTTAATTAATTTGTTTTCATTTCTGAAGTCAGCACGGGAGACATTGAAAGGCAAGGCATGTTTACAACAGTAATTGTTGAAAAACAGCAAGCTTAATTATATTTTGTTTGTGCAATGCCCTATACTATATAAAAATACATATAAATAAATAAAACACACAAAAAAAGATGAGCCCCAAGAAAACAAAGGTCTTGTGAAGGTATGAAGAAATACCATTTGAGGGGAAAAAAACAATTGAGAGCTGGACCACAAGAATGCAAAACCACCTCATCACTCATTATCACTAAATGGCACTACTGTGACTGCCTTTTCATCTTGAATATTTACATTTGATTAACAGTCTATGTGATCATTAAATGCGGAATCTGTGCCACAAACAATGGACACAGAAACTTTGACAAGCTTAGATGTTTACATTGCAAATCATTTTATGTTTTAATGATTTCAAACTGGGCCAATTCAAATATTAACCATCTGCAAAGTAATTTATTAGCATTGGCTCATTGAAATGCACATATTATACAGAATACTGTACAAGTAAACAGCATAGTAACTTATTCATAACAATATATGAATAGTAAAATACTGACATATTGAATGTTTGACATTTTTTCTATCAAAAGTATATAGACAATTACCATTATGAAAAGGAAAACATAAAAATAAGGGTGGCCACATGAACAGGTTTTGGAGCTGACCCATGTTCTATATATCAACAGCTTATTCCTCCTCTTTCCTCACTGTTTCTAAAAGTAACCTTTGAATGGCTTGCTACAGATTGCAGCCTCCTAATAAGCCACCTGATTTCACTGAGGGTCAGCAGCAGCGTGCCAGCACAGTATTTACCATTATCAGCAGCTTGAACAGTGGGTTTTCACATGGGATTTTGGTGTGTGGTTTATTAAGTGATTACACAGATTCCGAGGGATAGGGTGCAAAGCAGAGGACCGAAGCTTCTGGCAACACCTTCACACAATAGCTGTATTCAGTGCTGAACACTGGGCACGAGCTTTTAAACAATGGCAGACACCAATGTTAGTCTTTGGCTGGAGGCATAAGAGATGTACAGACGCACAGAAGAGTTACAGCCATGCAGACCACATTAATCTGTCTTTTCACCATGTCATGAGAAATTTGCATCAAAATGAGGGATTGCTTGGTGCATGAGAAGCCACAGCATCAGCCTCTCCTGCATCTGTTCCACCATGTGTTAGGCTGCTGTCCCACCGTGGCACATCAACCTCATATAATATAATAACCACGCTCTAACCAAAAACATTGTGATTGCAAACAAACAACAAGATAATCCTGGCAGGTGCAGCAAATATATCAGAGATTTATTTGCATTTGTAAAATATTGTAGTAAAATCCTGCCCACACACCTGGTGGTATAGAGGAGTTTAAGACACTGATATTTAAATCAAACAGCAGAGGACAATGTGACAGTCATTAAAAAATATTTCTGGAACTGTGATAATAATAATAATAATAATAATAATAATAATAATAATCAGCAACAGACCTAATGCATCAGATTAACACTGTTGCTTATCTGTATGGGTTCAGCTTCCCCCATGTTTTTTGTGTATAATTTCTAATTTACCCTATATCCATGTCTACAGTTACTTGATTTTCCTCCCACACAAAAGACACTCACTAGCTTGACAAGTAACTCTGACTTGTCCAAGTATGAGCGAATATCAGTATGAATGTGGAATCTGGAGAATCTGACATGGTTGATTCCTGTCTTGCCTCCAAAGCTGTTGACTCCCTTCAGCCCTGCAATGAAAAGATGAGTTCAAAAACGGATTAAGTGTTGGATATCCAGAATCACTGAGAATGACATAGGGACTACTTCTGGATGGGACATCAGTCCATTTCTCATGCACACAACCACACTCTCTTGTGCAAAGGCCCAGTTTAGAGTTACCAAATACAACATAACATGTGTGTTTTTGCAAAGGTGTAGACAATCCAAATACCAAACACAAACCATATAAACATGTGTAGAACTGCAAACATTATAGACACAGTGCTAGGCTGGTAATTGAAGCCAAGACTCTGGACCTTTGCAATAGCACTGCTGATGAGGTACAATGATGCTACCCTAATAATAATAAAATTGTGAACAAATACAAGAAACAAAGAAGTTCATAAAGATGTCCACATATGCTCTCTGAAGAAATGATACCACCAAATTTGGTTCCTGTCTTGAACATGATGCTGCTGTAATAGGCCCTGGCCACTACAATTCTATAGTAAGCAGGTCTGAAAATGGACAGCTTGATATTTTACTGATATCTTGTTTCTCATGTAATTGAATACCTCAAAAACATTTAAAATAAATGAGTTTTATGATGAAAAGCATTAAACTAAGAAATATTGTGAAGCTCAATAATAGACAACATTGCAAAAAGAAAAAAAGAACAAATATTTCTACTTTATGTGAGGTAATTTTTAGATAATTGAATATTTACAGAATTAAACACATATTCAGCCACTAACTGATGACATATCATAATGAAATTTCATGTTCACTTAACTTGAAGGAATTTTTTTTTAATTTATCATTAACACATCAAGTCCAATGTAATGTTATCAAGTTACAGACAGATGCCATATTTGTTTTTTTAATAATGTGTAAAGTTGTCCTGACTCTTTTTTTTTATTATTCACAAGGAAGGGAAAACTATTGCAGAATAGTGGAAACTGACTGTGTGATGGCAATGAATGGCTAAAAGATAAATACAAATTAGGTGGGAAAGAATGGATGACTGGGATTCCATTATATAAATAGAGCTGTTTAAAATAGTAACCAAATTTAAAACAACTAAATCATTATCACTGTATATTGTCATACCGAAAACCAAAACACTCAAATGACTGAGGCCTCCTGGTCACTCAAGCATAACCATGCAAGGGGACAAATTCACTTTTCAAAACACAAGTGTTTTCACTTGCTGAGGTATTCCTAAAGTTTTTTTTTTCCTTAGAGTGGCTTTCTTTATGCAGACACTTACTGAAAATGTATTATGACATGACTATTTAATGCACATCCACCACAGCATGGGTGTGAAAGGACATGCTGTACCAGTGTCTTGATAATGATAAAAGCCTTCAGACACTACTTTTTGGCTCCATCTGAATGTTAGGATCTGGGATAGAGCCAATGTTTGGAAGTGCAAACAGACTTGTGCATTTAGCACAATGTAGCCACCCCCAACCACACACAAACTCTCTTCCCCCAACTTCTTTTTCAGTCCCTTTTCTTCACATTTTCAAGACAGCTGCACAAGCAAGTAGTCCAGCAGCAGCATAAAACAAAGCAGCAGCTGAAGGTTATTGGAGAAATCTGAAACTATTTGTTCTAGGTCACAGTTGGCCAATTTGAATAACATATCACGTCCATAGCGCGCCAGGCTTGTGTCAGCAGTCACTTTTATCAGCTACTGCTATTAGATTATGTTACCCCTTTTAGTTCCAGATAATTAGGATGATGCTGCTTCATGTGTGAAAAGCTGGTACAAGTTTTAGCAGTAAGATGCCTAACGTTTGTTGGATCTTGATGCAGGATGTTATTGCACCATAGCATTTAATAGAATTTAAATCCGCACAAATAAATAACAAGCTATCACAGTACAACTAAACCAAGGCAGAAGTAAAGGAATTTTAAACACTCAGGCTGCTCTTTCAAACTTGGGAGTACTAGGCAATTCAAAATAAATACCTTAATATTTGCCATGTTCAAAAATTTTTAACATTAAATTTTATATTAATTTAGCAGATAATTTTGTGCAAACTTCCAACTCTTACGCTGACAAAGACAATGTTCGTTGCAATTATACAAATGATAAGAAGAACACAAAAATTTAAGAAACACTAGCAGAGAGCAATTTGTGGAGCCACTATGTCATTTTCAGTTATACTGCTATTGGCTAACTTATATTTTTATGTTAGCTGTTAAGAGACATTCTGGATACAACACTAACTAACCTGTTAAAGACAGTCTTATCTGCATACTGATGCTTTAGATCACTTGTCTGAACCTAAATTACAAAATAAGGTGTAGACACTGAATGCTTAATGAGGTGTCAACTATACAATATGAAAAAAGCTGCAGACAGAAAAGACAATAGGAACAGGAGACAGGAAATTATTCCCTTCACTTACTATGGGTCTAGTCGGGACACTCCTGTAATGTCTCAAGTCGTCCACAGATTTGCATTTGCAAGCTAGAAACAGCAATCTGTGGCATTCATTTACAAATCTTTTGGGAGCATGGTCAGAAGGGGTACAGTTAAATGTTGGCAATATTTTACCATTAGCAATTTGCAATAAGGAACGCTTATATAAAACAGAAAAAGACTGCCTTAATCTATACAGCAAAATAAAATCCTTCTTTGTTAGAAAATTTTAAATGCTGGTTTCCCGTTTCAATGAGAATAATATTCAACTCCACCCTCAGTATTCAGTGATATGCTAATGAAAGTGGCAGACAGTTGAGGAATGAGCCCGCCAAGTAGGTTAAAGTCAGGACTGCAGGAAAAATCTGACCCCCGGGTAAACTGGCTGCGCTATAAAAAGTGCAAACTGAGAAAAGCACAATAAAAAGCGAAATGTATATCTTTACCAACCACAGTTTCTCTGATAGTCCGTGCATTTAATCTAGCTTTCTACGTTCTACTAGTATGACGGGCAAATTCTGAGAGCTGGTGTGGAGGAAAATTGACACAATTGCTTTTTTCCATCCATCCATTTTCTAACCCGTTTTTGCACGAGAGAGAGAGATCTTACAAAAGATTTCCTCAGCGCGCCAAAAGAACTGAGTACAATGTAGCCTGCCATTACATTGTAACGCCTCCTGGGGTCTCCTAGACAGCGCGAAAAGGAGTGCATTCAAAAGCCAGCAATCCAACCCCCAACGACATTTTTAAGGAATGTCACATAATATTAACTTTTTAAACCGTACAAGCCTTTTGAACATGATGTTAAAAACTAAAAAGCGGCAAAATGAAACTCGTTCATCAATGCCACCGACCCAGTTTTTCCACAAAATAGTTACATTGTTATGAAGGTGTGTTCCTAGGTGTTTTCGATTTTGTCATACCTTAAATAAGATCTGCCAGTTTTCTGAACACGCTTTGCTAAGTCTTTTGTCCACTTTCGCTGCTTTTTATAATACGCACATTGCACAACGACTGAACAGCAGCATCGTAGCCCATCATACATCCTTGATTTGCTTCGCTCGTTCCAAAACTCTTTTCAAGTAAATGTAATATATAAAACCAGAAAAAATAAAATAAAAAATAAACACAAGTTGCATATTTCAACATCGCGTACTATTTTCATTTTTGTTCATCTAACAAGCGTGAAATGAAGCATCACTCAAGTGAATTCCTGTCGGTAGCACATAATAAGTGCTGCGTAAGATTATTCCTTCGAATAAGTTATTTATTTAACCAGTTAATCTGTTGTTCATTTTGATTGTCCAGACGCCGAAAATAAAAGGAAGTACTTAGACCGACCCATATATTTAATAGAATAATCGATTTGTGTATTTATTCTATATAAATTATATTGGTAAAGACAAATGGTGCGTTAAATATAATATACTTAAAAAGAATAGGTGAAAAATTATTGCAAAGCTTAAGACTCAAAGAAAAGCTAAAACACAGCATGATCGCTATAAAGATTTGATGATGTGTAGATTAACAACCGAAACGCTCTACTTTATATATATGTCTGAACTCACTTTTACTTTTCGGCCTATTGAAAAGCTCTCACTTACTTTTTGTTTTTCTCAACAGTAGCCACGCCGCTTCAGCTCCAGTCTAGGTCTGTACGCCATTCATTTGAATATTACTCCCAATCACAACAAGCGACGTTATTATGTAATATGCATGTTTACGGCTAGGGGCGTCTGACAGCTTTTAACAAGAGTGCCAGCTATGGTATTTTGAACTACGTAAGTCCAAACAAAAAAAGTGAAATACATGAAATTAACTGCAAGGGTAAAAATATTACAACATTTGCATGGCAAGTATACATTAAATAGTATTTAAACACTGAACATCATTCGGTATACACTATAGTCGGGAGACTAAAACAGCAATATAAAATAATTTGATTAATTCCTCTATTTATTTCCTTTCCTTTAACACAACAAATATAAACAAACAAAAATAGAAAAAAAACTCACGTAAATAATACTTAAATACTGTGCAATCTCAAAACGAAAACATGCTAAGGTGTTACACTTCTAATACGTATACAACAGCATCCTTTTAAAAACAGTGGAGATCACGAATTGTGTTTTCCGAGGGAAGTACCAAAAATCCCACACTCAATTTAAAGTGCAGACTTTTGCAGGAAGAATTTCCCTTCTATTATACAGGGAAATACAAATTACCGAGAATACTTCGTTACACTTCCTTACAAATATAGATGTCTTACAAATAAACTTTACAAGAATAAAATGATTCATGATAGCCTGGGTCTTTTCTCCCAGAAAGAAGTAAAAGAAAGCGCTTCACTTGCGATGCAGCAAACTGAATGATGCATCCGATCGCTGCTCTAAAAAAATAAATATCGACTTATTACGGAATCGGAATCGCTAAAACTCGTTTTACCACCAAAACGCCCAAGTATTTATCATTGAACAAAAGTGTTTAAGCGATTTTTAACCAGCTTTAACAGCCAAACCTCTAGCAAAGCCAGACACGCAATGCGACTATACATCATATTCCACTTCTTACTTACCAAAAATTTAAATTCCAAATGAGTCAGTCGTCTTCGTTCCAAAAACTCCAAAATCTGAATAAATATTTTAAATAAATCACAAGAAGTTTATATATTCCAGTACTCCTTGATTGTGTATCCAGTATTGATGTCGCTAATACGCGCAGCAGAGAGACGCGTGTCGCCGTATCCCTGATGCACTGGCTGCTCTCGCACTACTGAAGCGCGCTACCTCGTATGTTTGTTTATGTGCCGAATCGCAACGCCCACTGGCAGCCTGCATGCAAATAGCCTCCCCGCCCCCTCCAGGCAAAGTCAGCTGCGCGTTCCCAAGAGCTCAGTGTTTCTCTTAATAGTAGAGCCAGCAGACTGCGCTGCTGATAGAACACAGGGAAACGGACTCTGCTTGTTTTGATCTCTTCTGTTATCTTACTGTATGGGACCCCAGCTCCTTTTGAGAGGAAGGGTGGTCCTGCGTTTAAGATGAACCGAAACAAATAAAAGGTGGGACAGCTGCTTGGGCTACTTTCGCAGCAGCCGAGAACAGTGTGTGGAGCAGGTGGCTGAAATCTGTAAGAAGTTAGGCGCAGTATTTTCGCAAATAAAGAACGCTAGTTAATGATATATATGATATATATCATATGCGCCATCACCCAAAACTCGGATCACGCAAAACTGGGATTTCATTGTTGCTGTGTACAAAAAAAAAAAAAACTTTACGAACAAAATTACTAGGGTTAAATAATTGTTTACATTAAATGGCAGTCATCTGTACTAAGTCATAATAATATTGCATTTACTAATAAATGTGTGACGATGTTGAAGTACTAACAAAATTTGTCCATAGTGCCATCTTTCATCCCACACCTGTGCAGTGGCGTTTTTTGTTTCAAAAATCTGTTGGGCGCATATCAGAATGTTCTTGTATTTGTGCAGATACTCTTTTGTTACATTTACATTACAAACATCACTGCTCAATTCCGATTGTTTGCTAAACTCGGATTTGCCTGTCTCGACGGTTCATACTCATAAAAACTTTAACGTGAACGCATCGTTACACCAAAACGGCATGCATGCGCACATTGATTCATTTGTGCACGAGTTATTTGGTTATCAACTACAGAAATTTGTGAGAGATGACTCATGCAGGTACCAACGGCAGAACTGGAAAGGCGCAACTGCTCATTTTTTGACCTCTACGCGTTTGCGCTACCCAAGTGGGAAAGTAACCATGGATGCCCTCATCGAAAACTTGCGTTTCAGCAACAAACATAAATTAGTGGTCAATAAGTCTGATGAGCAAATGAGGCGCAAAAATACGTTGTCTAAATATGCCTTTAGCCACGTTAAATAGTACCATTTCTGTTTGAAAGCTGTAGTACTAGGGTGTTGTACCATGTTAGCCATTATGAATGTAGAGAAAAGCAATGCAAAAAGACACCTTTTATTGGCTAACTAAAAAGATTACAATATGCAAGCTTTCGAGGCAACTTAGACCCCTTCTTCAGGCAAGATGTAATTTGAAAACTGCACACAACGACTGAGCGCAAAATACGAACAGTAGCACGAACCTGGCTAACATCTATTAGTCCGTTAGTGTTCGTTTTGGTAATATTAACGTTTACCATTTCAATACTTAGTATGTATTAAGGTGATTCCACTGAAGTAAAATGTTCTTAATAAACAAATTAAACGAAAGTGTTACTGTACTTCCTGGTCGTGGTGTACGTCGCCATTTTATATTTTGAGAGAGTAGGCCCGAGGTTGCGAGTAGGGTTTCCGCGTTGTCGCGTCTTCAGTTTTTTGAGTCAGAGGTTGCAAATTACGAGTTCCAAGTTTTGATCGAATACAGCATAAAAACCGACAAAATTAACATGCTAGTAGCTAGTGTATGCATCGCACTTTGTACCGGAGACCGGCAAACAGTTCGTCAACTGTACATGACTAGGTCGAGATGGCGAAAAAAAGCCAGGTGGCTAGCCTTTGCTGTTTTCGTGGCCATCGTTGGTGGCACTGCTGTACCAAGAGATGTGCGTGCATTAGAAAGGAGCCAGCAATGATGGGACTGTGACTGTTGTCACAGCTGCATCTTTCCACAATTGTTATTTGCTGATACTCGCTGATGACAGCAACACACAGGCCATTAGTTTAGAAAAAAAAAGAAAGAAAGAAATTCCAGTCTGACCATTCTCATTTATGTCGCATGGCCGATCAAGGGCCACATATGAAAGTGAGTTAAATCTGATTTGAATATGTACACTCACATCCAAAAGAATAAAGGTTACTGCAGGGCCAGTTGGTCAGCTCCTCAGCAGGAAACTGGTCTGCTGCACCTGTACAAAGAAAATTTCACATACTAGAAGAAGCAAAATATTTCTACATAAGTAATTACACTGAGCATATGAAAGAAAATTGGAGAAAAATTACCTAAGAATACATAGTTGAGGTTTGTTTTAAACATTGTAACACTGTGTTAAATTGCTGATAGAAGCTTATTATTATTTTGCACAGCATCTGATGGGGCTGTGCCCCAATGGCAAAAATGTCACTGCAGCTGAGTACTGAGTATTATCAGCTCTCACAGTCATGCGTTGATTATTCAGAGTGGGAAAATCGTTAAAAAAGGACTGTAGTTTCAACAATATATGGTGACTGGTGATGAGAAAATCCTCAAGGCTGGCATTTATGAAGAACTCATAATGAGCACTAGTAGTGTCTGATGATGAGTAAAGCACAGAATGTTGTATTTCAGCCAGGTTTTATCCCCTGACTGGGGTTCAAAAATACAATTTTTATGACTTTTTTTATTTTTGATTCCTTTGTTTATGATAGTATGTTAATATTGTTGGTTATTTAGTTTATATGTACCTATGTATCTTCTTTTATGTTCAGTGTGTTTGTGGGTGGTCCCGAAGAACCAGGGCCACCTACTCATCATCACCAAAGGATTGCCCTCAGCCTTTAACACACAGTGCCTTGTGGCTCATTGTGAATGTGATTGTGGTTTGTTGACTTTTCTTGAGTTTATTTTATCCTTTTTGTGAACCTGTGCTGTTCTTTGACTTTCCAGTCTTTGGATCATATTTTGCTACAGGTAATTTTTTTAGATTATAAAAAAAACCTTTTTATTTATTAAAAAATTCTTCCTTGCTGTCTTGAATAGTAGTTGGACTTGATGGCTTAGAGGGCATTTTGAGTCATTGTTCAGGACTTTTTACTGGAGAACTCTTTAGCTGATAACACTGGAAAGACTGAAAGGTAGACATTGTTTAAAAGCTCTGCATGGGGTGACCAACGAGTTGCCTTATGAGTAGTATAATATAAAACTGTCAATCTTAGGTCATGAAGGGCCAAAGCCTATGTCACCAGCAATTGGCACAAGGCAGGAACCAATTCATATACACACCCATAGTGTGCCAATTAAGAATTGTCATTTAACCTGACATGCACATCTTGGAATAAACCTATGTACCCTGAAAACAATCCAGGCAGATACAAGGAAAATGTACAAATGCCACATAGAGATAGACCAGCCACAAAATTCAATCTCAAGATACTGAATCCAAGAAGCAGCATCACTATTTACTACTGAGAGCAACAAAGGAAAGAAGGATGGCACAGAATGAGCATTTGAAAATCAGAAATGGCTGCAGACTTTGAGGTAGGGCACTATGTAATCACTATAAATTTAAACAGTATGTTGTCGGCTAATTTCTCTTTGTCAACTATGAAGCAGAAAATGTCATTTTTCATTCAGTTTTAAGATGACAGATGGGTTTAATAATGATGATGTTATGTATTTCAATATTGTAAGGCATTTCCTTAGTAATTTCAATATGTTTGTTACTTTTGGCAGAAACCTTGCATTGAATTTCAAATCTTAACATTATAATTGTTAATTTAATGCTGGTATTTTTGCTTCATATAATCCCAATGGGATGGAGCTGATGGGGGATTGGTCCCATAGTCAGCTACATGGGGGGATATTAAGATAGCAAGTAATCATTCCTAGATCCCTTGGGGAGCTTGTTCTGGAGAGCAGTCTTGTTCCTTCTGCTGGAGGTTATTTTTGGTTGAAGAAAACCTTGAAGAAAGTGTGAGTACACAGATACTAAAGATTGTGTAGATATAGCAAATGTTTTTGATTCTAAACATGGCATTTTCTGCCCTTGAAGTCAAGAAGTGGTCATGGTAACTGTGACAGGCCCACATCACAGTGCACTATTCTGGGACAATTTGCTCGGAAATGATGAAGGAATCACTTTGTCACACACACATACTAAAATTTTAGAGACACCAATTAACCAAACCCACACATTTTTGAGATTTGGTATGAAACAGGGAAAAATGGAAAACTAATACAAAACGTAGGGAAGAACTACACACAGTCTGGACTAAGATTTAAACAAAGGTAAAGCAGTGCCCTCTTAAATTAATTTTTGAAAAGAATAAAATGATTTTTTTTCCATAAAACAAGTATAATGGCAAGGTGGAAATAAAATTTCTCTGAGCTTCTAAGTACAGAAGATGTGAATGAGGAGTATGTTTTAAAAGTGAAACATTGCAACCTAGACCACTTAAAGCATTGCAGGATGCTAAGAAATTAATTCACA
Organism: Polypterus senegalus; assembly: GCF_016835505.1. Lineage (NCBI taxonomy): Eukaryota > Metazoa > Chordata > Cladistia > Polypteriformes > Polypteridae > Polypterus > Polypterus senegalus. The sequence goes on along the minus strand of NC_053160.1, from coordinate 41,918,195 downwards.
CCTTTGTTTTTAGTCATCTAGATTATTGTAATGTGCTCCTAACTGGACTACCGATAAAATAAATAAATTGGTTGCAGTTAGTTCTGAATGCAGCAGCAAAAATCTTAAGCAGAAGAAAAAGTAAAAAAAAAAAAAACTGTAAGGAACTACTTAAGAATATTTATGTTAGGCAGACTGTGGAGGGCTGGTGCCCTGCCGGGGTTTGTTTCCTGCCTTGCGCCCTGTGTTGACTGGGATTGGCTCCAGCAGACCCCTGTGACCCTGTAGTTAGGATATAGCAGGTTGGATAATGGATGGATGGATATTAGGCAGAATACCCAGTTGGGGCTGGGAGGTCTCTTGGCCTTGGAACCCTTGCAGATTTTGTTTTCCTGAATTTTTGTTTTTTGCTGTCCTCCCAGCCCTCTGACCTTATCATTGTACTCATCATTAGAGACTTAAAATTAATTCTATACATAAAGACTCTACTTCTCTTTTAGTTACTTATCTATCTTACTATCTTACTATATTCTTGCATGTTATTTATTCATTATTAGTCTTATTTAATTTAAATTTGCTTTTCTTTGTTTTAACAATTTCTTTGACATCTTTTAAAGCACTTTGAGCTACATCTTGTATATGAAAATGTGGAAAAGAAATAAATATTGTTGTTGTTGATGTTTTGGATGACCCTAGGGGAAGAATTAATAATAAACTCAACAGCTTACTAAAGAGCAAGGTTTCAGCAGTGGTATTGTGACAATAACTGAGATAAACTGGTCTTGAAACACAAAAATAAGGAGGATATCAGCTAGTCATGATGTTAGTGCTCCTGAGATGCTTAAATAGTGTATATGGGAGAAGCTGGAGTAGAACTACTTTTCAAAGTCTTGAACTAGCATGGAGAGAGGTTAAAATCTCCAAGGACTGGAAGGTTGTTTTACTAACTCCATTATTTAAGAAGGAAGGCAATTTTGACTGCAGTAATCACAGAAGTATCCTTGTTTTCTGTGACCCTGGGAAGGTATACTTGGGGATCTTAGTGATGCATGTGAGGCAAAAGGTCAAGTACTAGCATCGAAAAGCCTCAATATGGATTTAGGCTAGGTCACAATATGAAGGACTTATTATTTACTATGAGCCAAATAACTAATAAAAGTTACTGAATTTAGAAAGTCAGTTGATGCGTACTTTTGAGAATGTGAGGTAGAACCACCTGTAGAAAGTATTTTAATAAAAGAGAAGTCAGCAGACATCTTCTAAAATTGTGAAGCTCTGTCAAAAATGTTTGAATTATGTGAGAACAGCAAACTCCGTGTCAGAGGATTTTACCACTAAATGAGCAGTAAGACAGATGGGCATTTTAATCTGTTGTCTTTTCATCATCTTCATGTGAAAACTTAATAGGAGGTGTAAAGATTAGTTTAAGTTTTTTACACTTAAGAACTGGTGTCTGAACTTAGTACTATTTGCAATATTGGTTTGCAATATTGGCTGATGATGTTGTCCTTACTTGTAGACTCAGTAAAGACGCTTCAGGGTGACCTAACTATACTAGTAGAAGGGCTGGTCTGGAGGCCAGTACAAACAAAACAGTGTTGATAAGCAGACAGGCACTCCAGCCTGAAATTCTCATAGGTCAGAACAACCATCCATCCATCCATTGTCCAACCTGCTATATCCTAACACAGGGTTACCGGGGTCTGCTGGAGCCAATCCCAGCCAGCACAGGGCGCAAGGCAGGAACAAACCCCAGGACAGGGCACCAGCCCACCACGGTAGGTCAGAACACTCTGGAGGGCCTTGTACAGATGGTAAACTCAACAGAGATATTAATGCAAAAATATCAGCAATCTACATATATAATTCACTAAGGCAAGACAACCATGGAAAGCACGCCTGGAAGGGGCGTGGATTCACTAAGCCGCCGGCAAGTGAGACACCTATGGCGCACGCAGGAAGGAGCTACGCCCACCAACTCCAAGACCATTGGATACACCGACAACTCAAAGAGCCACACCCACCAACTCGGACGCGACGACACAGAAAAACCGGCGTCATTTATATTCGTCTGGCGTAGAGGTCACATGCAGCTCCGACCCACGTTGACTGTTAATAGAGGCATGTTTCTCGCGGAGGTGAATCGCCATATGCGGCGTGTAAAACTGTTTGTGAGGGGTATCCCATGGGATCCTTAAAACGTTCCTTTACAACTGAGGTTAAAACACAATGAAGTGAGCAGTCTTTAAAAAACGAGTTTTCGGTTACGACACACGACCGTGTGCACTATAGCAAACTGTTTTACACGCTACATACAGCAATTCGCACCAGCGACAAACATGCGTCTTCTTAGATACTCCTGCACTTTGTACACACCCCCCACCCACCGTGGTCGGGTGTCTTGGTGGATTATATATAGAAAGGCAGCCAAAACCACACAGAGCAATGAAAAGTCTACGTGAGTCACAGGTGCATCTGGCATTGGAGGTGGGCACATGAGCAGGCAGTGTGCATACTGAACGAGAAATCAGCAGACTAGCATGACGGAGGGAGCGGAGTTGACATCCTTCTCCTCTCCTCCCGTTCCACCCTGAGCGCCACACGGACGATTGTGTGTTGGTTCATTCCGTGCATTGGTTAAAACCCAATGAAGGAAGCAGTCTTTAATAACCAATAAGCCCTGTGCCTCTGTTTCATTACCGTCTCACCTGCTTCACCAATGCAGGCCCCGCAACAGGCGATCCGGCGGCATTCCCATGACCGCTGGGCAGCCAACCGGGTAACCAAAGTCTTTGGGTTCAGGGGGGAGTATGGTTACAAAGCTGAAACTTAAAGGAATTGACGGAAGGGCACCACCAGGTGTGGAGCCTTTCGCTTAATTTGATTCAACACAGGAAAGATGCTTGAAGAAAAGACAAACAGGGCTAAATACAGTATAGGTGGTATGGTCTTGTCATTAGAATGCCTCAGACAGGTTTCCAGAGCAAGCCTTGAGAGCTAAAGTCAGGAAAGATGCCAAAAGGGTACAGGGTGATGATCTGGGTGGATGCTATGGAGCTGCTTCTCTGAGGAACAGGCCAAAAGCAAGCAAAGACAATAGTGAAAGACAGGACCCATTGATGATGTCTTTGTGTATCCATGGCACCAAGAGGTACAAGCATTTGAGATTAAGTACAGAAGCAGGAGTGTTAACCACTGTGTTTATGCTGATTGAAGTTCATTTTGTTGAAGAAAGTGTCACATGCTCTTTTTTATTGTATGGTTTTCCAGCGTCTTTACAAATGTCTTAAGAAATAATGAAATATCTAGATTACTGAGGGCAAAATGTTACTAAATTTAAGGATATTACATATGTATAAATCTCTATCCAGACAGCATTCATTGAAGAATACTCAAATACATATTTACTTTATAAATAAACACTTAAGTATATTTAAATGTTACTGCAATTTGTGATATTCTTATTATATAGAAAGGGTGGTCAGACTGACACTTATAGGCTAGATTGATTAGCTTGTATAACAACAACAACAAAATTAATGAAAGGTAATACCAAACAGCAGATACAGAAACAGCTATACAACTCTGTGAATCATCAGAAAGGAGCAGTTTAAATGGGGCTGGTTATATGTTACTAAACTACTTATAGTTTATCAGAAGGATTGAAAAACATGTGACAATTGTAAAAATTGAAGTACAAACAATGCCCATAAATATTTTGCCTGGAAAGAGTAGTCAGTGCCTCATACAGTTACACCACTGGTGTCAAGCATACGGGAACCAGCCTGTGACTGGAAAATGACTGTGAACCTTGATTAAAGGCTAATAATTTCACCAGAGATAGGCAATACAACCCTCAGACCAGATTGGTTTTGTGGTCTAGCAGTTTGAAGGCTGTATTAACCTCAGAGCTCACAGTGCCCTGGGAGGATATAGTCTGTGAGGGATATAAGTAGAAACATCTCAGATACACTGATTTGGCCACAGATGCTAAGCTGCATGGAGAGAAAGTGCACATTTTCTAGTTGAAATTGGCTGCAGTGGGTTTTTGGCCACTTCCACAGTCAGACTGCTAAAGGGGTTGGAAGTCTGAGGCTTTCAGAGACAGCTCAGTGAAGCAGGCACTGCTTATGGATGAAGAGGAGTGATGGCAGCTGGGGCACAAAAATATCTATGGGTATCTATGGGTGGTCAGATATGGAGTAGGGGAGTGCACCTGGGATGCCAGGGTGCACAGCTGAGCCATCTGGAGATGTGGTGCACTTAAATTAATAAAACACTTAAGAAATGGGGTTCCCATCTGATGTCCCCTAGGAAGCATCTGATACCTATCAAACCCACCTCAAGACGCTCATGCTTTGTCCCAAGCTAAAATCTTCTTATTTAAGGAACTGAAACATTTAGTTCTATGTGCTTCAATTAATTACCTTCATTTTCAAAATGTTTAGATAGGTATCCAATGAGAAGCTAATAAAAATAAAAAACTACAGAACACTGTAATTCAGAGAGTGGTTTGTTGATAGGTAGAAAATTGACTTAAACAGAAAAAAATGTTATGGGGCAAGGAACTTTTTCTGTATGAGAAAATTTCAAATGTGGGGTTCAACCAGGATTAGCATAAAATATGATACTAATACATTGGTAGAATTTGCAGGTAATGCTGAAAAAAAAACCCATTTAACCATTCAGTAGAATAAGGTGGTTTTAGAAAATAGGAGGATGATGGAATGGATATTATGTATGATATATAATTAATTTGTGTATTCATATTTTACTTATTAGAGTGTTAAGTGTGTTGACAAATATATTTATATGAGAGTCACTATGTTAATTAGATAGATAGATAGATATATAGATAGATAGATAGATAGATAGATAGATAGATAGATAGATAGATAGATAGATAGATGTTGACAGCTCATCAACAACTTAGTAAAACAAAAGAGTAAGCCATTCACTATACAAACATTTCAAAGACATACTTCATGTTTTAACGTGTCTACATGATGACAGCTCCTGTTAAGAGAAGGGTGTAAATGTAGGTCTTAGAGGGTTTTCCTCTCTTTCATTTTGCAGCTTTCAAAAGGCAAAAATGGGCAGACATGCATTTAAATGTGCCCTACTGTCTAAAAAAAAATCCCTAGGTGAATAGTAGTAATTTTCCCTATTTAAAGTCCCCATTACCCTGACATTTGAAAACAGGTTTTTGGATGTTTGTCATACAACTGAAATGTGCAGAGAATGAAAGGGCGCTAAAGTTAGACCTTTTCTTTGAAGTTTTCTGGCCTTTCATTATTGTTGTATGATCATTTTCTTTTTAAATGTATTAAAATGTAGTTAGTGGCATGCTTATTATTTTGGAATAAATGAATGAAAATTAATTCTAGAATGAAAAATTAAAACAATATTAGATACAAAACATTTGGTCATTTACTAGAAGAAAATAATAATTAATCAGAATATGAACATGAATTTCACTGCTATTAAATAAATTGACAACATTAGTGGTTGAAAATGCAGAAGCATAAAATTACATATAAATATAGCAATAGTAAAACATAGAAAATAATATTTAAGTTAGTTTAGCTGCACTAAAACCAATAAAATGATACAGATCTAATTCTGGTTGGCATGGTGCCAGTCAGTTCTGGAAGACTGGATTTGAATCTCAACACAGTCATGGTGTAATTGTACGGTTTGCACATGCTCCCATGTCTGTTTTAATCCAGACTCTTTGGTTCTCTCTCAAGTTACATACTTGTCTAATTAATAACTCTAAATTATCATGGGGTGAGTGAGTGCAGAGTAATGCACCTTTATGTTCTATTATGGCCTGGCATCTCATCAAAGGTTGGTTCATACCTTCTGCCTAGCGTTGCAGGGATTTAAACTATCTTATTATGACCTCATATTAGAATAAGCAGATTTAGAAAATGAATATGTAACTCTATATCATACTCCTGTGTTCTTTTTATACTGAGGAAAGCATTGTTTTATTTACAACATATTATATTTTGTAATATTTATGTGGAAATGTTAGGCAGCATCATGAGTTTTTAAATGTCTTAGCTGATAATCAGCATATCCGAACAAATGAGATGTTACAATGTATAATTATAATATGTAAAGAAACACTCTAAAATTTGTATTACATAAGGGTAAGAGTATAGTTTCCTGATAAAAATAGACAAGGTGTAAACTCTAATTAAACTTAAAGCACTCTTTAAATGTTTCAGTCAAAACATCTACGTTGCCTCCCTTTTTTACTCATTGAAAAATAACTGGTTAGCTGTAAATTACAGTATTTACTATGGTAAACATTCACTACTACATTCAGTTTCCAATCTATTGAGCAGCTCAAAACCTATCATGGAAGCTGTGTAAAGATCCCATCTTTAAAAAGTTATGAAGTATATATCCATCCATCCTTTATCAAAAAACTTAGTCCTGTTCATGTTGGCAGTAAATCAGCTCTTGATGTTGTATCCTGTTCATCAAAAAGCACACTCACTCTTATGGAGCCAAGGTAAAGTCACCTGTTAAACTAACTTGTATATTATTAGGTTGCAGAAAAAAAGATATGTGGGCATAAAGAAAATGTGCACACTCCACACTGACAATGGTAGACTGAAACTCAAACCTAGCAATACTGGATCTCTGAATTTGCCACAGAAACCACTGAGCGACAATAATTCCATTTTGTACTTATATGTACATGGGGTTGATTTCTAGCCCAGGTTAATATCTACATGAAACCTATGCATTTTCTATCTGTCAACAGGAATTCTTTTCTGGGTGTTGCAGCTTATTCTCTAATCTAATGCATGTATACTAAGTTTATGGCCAACTCTAAATTGCTGTTGTAAAAATGATGCTGGGTGTGTAAGTTAATGTGCCATTCAGTCTTCTAACATTTCAACAATGACTGGATTTTGCTATCATGATAGACTTCCAATTTGTTAGAACACCATAATGGAAAAAAGTATCAGAAAATGTATGTTTAGTATATAAGTAAGTGTGTATGTTGACCGCTGTAAGCTAACAGTTCCAGGGGCATAGGTTCAGTAGTCAAGCTCAGTTACTGTTTGTGTGGTTTTACAATTTTCTCCACAGATCTGCCTTGGTTTGATGTAAATATACCAGCTTCCTATTGCACTGTATGGAATAGCATGAGTCCAGACACTAAATAAACATGAAACAATAGGTTACTTAACTAACTACAGTATGTGGTGCCAATGAAAGATATGATGAAGAAAGAGACCTTAAGGACAGAAAACTATACTGGGTTCTTGAGAACTCACCCAAAAACCACCATGGGTGTACAATGTATTGTTAGAAACAATGGCTCCGGTAAATAAATAAACGTCTAAGAGTAACATTCTTTGGGACAGCAATTTAAAAATGATGAACCAGCTACGGTGACATGACATAATATTTAGCATTTTAGTTAAAGTGTTACTAACGGGTGTGCCCAAGAAAGGATTACTAGGGTTCTGCTACATATAATAAATGGCAGACAGGTCAGGAATAGAAGTTTGTGCTTCCCTCTTTAGTGATTTTTATTTTTCATAAATATGGGATAACTGGAGCAAAAATATAACAAGGACAAGAAAAAAAAAATGTAGCAGGGACAATGCTTGAGATTTGGCACTGCCAGTTCTTAGAATTTACATACATACTCCTTATGACTATATGCTAGTTTAATTTGCAGCTCTAAATTGGCCCCATGTGAACGCGTGTGTGAATATGTACCGGTAAGTAGAAGTTTGCCCTGCAGTGATTTGGTACTTTGTTCTGAGAGGGTGTCTGCCTTGCATCTAAGAAATGCTGGGATGACCACTGTCTTTGTGATTTGTTGAATTATATAAAGTGGAGTTGAAAAATGTTATGTACAAGGAAAATCCAAAATTTCCCTCCCCATCCTGCTCTTTTGAAAGGCAACCCACAAAATCAATGAGAAGCAAACTGATGCCTTCATTTCCCCAACAGTTTGACATGCTGCCTGACCCTATAATTACATCACAAGTCTCAGGATACAGTGGAACGTGCTACTGCTGTAAAGATCTTTGCGAAGACAGCACCAGGACATGCTGGTTAGAATGACTGGCAAGTCCAAATTGACCCCAGAATGAGTGTGAGTGAGAGTGTGTGTTGGAATGGCACCCGCACTTGACTGATGCCCACTGCTTCCAGGATATGCTCTGGTAACTCCTTGACTCTGACATTAATGGATTTAAGACAAATGGACTGACTGACTGATTTTAATATATACAGTATTTAAGTAGTTTTTAACTTTGAAATTTCTGCTCAGTTTGTGTATCTCTAAACCTCAGGAATCTGTTATCGCATGTACAGATTTTATTTTAATATATTACTTTTTGGTGGTAGAAACTTTTACAGCACATGCAAAAGCAATGCAAAACAAAAAAAGAAGGGTCAGCAGTGATATCTCTACTCTGGAGTGGAGCAAAATACCTTTTTATCAAGTCACAGCTATAATATTTAACTCAATACACATGAAAAATGCACATATTACCAGAAAATTCAGCCCATGTATAGAATATCTTATAGTATTTTGTTTTTCAGTAATAATTCTCCAATAATAATAATAATAATAATAATAATAATAAAAGCAATTGAAAAAGTGTACAATAAATTTTATTAAAGTTACAAACATTCAACCTCTACCTCCACGTGCTGTGGGCTTTGCAATGCTAGCATAGCAAGCCAGTTATGCATTCGGCTAAAGAGACTCTGATATTGTACATCTACAATGACAGAGCAATTAAACAGATTGCCATACTGCATTGGTTGTCTTATGGGTAAAGAAGGGCCACATCCCTCAGTATGGAACCAGGCTGAGTTTGAAAAATATGCCACTGGAACAATCTCTAGCCAACAAGTAAATGAGAATAATCATACCGAGGACCTTCCTCAAAGAGGCCCTCATGGGGCACCACCTCAAAATCCCATTAAAGTCAGTCGACAGATATGGACTAGGAGTGTAAACAAGTCATGGAGGCCTCCATGATTCAAGGCAACTATGACATCTGGCATGCCAATAACCCCACAAACAGGCTGCACCTAGATGCCAACAAACTTGCAAATGTCTGCCATGATATATAAGGAAAGACTCACCAAAATGGAGCTGCAAACCATCCAAAAAGAGACAGGTGTGAACTCAGGTCCAAAGGAGCAAAATGAAGATAAGAATTATGAAAATAGAAAAAAAAATAATGAGTCAGTCAACCAAGAACCACCCAACAGGGATAAACAAGAAAAAGTGAATGGAATGATAGAAAGCATCCTTTAAAAATATGAAATAGCCAAAGAAACTCCAATAGGCCAGAGACCACCAATCCCAAAGATAAAAAGTGATCAGCACTCAAGATCAGCATTAGAAACAGGAAACAAAGCCATCAGCCAGACAAAAGACCAACTTCCAGAAATGCTATCCCTCACAGGCATTAACAACCTAATCTATGCAGTTGTCTGTGCCATCACTGAATCAACAGAAGTAAACCAAAGAGGAAGTAAAGACCAAGAAAAGACAATCGACCAAAATGGAAAAAGAAAATTGAATGTGAAATATGCAAAAAGTATCTACACTAAATGAAATCAAAAATGAGAAACGAGTCAAAGAAAAATGAAAAAGAATACTACTCAAAAAGCAGATCATCAAACATATAGACCAAATACTAGCAGCCATTGAAAAATTGAAACAGCAACTACAAGCAAAAGCCCAACGGATAAGAAGGTTCAATAAGAGACAGAAGTTCTTTCACCAGTACAAAACTTAAATAAAAACAAATAAAACACAAAGAAATTCTATAGAGGACTAGGGAAAAAGTCAATTGAGATCAAAGAATCCACAAAAATTGATTAAGTACAGAACCTCTGGAGCAACCTATTGGGAAAAACTAAAGAACTACAACAAAAATGCTAAATGGATTGGACAAAGACAAACAGAGAACATCCAAACCAACCAACAAGAATGGCCACAAATAACTCTAGAAGAAACAAAATACAGAAGTCCAGTAACTGGAGAGCTCCTGGGAATGATGGGATAATGAACATCTGGATCAAAAACTTATCATCCTTACATCAAGATCTGACAGATGCCTACAATGGGTGCATCAGCAACTCAGAAACCTGCCCTGAATGGCTCACAACTGGTATCAACTACTTTCTTCCCAAAATAGAAGACACTAAAAACTATTGCCTTATCGCATGTCTCCCTACAACCCATAAGATCTTAATATTTTACATCACAGAGAGAGTTTACAAACACCTGGAAGAAAACAACCTAATTCCCATAAAGCAAAATGGGTGTCAAAAAGGAAGCTATAGCTGCAAAGACCAGCTTTAATGAACAAGGCTATTATTGAGTAAGTGAAAACGAGAAAGAACAACCTGGATAGATTTCAAGAAGGTGTTCGACTCTGTGCCCCATGACTAGATATTAAAATTCCATGACATCTACAAAATATCACTAATACCCAGTTTTTAACAGTAAATATGAACCAGTGGAAAATAACCCTTACTCTAAACCACACAGATGGAAAGCTATATTCAAGACAGATCAACATCAATAGCAGCATATTTTAAGAAAATTCTTTCTCTCCCCTCTACTTTTTTGCATAGCTTTTGCTCCACTATCCTTTCTCCTAAACAACCAAACCTATGGTTATACTACAGGCTCATTCACTATTAATCATCTATTCTGTATGGATTATGTATGGACATTTGCCAAGAATGAACACAAACAAGCTAGCCTTTTAACCGTTGTAAAAGACTTAAGTGACTATATCAAAATAGAGTTTGGACTAGACAAATGTCCCAAAGCCACATTCAAAAAAAGGAAAATTTACCACCACCAAAAACATCCAAATTGACTTAGACATCACCATCCCAGACAACATACAAATACCTGGGAGTGAATGAAGAGAATTGATACAACATACCAAAATGAAAGAAAAGATCAGAAAAGAAAAATCTGAACTCAATGCAACCAATAGGATGGAATCCATTAACACCCTGGGTATACCAGTCGTAACTTACAGCTTAAACATTGTCAATTGGACACTAGAAGAGACTAGAAAATCACAGAAAAAACAAGAAAAATTGTCACCTTAGAAAGGAAGCACCACCAAAATCAGATGCAGACAAATTGTACCTCCCCAGAAATGAGGGAGGCCTAACCCAACTGGAAACCCCCAACAAAACAACAACAACATGCCTAAACACTTATCTTGAAACCAAAAATGATCTCCTCCTCATGATTGCTACAGAGCATGAAAGCAAAAGAAAAAGCCACAATCTTCAGAAGAGAACTCAACCTCCCTGAAACACTACAACCTGTAACCAAAGCTCCAACCATCCATACCCGAAACGTCAAACAGAAAGCAAAGCATCATGCCCAAGAACAAATAAAACAAACATTGGAAGAAAAACAAATGCATTGGCAACACCCATAAAGAGTAAGTGAGAAAGATGTGGACCAACATATGAGCAACCAATGGCTAGAAAATCTGAAACAGATGGCTTAATTATCGCTGCCCAAGATCAGGCCATCAAGACCAACTACTAGCAGAGCACAGTCTTCAAAGATGGCATAGACCCAGCGTGCCGGACATGTGGTCAATTCCAGGAAACCATTGACCGGATTGTGGCAGGATACACTGAACTGGCCAAAACTGAATACCTTCATAGACACAATAAGACCGCCACGTACCTTCACTGGAACATCACAATCCTGTGGGACTTGCCAATACAGACAGATCATGAGATAAAGGCCAATAAACCAGACATTGTCATTGTGAACAAAAAAGAAAAAAGCTGTCTACTCATTGATATGCCCATCCTGACTGAAAGAAACACCTCAGTAAAAGTAACCAAAAACTGTCAAAATATAAAGACCTTGAAATCAAGATTGAGTGAATGTGGGGAACATCAAAATACAAGAATTACAGAAGGTCGCACTACTAGGAACATGTCATATCTTAAGAAAGGCACTATCCATTAAATAGACATTTACCTCATTCTAACCCTAGCCCCAAGGAATGGACCCGGTTATTATGTTGTACTATGGCATGAACTCATATGGACTAATAATAATAATAATAATAATAATATGTTCATTGCTATAATGTTTTGAATCTGGAAGATAGAGAACCTTTAAGAACATGTTTCTATCATCTCTGTAGTAATTTTCCTTTCATGCCTTTATTAAATATCAGTTTTACTTAATTTTACAAACAAGTCTTTCATATTAACTGTGCTTTTCACAGAATTACAAGTACATAAAGAACAATATTTAAGGCAAACCACACCTTTGGGTTTGAATAAATAGAAGTATTCTGTGGGTGTGGTTGTGATCCACATTCACAAACCTGCACATTAGGGATGTTCCAGCAGAAGGTAAAAGTGCAAAACAAAACAGAAGATTTAAGTTTACATAACAAATGAGGTTTGAGCAAGGTTACACAACATATTGTGAAGTTCTGCTTCTCAACATATGTTTTGTTTTTTCCTGGGGCAATGGTGAAATTAATAAAGTTTTTTTTAAAGAATATAGAGCCATAGATGAGAGTTAGACTTAAAATAACTTTATTATATATAGAAATTCACCTTAATTTACATAATCTGGCAAGATAAGGAAGAAAATAATTTAACTAGCATTTTTAATATTATTTTTAGGGCTGCACGGTGGTGCACTGAATAGAAATGATGTCTCTCAAGTCCAGTACTTTGGATTCATAAGGCATGTCTAGCTGTTGACTGTGTAGAGTTTGCATATTTTCCATATGTCTTTGTGTGTTTTCCTCCAAGTTCTCCAGTTTTCCTCACACATATCCAAAAGTGTGCCTATAAGGTGAATTGACCACTTCAAAATTGTTCTGTGTGAGTATGAGTGTGGGCATGTGGGCCTTTTGCCAGACTAGTGCCCTGTCCAAGGCTGATTTCTGTCTTTATCCTTATACTACTTGGATGGGCTCAACCATTTAAATTAAGCTATTTTGTGGATGTTACATTATAAGAATTAAAATTTTAAGTCATTCTTTTGTTGTCTTTACCTACCACTTGAAATACATTTAGCAATAAACTTTAGATATCCACAGGAGAGCGCAGGGGTCAAAAATCTGATCTGTCCAAAGGTATATATATATATATATATATATATATATATATATATATATATATATATATATATATATATATATATATATATATATATATATATACACATATATATTTCCCCTTGGGATTAATAAAGTATCTATCTATCTATCTATATATGCTCATAGTAGATGGTTTACAGGCTCAAACAGTGTTATATCTCAGCCGGAGAGGGGGTTGGTGCTGTCACTGTGGAAAATGAATGTTCTCTTCATTCCCTTGTACTAATTCATGTCTGATGTAAAAGCATGCTTTGCTGAGCAAAACAGAAAAATATTTGTCCGAAGGACTCAAGGTCTAAGCATTCCACACATGAGTCTGCCTTATCACGTTTTTCCTTAGCTTACTGTACATCTGAACGCCATAACAAAAGGGGCCAAGAAATCAAGTTGCACAAGGGGTGTTGAAGGGGCTCAAGGATTGTGTATAATAAACGTGTTGACTGTTGCATTGCATAATGATATTAAATCACGCATTCTAGGGGTATAAAAACTTGCCCCACCCAACAGACGGGGTTCAGAAGAGCCCTGAATCTGTCATGTATATTGATTGTCTGCTTTTCTGAAACTTTTCTCAGTGTGACACTGAAAAATAAAACTGCTTTATAATTTCACCTGCTGTCTTGTCCAAAGTCTTCGTCCACATCACCTAATGTTTTCTCTCTTTGTCCTTCTGCAGACTAGCCAAAGCACCTGCCTTTCAAAGACATCACCATCAGTCCGGCCCCTGTTGACATCACTTCCAGCATATTTATAGAGCAGCTTTCAATATGTTAGTTCTGTTTTGGACTCCTGTCTGTAAAGAAGTGTTTTTTTTTTTCACTACCTTTTTTCAAATATACACGGTGGCCATCCCCAAAGCTTCTTGTGACTCCTTTCGTCCTTACAATACTGGGGGGTTTGCCCCCAGCTCGCTTCACTCGCCAACCCCCCAGCCTGCGCTACACTCCAGCCACTTTGTGTCTCTGCTGTTTACGTTTTGAAGAGGGGGCTGAACGCACCCCAAGGAGATGCAGTTGTTCCTCTGAAACCCCCTCTTAAATGGTGATACAACAGTTTTTTTTTACCTCCTCTTTGCTCGATAAGCTGTTGGCTTTCTGCTGCTGCCGTGCTGCGTGATCTCTATCTCACATAGTGCTTTGAATATTTAAAAGCCTGTACAGCAGCCATCCTACTCTTTGTCTTTTATTTCCATGGTTAAATCTCTTGGCACAGAGTCTCGTCTCGCAGGCCGTGTGTTCTTGATATTCTTTAGTTTAAAATTTAGAAACGGAATAAGAATCTGAAAATCTAACAACATCACATCAAAGTTCGATAAATTCTGAAAAGAATGATACCCTAACATATATACAATATGTAGGTTTTAAAATAAGCCCAAATTAAAGCGTGACAAAAAACATGACATAAAATCATTGCACTTTTAGGCTTAGGAATTTATATATACAGAGTAGATGCACATTTACAATAATTCATTTTCAGAATGTATATTTTAGAATTACAAATTCTAAAGCACAAACCCTTAAACTAGACTGGAAAGCAATGGCAAAAGTCCAAAAGCAGATGAACTAAACCTGAATATCTAAGACTTGAGAGCAGAACCACTGGGAAGCTGCAATAACACACCATGCATCCTTTGATTAAGCCACAGCTGGCTTCTATAATCAGCAATACACCTGAGTAACTGGTGATAATCAAAAATGAATTGTAGGTCCCTCTTTAATTGGCTCAGTTCTGAATGGGAAAAGGGAATGCATTAAAGATTAAGAAGGAAGATAATAAAAAAAAAGTAAAATGTTGAGCCAGCCAGGAGTTTCAGCTAGACACTTAACAGAGTCATTTGCCTGAATATATTGTCTCACCGTCAATGTTGGTGGGACCCAGATATCACTATGACAATACAAAATAATATATAGATATACAGTGTACGGTAGATATACAGTATATACATATATAGTGAAATACTAAAATGAGACAAAATTAAACAGTTGGGGTCTGAGGGAGAAAAATTGAATGCTGACCTCCAGGTGTTTTGTGACTTATACAGATTTGCGACCGGAAAGTGCGGGACCTCCAGGTTGGTTGGGAAGTGATGTCACTGCTTCTGTGAGGTCTTCTCCTTCAGGTATCCTCAGAGAGATTAGTACATGTGTCTCACACAAATCCACCCACCATTTTGAATCTTATGAAGAGCCTCTAACACACTCCTATAGTATGTATGTGTGATAATATGTACTGTATATGTATTTTGTCACATACACAAGCATCAGTTTGGGTCCATTAGAAATATGGAGAAAGATTTCAGTGTTACACTGCCATTAACACAATATACATTTGCTTTAGAATAGAGGTGAACTTGGTGAAATGCTGATGATGCCATTTTCTATCACAGCATCATTTGCTCCATCTCTTCTGCTTCCTCCATCTTATAAACTTTTGCCAACAGTAGTCCGTCACCACATTGTGTCTGACTTCTGACTGAGAAGGACATCTGCAGTGAGAAATCATTTACATGCTGCAACAAGCCATAAAATCGATACTAGTGATGGATTCTCTTTTTTCTTTTCCATTTTTAAGCATTTAATCTCTGAACATTAAATAGGGTAGTGTGTGGTACCTAAAACCTTTCTCTGTTTATTTTTCTTTCTTTGGAAAAATAAATGTGTTGCATGTGTGTGTACGGTAAATGCTTTTTTTTTTTGTTTTTGCATGACTGAATATAACACAAATTAATCTCTAATATATTTTCTCTTATATGGTAAATCAAATTGGGATAGATAAAAGGGGGTAGTTAGCAGTACAGTAGCTGAAATGAAGATCCTGTTCACATTGGGTTTTTTTTGTTTTGTTTTTTGTTCCTAAAGAAACAATTGTGAAGCAATGTAAATCCTGCAAATATAATAACCTCTATAGACATCTTTCTCTGGTACTGATGGATTAAAAAGTCCTCTTTATAAAATACAGCCTTTTTTTGGCAATGCAGGTGACAAAAATATTTAAGTCATTGTGACAAAGGTATGGCTTCTCTGGAAAATATTTGGTTACCCATTGGAAAAGGGCATTCTTTGCATTCTTCCTCTTTAGGAAGGTGCTAACTATTAGTAGGTTTTTAAGACTTGGCCATCTGGTTTAGGGCATCTGGGTCATAGACCTTTTTTCCCAATTGTACTTGAGGGAAATTTCATTATTATAAAATAATTATCAGGGAACGGAAAGGACAATGATTATGACCAGAGCAGAGTGCAGTCAGGAGAAGCAGAGACTTTGGCTATTGTGTTGTAACCTCATTAAAAGCTGACCATTGTGTTGAATGCCTTTGAGCTCTAATGATTATAGCTAGAAGCATGAAGAGAGTAAAGAGAGAGAGAGAGAAAGAAATTCAGCTCCAATGGATAAAGTCGGTACTTTTAGAAGAAACAGGAATGCTATGCTTTTGTTTGATGTTGTTGATGTCTAATCAGTATTTGGAAAAAAATAATGAGAAGAATGCACATAAAGAGCACATAAAAGCAGTCAACATCCAATCATTCTTTAAAATATTATTTTTTTATATACATTTTTATAATAATCTTCTTTGAAGACAGGTTAAAAGGTGTCTACTGCATTTATCACATCACTTAGGTGTTTTATTAGAATCTTTAAATAAGTGATTGTGTGAAAAGCTTTGGCATTCATAGTTAGAAAACTACTACAGACACAACATGTAACAGTACTCAGGCTATCAGAATATAGCCTTGGAAGTCTGAACCTTGAGGAATCTCTTGATTTTATATGTGCAATAAATAAACCTTTGATCATTGACTTCATTGTGACATCAGGTTGCTGACAGTCATAAATATTATGCAGACAAATTATTTTTAGTGAAAGTAAAACAGGTAAATGTGCCAAAGGTGGAAAAACAAAGTAAAAAAAATACAGCTTAATTAATTTCTTATTCTATTAAAATTAAACTGTCAGGTCCTGTTCACACTTGCAGAAAAAATAGTTTTTAAATTGAAACCCTTTAAAAAAGTGACTTTGAATGCTTAATGCTTAAAGGAAGCTGCAGATTCCCTAACAAATATCTACATTATAGAGGAGGCACAGCATCACCATTTGAAATTGGAGGACTGGATAATACATCCTGTGAAATGTCAGCATATATTCACATGTCACTAAGAGGACATCTGCAAGTTTAAGAAAGAGATAAAATTTCTAGTACCTAGCCTAGAGTTTGTTTTGTTTTAAAATAACACTTCTGTTTCCCATATATTTTTGGATTAATACAGTCCAAATTTGTTAAAAAAATGATAACTAATAAAATAATGATTATCATGTACATCTGTTTCATCAGATCAATGTGATTGATTCATGTCAGTTTCTGCAATGAAGTACCACCCATAGGTACTTTAGAAATGACAAGACAAGCTGCTTCTTTCATTACGTCGTTTTAAAGTTTTGATTGCCAGGTAAAGTAAATGTGCTGGTTATTGTGCATTATCTACCCATCCATTATCCAACCTGCTATATCCTAACTACAGGGTCACGGGGGTCTGCTGGAGCCAATCCCAGCCAACACAGGGCTCAAGGCAGGAAACAAACCCCGAGCAGGGCGCCAGCCCACCACAGATTGTGCTTTATTTTTATATTTAAATGTTAAATATAAATGTTGTTTTATATTAAAACAAACTAGAGGATTGCACAGATTAATCACTGTAAAAAGTATGCCAAGATATTTTATTCAAACATCTAACATAATTTCATTCATAAATATCAATCTACAGTAGTGAGTATCAGTACATGTGATTCAATATCAAAACATCCTGAGTAAAATTACAGCTAATCCAGCACAGACATTTAATCAGTTATTACTAAGATTACCTTTCCAAATCACAAGTATCAGAGAAGCAGCAGTGGTAGCTGAATCAACAGCCCAAAGCTGCAAATTGCTAATTGTCACAGGATCTGGCATTGATAAGCATCTGCTCAGATCAACATCCCTTAACTATGTACATTGTGTGTGTGGAACAGTTTAAGGGGATATTACTCTTCAAACAAGCTTTCTGGGTAATAATAACAGCTGCTGATTGACTTGTGTGGCCACATGCAGCCTGAAGTCTGCCTCAGATGATCAAGTTTCCTCCCTGACTTTCTCTACAGAAAAAAAGTGTGTCCCTCTTTCTGGGATTGAATGGGAGGTGAGTTGGGCAATGCCTCTCTGTCAGAGAGGAGGGAGGCCTGTCATACTGACAGAGCTTGAGATGGAGACAAAGAAAGAGTCAGAAAGTGAAAAAAAAAACATACATGTATACAAGCTGTGCCTAAATCAAAACACAATGACAAAAGTAATAACCAGGCTTACTTTTCCCTAGAAAATAACCTACAGTATCTTTTATAACAAAGAACATCCCAAAGCCTTTTAAGACTTCTGTTGATCTAAGACCCCAGGAACATAGACTGCTGTGTATGCAACTTGAAAAAGCCCCTCATGAACTCTAATAGCCTATAATTATAAAATACAATCTATTAAAGAATTAAAGAAAATATATTCTACTGCAAACTCTGCAACAATCTGCCTATTTTAGCCAAGTAGTGAGATTCTTTAAAATGGTGTCTTTATCTGATAATGTGTCACCAAACTCTGTAACGGCTTAATTAGTTGCAACAATTCACTATCCAGGGAGTGACTATAGAGGTTGTGCACTTCCAGAAGTACTTGAGGGTCCACATAAATAACAGGGTGGAATTGTCTGGTAACACAGAGGAACTTCATAAGAAAGGGCAGAGCAGGCTTTTTAATACATTACATTATATACATATAAATTAGATTCATATATATAATACTTTTAAAAATATATTTTACATGTATTTCATTTTTATAAGGGAAGATTTAAAATGAACCTGACATACTTATTTTAAAAAGGCATTATAAATTCTTGTCAAATTCTTGAAAAAGTCTTGAACCAATCCAAACAGAGTTTAAAACAATAAAAGACATCAGTTACCTGTTGAGGTATGCAGGGTGGGTTATTATCCCAGATAATGTATTTTTAATTAATTTTTGTAAAATAGTACATTTAAATAGAATTTTTATTTGATGTTTGTCTGGGGTTGGAAATACTTTTCGATTCAAGGCCATCTAAGATATATAAATAATTTACCCCAAATTTGTAAGAGTTCAGAACATAGGCAAAAAATATGGCAACTCAAGGTGTGTACTGCATGTCTTCACAATTTAGAGCTTGTCCCAGATACATTTTAGACAGTTTTAATGAGACATCTGTGAACGTTTTCACTATTTTTAGCTGAATTATAGCATTTTTTACATAAGTTGAAGAAGACATTATAATTCTCGTACACAAAACTGGACATATACCAAAAACGATTCTGAAAATTAATGTACAGATGGATGGATGGATGGATCCATAAATCTTACTCATATATGATATTATTTTACAAAGGTAAAAAGCCATGAGAATAGCTTATCAAGAGCTTGGAGGGCTTGACCCCTAAGCTAGACTCACTCACTTTTGCATAACACAGTTCCAAGAAATGTATTTTCCATAATTAACCATTATACTTTATCTAAATAAAATGTCTTGTAAACTCAAAATAAAGCAATGGCTTAAGTTAATTTTATTAAGATACATTGAAATTTGTGTGGCATTTGGGATAAGCACACATGGAGGCTGTTGGTATTCAAAAAAGTTAGCTTCAATTTCATGGCCAATTAGTTGATAGCTGGCTATCATGTGACAAGTGTGGCTTTGGGCCTTTGCTGAGTAAACACTGGGATATTTTGAAACTCGATGCTGGACTTTTCCCATCTGAAATTAACATCCTTTCAAGTGGACAGCATATGAATGTACTTCAGTGTAATCTGTCATATTATCTGAATTATTATTGTCATGTACAGCCTGCCCTACTTTACCAGATAGAACTGCCCCTTCAGAAAAAAACTGTTTTTGTTCAATTGTTCTTCAATTATGTTGTGTTCCACGTCAAGCTTTGTACCAACTCACATTGAATCAGATTTGACAGCAAAACTTGTACCAGAGGATATCATTACTGTGTATGCAAACAGAAAAGAGAAATGTATTGTTTTACATTGAAAAAGTAATCTTAGTTTGTTAAAATATTTAGACTATTCTGTAAACTAGTTAATGGAGTTAGAGTTATAATTAAACTGTGGCATAAAACACTTTTCAGAAGGTTGTTTGTTTTTGCAAATGGGTCACCCCAGATTTTGAAACCATGCTACAGCTTATGTAGAACGCCTGGTCTGGTAATAAACCAGAAACAGGGACATGTTGAACAAGATCACTGTGGTAACAATGCAGACATGCTGGTAATTCAGCTCGAAAACACTGCCTTTTAGGCGAGCCTCAGAACTACTGTATTTCAGCAGCAAAGCACCAAAAGAGACAATATTATCCAAAGGAGTTAGCAATGTTGCTATTTATGGAATGAATCAAAATATTTTACCCACAATACAAAACTCAGTTCCTGTAGTTGTATATCACACTATTTATATTATACATGTCACATACTGTGTATATTTAATGGCTGACCTTAGTGCTTTGATTTTTGTATGCAGATTTGATTATTTCGCATAATATTCAGGGAAATAATTTCACCTCAAATCCTTATTAACAATTTTCAATTATTTAAATACAAAAATGAAGCTCATCTCACAATCCATTCATCACCATGCTTCTTGGAAAAGTGAATTCTCACACACAAAAAATTAAACAAAAATAATACAAATGCATAAATAGGAACTTAACAACAGATAAGGAGTGAGTGATGGGCCCCCGTTCCAAATTTCTGAAATGACAGGTCAAAGGCCAGCCTAGTGCATGGCTGACCTCCTCAAGGTAAGTTTGACTTCAGAAGAAACTGTTTCAGTCATCCATTCATTCATTCCTTCCTTTATTCATCCTGACAACTTAAAACCTTCACATAAGACATTGTCAGAGAAATATGAAGCCCCAGGCTCTGCAATTAAAGGCTTTTTTAAACTCAAGAGGGAAATCTAATGCTTTAGAAGCTTCTTTTTGGAAGGTCATCAGAAATGTTCATATAACTTAAAGCTCAGGCAGAGAGGAGGCATCTAATTAGAAATCTCTACTGGTAAACCACCTATCAAAGATATAATCCATTCTTCATTAATTTTTTCTGTCTTTGCTTCTATTTTGTCAGTTAAAGACAATGTGTTTTTCTAATTGATTCCTACTTTTCATTTATTTTGAATTTTTAGTATTTTATTAGTACCATGGCGTGGACCCCAAGTAGTAAGAAGTAGTCACTTATTTGTTTACTTTCATATATTTATAAGTGCTAAAGTAAAATCAACAATATATTATAATTTTCATTGAGAAACATTGCTTAATAAAAAGTTAGACACAAACAGCTTGTGATACTTACATACATATATACTGTACCGATATTTGTGGTTCCTAATAATAATATATGTGAAAAAAGTAATAAATAAGTTATAATTCCTCTTAATAATTAGGAAGAGGAAAAAATGCTTTCTAAAGACAACAAAAATAATGTACCATAATGTACCATAAATATAAGACAGATGATAGTGTGACTAGACTTCCTATATATGGACCCTGACCCAGAACAACGAGTTCCAAAGACATCAAGGAGAAACTTTAACAAAGAGCTAAATACATAAGGGAGGGATGATCAAAGGGAAATCACACAGAGTCAGAAACAGAACAGAGCACACATTATAGCTGCTCCAGTAGGCCTGACTGCACCAGGCTTGATCCTTGACTTTCAGGTGGGGTGTCTAGTCCATTCAAAAACAGTGCCTGAAGCACTTCTCAACACTTTACCACTCACTTCCCACTGTCACCAAAATCTCAGTGTTTTAGCTTTGTTCCAAGTCTCCTTCCATCACAAAGCCCAAAGGGCCATTGACAGGGAGCAGTATTTGATCAAATCTACCCGGGCATTGCTTTTTCTGGTGCAACCCCTAGGACAAAGGCTGGAGTTACTGTAGCTAAGGCAATTTAATATCTCAAGGCCATCACATTACAGCTCCTTTAAAGAGCTAAGGTAAACCTCTACCTATTAATTTTAAATTAAAGAACAAGCGTCCTCAATATGCTGTGCTCATATGATATTAGAATTATTCAGAGTTCCCACTGGTGATATCTCAGCGTCTTACTCAACTGTGTCAATTTCTGGTCAGTGTTTTGTGAGAAACTTGCATCCAATTACCGGCTGTCTGAACTTCATAATGTGTCCAGGTCTAGACCTGTCATAAGTGAAACCCTTCTAGCTACACTTAATGTGTATAGGTGTTCTTCTGGCATTCCACTTCAACATTTAGTTTAGTTGGGTTGTACCCACTTGTCCTGAGTATAACGTTGAACTGCTTCCAGCCCTGCATGTGGTCCTCCAACTTTCAGGGAAATCATGGGGGTGGTGGCAGAATTGGCACTCCACCCACCATAAAAAAACTTCACGCAGTTCTTTGACAACAGAAGGGACTCCTTTCTGCTCTCTGCGGGAGTAACCCTGCTGCAGGAAGGCTGCTTGCATTATGAAGAGGATAGGGGAAAGCCAATCGGAGCCCCATCCCTGGAAGAGTCAAAACCGTCGGAGTGCCAGTGGGGTCAGGCCTGTTGCGAATCAGAACTGGTATGGTGCTGAGGCGTCCAGGATCCCAAGCTGTTTCGTCATGTGGTGGTTGCAGCCATGTGTTGTACCAGTGTATGCTCCCTAACCCGGCCTGACCTGACCTGCAGCTCAACATCAGTAAGACAAAGGAGATTTCTAGACTTCTGGAAGGTCAAGCCCACTCTGCCTCAGGTTCTTATTGATTTTGAAGATGTGGAGGTGGTGAGGACATATTAATATATCAGGGTGAATCTGAACAACAAGCTTTAGTGGAGCACCAACAAGAGGATGTATACAAGAAGGGCCAGAATCACCTCTATTTCCTGAGGAGGTTGGGGTCGTTTGGTGCATGCTGGGCATTCTTACATGTTTCCTACCTGTCTGTAGTGGTCAGTTCAATTTTCTGTGAGGTTGTGTGCTGGGGAAATAGCATTAATGCAGGGGATACCAACTGAATAACTAAACTGATTAAAAAGGCTGGCTCAATCTTGGGAGTCAGAATAAACTTCCTGGAGGAAGTGGTGGAATAGAGCCACTTAGAAAGCTGCTTACTATCATGGACAACGACTCTCACGCCCTGCATAATGCTTTGGGTAAACAGAAGAGTACATGCAGTAAATAACTGAGACAACCCAGACAACCACATTGGAACAAGGAGCCCTATGTGAGGCTGTTACTACCCACAGCCACTAGACTACATAATGAGTCTACCCTTGGCCGAGATGGTATTGTTTCCTGTGTGCTGAATGGTATTGAGGTTCTCTAGTACAGACAATGATTCTATGTTTAATATGCAGTACTGGGCCAATATAACATGCTAAAGACTGACATTCTGTACTGTGAAATCATAACTGATAAACATGTGCAAATAATCACTTTACACTTAGCAAACACCAACTCTTTGTTAATTTACTTATAGATAATTCTTATAATTATACAGTATGTGTATTTGTACCTTGTTACTATACTCAAGATTATGATCATTCTTGTTATATGTATATTTGTGCTTTTTGGTTTGGCGTGTTGGTTGGTCCTTATCAGCGCTTGCTCCAAACCTATGTCTCTCTCTCTCTGTCTCGGTCTGCTGCTATAACCCTGCAATTTCCTTCTGGATTAATAAAGTTTCTGTCTATCTATCTATCTATCTACAGTGGGATGCAAAAGTTTGGGCAACCTTGTTAATAGTCATTATTTTCCTGTATAAATCGTTGGTTGTTACGATAAAAAATGTCAATTAAATATATCATATATGAGACACACACAGTAATATTTGAGAAGTGAAATGAAGTTTATTGGATTTACAGAAAGTGTGCAATAATTGTTCAAACAAAATCAGGCAGGTGCATAAATTTGGGCACCACAAAAAAGAAATGAAATCAATATTTAGTAGATCCACCTTTTACAGAAATTACAGCCTCTAAACGCTTCCTGTAGGTTCCAATGAGAGTCTGGATTGTGGTTGAAGGTATTTTGGACCATTCCTCTTTACAAAACATCTCTAGTTCATTCAGGTTTGATGGCTTCCGAGCATGGACAGCTCTCTTTAACTCACACCACAGATTTTCAATTATATTCAGGTCTGGGGACTGAGATGGCCATTCCAGAACGTTGTACTTGTTCCTCTGCATGAATGCCTTAGTGGATTTTGAGCAGTGTTTCGGGTCGTTGTCTTGTTGAAAGATCCAGCCCGCGCAGCTTCAGCTTTGTCACTGATTCCTGGACATTGGTCTCCAGAATCTGCTGATACTGAGTGGAATCCATGCATCCCTCAACTTTGACAAGATTCCCAGTCCCTGCACTGGCCACACAGCCCCACAGCATGATGGAACCACCACCATATTTTACTGTAGGTAGCAGGTGTTTTTCTTGGAATGCTGTGTTCTTTTTCCTCCATGCATAATGCCCTTGTTATGCCCAAATAACTCAATTTTAGTTTCATCAGTCCACAGCACCTTATTCCAAAATGAAGCTGGCTTGTCCAAATGTGCTTGAGCATACCTCAAGCGGCTCTGTTTGTGCTGTGGGCTGAGAAAAGGCTTCCTCTGCATCACTCTCGCATACAGCATCTCCTTGTGTAAAGTGCGCCGAATGGTTGAACGATGCACAGTGACTCCATCTGCTGCAAGATGATGTTGTAGGTCTTTGGTGCTGGTCTGTGGGTTGACTCTGACTGTTCTCACCATTCGCCGCTTCTGTCTATCCAAATCTTTCTTGGTCTGCCACTTGAGCCTTAACTTGAACTGAGCCTGTGGTCTTCCATTTCCTCAATATGTTCCTAACTGTGGAAACAGACAGCTTAAATCTCTGGGACAGCTTTCTGTATCCTTCCCCTAAACCATGATGGTGAACAATCTTTGTCTTCAGGTCATTTGAGAGTTTTTTTGTGACCCCCATGTTGCTACTCTTCAGAGAAAATTAAAGGAGGAGCTAAACTTACAATTGACCCCATTAAATACTCTTTCTCATTATAGGAATAACCTGTGTATGTAGGTCAAGGGTCACTGAGCTTACCAAGCCAATTTGAGTTCCAATAATTAGTTCTAAAAGTTTTGGAATCAATAAAATGACAATGGTGCCCAAATTTATGCACCTGCCTGATTTTGTTTGAACAATTATTGCACACTTTCTGTAAATCCAATAAACTTCATTTCACTTCTCAAATATCACTGTGTGTTTCTCCTATATGATATATTTAACTGACCTTTTTTATCATAACAACCAACGATTTATACAGGAAAATAATGACTATTAACAAGGTTGCCCAAACCTTTGCATCCCACTGTAATCTATCTCTAGTGCACCATTTAAATACACATGCTTTTCAGTCTTTATTTAATATCTCAAAAAGTTATCCCTATTTAAGTCACCATTCAACAGTATCTTGGTTAATGTTAAAGTCTGACATTTAAAATTCTTTAAAATTAACATCTTGAAGGAAAGAATTTAATTGATTTATTGGTTAATAGTTGTAAGCCTCCATTTTAACTGTAACATAAGATATAGATACAAATTATATGTTTTCTTCTTTTCTGAAATTGATCAGTGGTCAAGAAAAGCAATGGATAACATCAGGAAACCATTCAAAGATGGAAAGATGTGGTCAAGGTGTGTGATTGTTTAAAAAGTGCAGTAGATTGCAGTTGATTCATGAATGACTGGTGGGGGCAATTAGGCTACTTCATGGAGTTATCAGAATAATAACGAGGAGAATTTCAAGATAAGGTGTTTTGTGGTTTCCCCAAAATACTGCATCAACAAAGTGATTTATTTCAGAGAATATGATACTCATATTGTCCAACATATGATGACAATACCATCTTTAAGGGGACTGATTTAAAGAGGACACAGGAGGACAGTGTTTGTGGTTTCTCAGGGAATCACATATCTATTTTCTCCCCACAGACCATCCACATGCTTTACTTGGAAACTGGACTATTTAGGACCCAGCAATGCTCATTCTGTTGTCAGAAAACCTGTTGAACACATCGCAAAAAAAGATGTACTTTCATATTACCTAATAGTACCTACGATTTAAACAGGGATTTTGATCTGGTTACTCCAACTCTTTTTTTTGTTTAACATGCCCTTTCTATTTTTTAATATATACTAAAAGACTACTTTCATTTAAAAGTAATAGTAACAGCAATGCTATAATAATATTAAAGGAACAGGAATGCTAAATAGCTTAATATCATGCAATGATCTCCAAAGGGGATTTCAATTTCATACGCAATTACACGAGTCTCAGTGGGGGACCATCTATTTCTCCTGCTCATCGTTTTCATATGTGATCACAAAGCAGATCATTTCCAAGGGGTACCACCCCACCCCCTTTTCCTTCATCAATTTCAATTACAAATCCAAATAAATGGATCAAAAAGGGGGCGCTGTTTTGAATGTCTCTTTTAGTTTTCTGGCAGCCAACTCTTCCTAGGGGTGCAATGAGCCGGGCTTGTCTGTGACCCTCTTAAAATTTTAGTATTTTTGGATTCATGTCAACTGGTGTAAATCTCTTTACATGTTTTTTAGTTTTTATCTTTCGTTTTTCATTTTATCTACTTTTGCCGATTTCATTTCAGTTAAGTACTATTTGGATATTTTGTTTAATTGCTTCTTTCAGACTTCTTGTTTTTTGTATTCAAGCTAATAAAATTTTACGAATTGTAATTTTTTATTCTTTTGTGGAATTCTTTGATGCCTTTTTCACAATATATGCATTTATTTGGGATTTTTTCCACCCAATGAATTAATTTTTCTGCATTAATGTTTCTAAGAAGGTTTTTGAAAAAAAGTTATAATTTTTTATCATTTCTACTGTGATGATTTTTTGTTTTATTATGAGCACCTCCATTTTCTGCAAAGTAGTGTTGCTGTTGCCAGGGGAATTTTACCCAGAAGGCAAGAGTGGACCAACTATATAAAGGTTTGTGTTGTCATATCTTAAGTATCCTAAAATGAATAAATACAGTGATAGTTAGCCAGTCTTCAGTGTTACCATCTCTGCAGTGGTCAATCTTCCCATCTGCACTTGTTCTTGCCTTGCACCCAGTGCTGCCAGGTTTGGCTCCAGTCTCTGTAATCCTTGTGTGGATTAAAAGAGCTGGATGATAGACAGATGACTAGAGTACAATTTTAGGATTAATAACTCACCTATCTAGGTAAGCAGTCATAAAGACATGCAAATAAATCCTGTGTATGTAACTGAGAAAGAAAGACAGAATGAAGCATTAATAACAAGCATGAAGTATGAATGACTAAAATTCAGGTCATTTTTGAAGAAGATCCTAATGCTCATCACACAAATGCATAAAAGGCTTTAGCAGGATTATGTGAAGAAGTCAACCTTTTGCAGTGCTACTGGAGACCCTAGAAAGAGACGTTTCCTTTATTTGTGGAAAGAGTCAAACTGCAGTTGAATTATGCATTTGAACATAGATTTTATTTGATCTCTTTGGATTAAATGCTTCATATTTGTACATTCATAATTAATCTCTGGTCTTCAAACAAAAATGATTTTCGGTACATCAGTTCATTAATATGAAAACTAGATCTGCTTGCCTGTGTCCTACATTATTTAAACTAACAGAAAAAAATCACAAATTCCAAAACCAGTCTGATTAAATTCTGTATATATGACTGAAAAATACGTATACACACATTCTCCAACCCACTGTAAATCTTTGCTCTGAACAAAAAACCACATACTTTACTTTGCCAATTTACTACAGAGGTCACACATGCACATGCTTGCATACAGAAATACACAGTCTCAGAAAATGTACATATTAAATCATTCTGCTACATGTATATCAGTCTGCAGACAAGCTTAATTCACTACATAATATATACCAGTATAATGATAACACTCGGTTGTGATGTTCCCAGCTGGATCAAAAAAGCAATTTAGAGAAACACTAGGAAGCCATATGTGAGAGGGATTATTGTCTTTCAGGGAAGAAAATAATTTATAAAATCTAATCTAAATACTTTGTGAATCTTAAATCTTAATAATTATTTTTGATAAAGGAGTTTAAAAAGTGAGCACTTGTCATAAATATTTCAATATCTTTATATCTCTTTGAGTAGCTCAAAAGCTTCTAGGCTCACTTAACAATAGTTGTTGGTGATGGAAGATTCATTCATTTTAATATACCTGATGCATTTCTTCATCTTCAAGAAAAATTCAAGAGGATTGTCCCTAGTGAGAAGGGGCTAACCCAGATGTGATATCTGGATGATCTTACACAATAAGCAGCCTATACTTTTAATAGGGCATCTTAAGAATCTTTAGGTAAGAGGTACTTATAATAACAATTACATTGAAAGATATATGGAATATAAAACTAGGAAACTCTTTATGAGAAACTGAGAAAATGGGATATGTGGCTTAAGAAAACAGTAATTTATAACAATTTAATTGCGCAGTGCCTTTGTCAAATTAGACCTCACATTTAAGCATGGTCAGTAGTTTAATTTTTGAACAGTACCTTTGTTCTATTTGCTTATTGTCTTTGTGATTTGATGACAGAAAATGGCACTGAGAAAATTTAAAGCTCACAGATGATATCAAACAGTACTGAATATGGAATTTTTCAGTCTCCCAAATACCATAAAACAGTACTCTTTATCATTAAATACTACATCTTACATTTGTTTCTTGGTTATTATGATTCCTTTCACTGGACATTTAAATTTTCAAAGTCTAAGTTACTCTTAGAAAAATCTGGAAACAGAAGTGCAGAAGCTAGACAAACAACCTGCCACAGCTTAAGGTGGTTGCCTTAGTCTGGCCTGATCAAACATGCCTCAGAGGACAAGAGGTACTCCTCATACACTCAAAGACTACAAATAAGGAAAAGAAAGAAGGATCCAATATAAAAAAGAAAACTACAGGCTGATAGCTGAGACATGAGAACAACAGAAAAGCTGGACTTATTGGGTTAGCATCTTTAATAGCAGAATCGCTTGGGTGGAAATGTGGAAACTTCTTTAAGCACATCTTATCATTTGCTAATTGTTAAATGAGAAACTTTGCCATGATCTAAGAATCTCCACCAATGGTATAAACGATAGAGGAGGTATGCCTTCTTTATTGTACACTATATTCCCAAAAGTAGGGAAAGGCCCTTTTTGAGGTCTTTAAAGACATGGTTTGATGATTTGGTGTGGAGGTACTTGAGTAGCCTGCACAGATCCCTGAACTCAATCCCATCAAACACTTTAGGATGAATCTGAATGTCGATCATTTAAACTGTGCCTCTAAACTAAAATACACTACTATTCAAAAGATGAGGTCAAATGAAATACTGTAATAAAAAATTCTTGTTCTGATTTGTTTCATTTTCTCCTAACAAGCTCAAGTATAAATGCTTGTGTTTTTCTGACAGAATTTGATTCATACTTAGATTATTAAATATGTGAAGAGTGATAACAGTGGTGCAGTGGGTAGTGCTGCTGCCTCACAATTAAGGGACCCGGGTTCGCTTCCTGGGTCCTCCCTGCATGGAGTTTCCATGTTCTCACCGTGTATGTGTGGGTTTCCTCCCACAGTCCAAAGACATGCAGGTTAGGTGCATTGGTGATCTTAAATTGTCCCTAGTGTGTGTGTGTGTGTGCATGTGCCCTGCGGTGGGTGGTGATTTTGCCAGCTGAAGCTTCTTTCATTAACCATAAAGAGATAATTTCCATTATTACATAAGCCATCTGTGATGCCAAGATGAGACTGACAAACATCATGGCTTGGTGGCCTGAGTCAACCTGTGATTCATTTATTTTGAGGTAAAGTAGCTTTGTCAGATGTGATAGTTTTGTATGTATGTAGTGGCTGGCTTGTTGGTAAGGTAACTGGTTGAACTCTTAGTTTTTCATATGGATTTTACTATTCTTTGTAACAGCAATCACATCATTACATGTGCCAGGTGATAGTGGCTCCCCACTAAGATGCTGGTGACTTTCTCTGACCCCGAGAATGCAGAGTAGAGGCGTTTTAATTCTGCGCATGTTCTTGTGCGGTCAGTTGTGGAGCACAGCAAGATGCTCTTGAATGCATTAGATGCATTCACGTAAGCATATTTGTAAGATGATTGTGATATAAAGAGTAAATTGGGTAGAAATGTGGTTATACCAGGTTTTACAATTTGTTTCTTGGAGTATGCATTATTCTTTTTTCTATTGTTTGTATATTTTCATACAAGTCCACACAGTTTTATGAATGAGACTCTGGTCTTTAAGAAGGTTAATGTTTAGATTAATGTTATCTGAAAACGTAAAGGCTTGTAGTATGCTTATTTATTTATACTCCCATTTTCAGCTTTTAGGAAATGGTTTTGTCTTTTCATTCAAGCTCTTTATTTCTAAGTGTAAGGATTGCAATTGTACATATTATTATATAAACTGAAAAAAAAAAAAATTCAACTTATATTGACCTATTTTCTGAAGATTACATGGGCTAATTGCATATAATGATCAATGCATGCTCCGCATCTGATTTGCTATTTCAATGAGTTTGCATTGTTTAAGATCGTTTTAAAATTATACAGTTCAATTACATACTTTAAGGAAATGGATAATTATATACATCATCTCCTAAAATGCATATCACAAAAATTTCAGCATCTATATGGTATAAAATCCTTCTTATTAACTGGTATCCAATCCATTATTGATTCCTGTCTTGACAAAGATGTTGCAAAGATAGGCCCTAGCTCCTTTTGAGTTCTGAAGTGGGAAAAAGTGAGTTTGAAAAATGGATGACTGTTCATGCATTCATTTGCTATACATGCTTCATCTATTTCTGGGCCACTGGGGAATAGCCTATCTTGGTAACATTAGAAGTAAAGTATCACTTAACACTGGATAAGGCATCAGTCCATCGCAGAGCACAATTAATCACAGACATAGCCATACTCACTCACAGTGGGTGCTGGGGCACTTTAGAGCTGTCAGTTAATATAACATGCATATTATCAGATACTGTAAGTAAATGGCTGACATAAGAAAAACGTATTCCATATGCTGACAGCAAGATTTCAAAGGAATTATTGAAATTAGAGTATACTTTGGAAGTCTTAATGTACAAATAAAATCTTTTGTTAATTGTACTTCTTGACATTGAATATTATAAATTGCTTAAAATTCATAATTGATAAAAACCTTGAAATGATAGACAGTAAAAAATAAATGGGTAAAGAAGGAATAAATATGAAAATGATATACAGAATGATTGTCTTGTTCAAATTCACTCACTTTTATTTGGAATTTAAAGGAAGCAAAATATAAAATGTCATTCTCAGTAATTACTTTGTGCTCTTTTATGGCTGATATATTTTCTGATAACTACTATTTGACAGCTGAGTTGAGCAAATAAAATGTCTATTTCCAACTTTTACATTTTCATCGGCAGGTTAAAGACAGTGAGCCTAAAGATTCAATTATAGTGTTCTGATCCCTGAGGAAAATTATAAAATCAAATATTCAAATAACTTTGTATTTAATGAGGCCATCAAATACAAGAACTGCATTCATTTTCAACAATGACTAGATTAAAGGACATCCAACTCTGTGGACTACAGGAGTACAATTTTTGAAAATACGTCAATCTACAGAACTAGTAGCCCTGCCCTTTTATAGCCCAAGGCTGCTTTCATTGTTACATTGTGCATTCCAAATTAGGAGTCCCGTTCGATGAGTTCTTTTATTTTAACTACAGGCATCTGGAGACATTTTCACTTCCTTTCTTCTTTGGGTGACAGTAAACTTCCAACTGAATTCACCATGTTAGATAAATTAGGTCACTCCCAATCTTAGCGCTTTGTTCAGTCAACCCTAGGTGACCTGATTCTCTGGTAAGCCATTAAAAGATCATTAATGCACATAAGCCTCAGTATTGCTAGCACTTTGATGCATGGAATCAGAATAGCAAATGTGTAGAAGTCAAAGCATATGCTTCTAAATGAATCATTTCCAGAAGCACCTTTCTTATTCACATAAAGAATGTACTGTATACCTGTGAGAGAACTTAATCAGACACCATAAAGCAGAAGTATATATTGTCACTTATGTATATTATAGAGAAAAGAAAGAATAAATTGGCTTCATAAGATAAAAGGAAAAATTGGAATCAGAAAAAATGAGGGCAACAGACTGAGTGATTTTCTCTTGTTATGCTTTACTGTTCTACCTGTCAATAGTCATTTTGTTCATTAAGGATAATCTTTAAAACACAAAATGCATTCGTATAAGAAGTCAATTCATAAGTATATTGTTCACCTACAAACATTTTAAAAATAAATATAATGAATTAGAATTATTTTTTAAAAAATCAAGAAATTATTTCTTATTATTTAATAAGATACTGCTCAGTGGCAACAATTTTAATCAGTTTTGTATAGTTCCTTAGTGCAAGCAAATTGCCAAGAAATATTTTTCTATAAGTATTCCAAACAAATTATGAATAGTCAAAAACATTTCTGTGCTTGCAGATCTAAAATAGTAACTGAAAAACATATAGTACATTCTCAAACCTGCTTATTCCAATTCACGGTTGAGGGGTGGGAGGGCTAAAGGGTACTCAGAGAACATTAGATGCACTATGAGATACAGCCCTGGACAGGGTACCTGTCTATCACAGGGCACACTCAC
The DNA here is from genome assembly GCF_016835505.1 of Polypterus senegalus. NCBI lineage: Eukaryota > Metazoa > Chordata > Cladistia > Polypteriformes > Polypteridae > Polypterus > Polypterus senegalus. Next base: position 41,885,283 of record NC_053160.1, on the reverse strand, counting down.
ATTAAGTCATTTATCTTTGGGTTGTGGGAGATAAACTGGAGTAGCAACAGTAAAACCATATAGACATGGGAAAAATGTTTAAAACAAGCCTAGCTCCAGGGGGTCATCTAACTGGGCTAATCTTCCCTAAATATTGTGTTGAGCCACCCTATTCACACTGTCAGCTATACTAATACCAGTTGGATTTTTAGGATTTCATCACACCACACCTTTTCTAGTATTTAATGTACCTCCATGTCATTTTAGTCTAGTGTAAACACTGCTGGCATAGAATTCAAACCCATGAAACTGGATTTGTGAGGTAGTAGCATTAATCACTGTTCCTCCCAAATTAAAAACAATAATAGCATTATAGTACTATAAATAAATAAAACTAAAATTCTGCACTGTAGGGACCTGTGTTCAATTCCCAGCCTGGTCGCGACCTTCTTTTAAGTAGTTACCATGTTCTTCTTATGTCCAGACGTGGAATGAGTGCGTTTGGGACCCACCATGTACTGCAAGTCAGGCACCATAATGTAATCTGAAGTAAGGTGTAATCTGTGTAATGTTTATACATTTTATGTGTACTGCTCTGCTAAATATCCAAAGAAATAAAGTAATGCATAACATAGCTGAGGGCGGCACGGTGGCGCAGTGGTAGCGCTGCTGCATCGCAGTTAGGAGACCCGGGTTCGCTTCCCGGGTCCTCCCTGTATGGAGTTTGCATGTTCTCCCGTGTCTCGCTGGTTTCCTCCGGTGCTCGGTTTCCTCCCACAATCCAAAGACATGCAGGTTAGGTGGATTGGCGATTCTAAATTGGCCCTAGTGTGTGCTTGGTGTGTGGGTGTGTTTGTGTGTGTCCTGCGGTGGGTTGGCACCCTGCCCAGGATTGGTTCCTGCCTTGTGCCCTGTGTTGGCTGGGATTGGCTCCAGCAGACCCCCGTGACCCTGTTCGGATTCAGCGGGTTGGAAAATGGATGGATGGATGGATGGATAACATAGCTGACTGGAGCTGTGTCATGTTGGACTCCGAAGGCAGCTAATAGGTACCGGCAGGCCAAATGGAATGCGGCTTCGGTGGTTGCTGAGGCAAAAACTCGGGCGTGGGAGGAGTTTGGGGAGGCCATGGAGAACGACTTCCGGATGGCTTCGACACCATCTGGTGTCTCAGGAGGCGGAAGCGGCACAGTATCAACACTGTGTATGGTGGGGATGGCGCGCTGCTGACCACAACTCGGGGTGTTGTGGGTCAGTGGGGGGAGTACTTCGAAGACCTCCTCAATCCCACTAACATGCCTTCCAGTGAGGAAACAGAGCCTGGGGACTCGGAGGTGGGCTCTCCCATCTCTGGGACTGAGGTCACCGAGGTGGTCAAAAACTCCTTGGTGGCAGGGCCCCGGGGGTGGATGAGATACGCCCAGACCTCTAAATCTGAGACCATGGTCTTCAGCCAGAAAAGGGTGGATTGCCCTCTCAGGGTTAGGAGCGAGATCCTGCCCCAAGTGGAGGAGTACGAGTGTCTCGGGGTCTTGTTCACGAGTGATGGAAGAATGGAGCAGGAGATCGACAGGTTGATCGGTATGGCATCCGTAGTGATGTGGGCTCTGCATCGGTCTTTCATGGGCTGTGGGTAGTGACCGAAAGAATGAGATTGCGAATACAAGTGGCTGAAATTAGTTTCCTTCGCAGGGTGTCTGGGCTTTTCCTTAAAGATAGGATGAGAAGCTCGGTCAACTGGGAGGAGTTTAGAGTAGAGCCACTGCTCCTCTGCTTCGAGAGGAGTCAGATGAGGTGACTCGGACATCTGATCAGGATGCCTCCTGGACGCCTCTCTGGTGAGGTGTTCCGAGCATGTCTAACTGGGAGGAGGCCCCGGGAAAGACCCAGGACACGCTGGAGGGACTATGTCTCACGCCTCAGGGTTCCCCCGGAAGAGCTAGTAGAAGTGGCCAGGGAGAGGGAAGTCTGGGCATCTATGTTCAAGCTGCTGCCCCCGCAACCTGATTTCGGATAAGCGGAAGAAGATGGATGGATGGACATTTACAACTGAGTGATCAAAATGCAAAAGATAACAAATATAAAAATAAAAAAAAAAATTATAAAAATTGGAAATACCAAAATATACATTTGAACAAACATTATGTTATAAAGCACTTTTCCATAGTGAAACACAGTCCCAAGGCATTAGTACAGTATTATTTACAGTTAAATTCCAGGTACATTAAGGGGACGGGGTCCCATTAAAGCTCCAGCATTAAACACTGAAATCTGATTTTGGTACTGTGAAATATGCATTAAATTACATACTATGTGTAGAATGATATCAGTTAGAATAACCTTATCTTAAGTAGATAAATAGCATCATGTAATAATATGCAATCTGCAGATAAACGCCACATCACCTTGTATTGTGGATTAAAGTGATTAATTGTCATCAAGCAGTTCACTACCCTGCCAATATCCAGTGCTGCAGGTAGTGTTAGTTAAAAATACTGTATATAGGGCAGTAGCACATCATTTCAGGAGCAAAGTATAGATCCCATGTAACATGAACACTGTCATTATAAAGATATCAACTTCTTCTTCTTCTTTCGGCTGCTCCTGTTAGGGGTTGCCATAGCGGATCATCTTCCTCCATATCGTCCTGTCCTTTGCATCTTGTTCTGTTACACCCATCACTTGCATGTCCTCTCTCACCACATCCATAAACCTTCTCTTAGGCCTTCCTCTTTTTCTCTTACCTGGCAGCTCTATCCTTAGCATGCTTCTCCCAATATACCCATCATCTCTCCTCTGCACATGTCCAAACCAACGCAATCTCGCCTCTCTGACTTTGTCTCCCAATTGTTCAACTTGAGCTGACCCTCTAATGTACTCATTTCTAATCCTATCCATCCTCATCGCACCCAGTGCAAATCTTAGCATCTTTAACTCTGCCACCTCCAGCTCTGTCTCCTGCTTTCTGGTCAGTGCCACCGTCTCCAACCCATATAACATAGCAGGTCTCACTGCCGTCCTGTAGACAATCCCTTTCACTCTTGCTGATACCCATCTGTCACAAATTAATCCTGACACTCTTCTCCACCCATTCCACCCTGCCTGCACTGTCTTTTTCACCTCTCTTTCACAATCCCCATTACTCTGTACTGTTGATCCAAAGTATTTAAACTCATCTACCTTTGCCAACTCTACTCCCTGCATCCTTACCATTCCACTGACCTCCCTCTCATTTACACACATGTATTCTGTCTTGTTCCTACTGACCTTCATTCCTCTGCTCTCTAGAGCACATCTCCACCTCTCCAGGGTCTCCTCAACCTGCTCCCTACTATCGCTACAGATCACAATGTCATCAGCAAACATCATAGTCCACGGGGACTCCTGTCTAATCTCATCTGTCAACCTGTCCATCACCATTGCAAATAAGAAAGGGCTTAGAGCTGATCACTGATGTAATCCCACCTCCACGTTGAATGCATCTGTCGCTCCTACCTCGGACCTCACCACTGTCACACTTCCCTCGTACATATCCTGTATAACTCTTACATACTTCTCTGCCACTCCCGGCTTCCTCATACAATACCACAGCTCCTCTCGAGGCACCCTGTCATATGCTTTCTCCAGGTCCACAAAGACGCAATGCAACTCCTTCTGGCCTTCTCTAAACTTCTCCATCAACACCCTCAGAGCAAACATCACATCTGTGGTGCTCTTTCTTGGCATGAAACCATACTGCTGATCACTAATCATCACCTCACTTCTTAATCTAGCTTCCACTACTCTTTCCCATATGCGGACAACAATACAAATTATAAAGATATCAACAATCTCCATTATTTTCTGATATACACCATCACGATCTTCAGCATAACTTATGACTGTATGAGGCTCCTGCTTATAGTTGTCCTGTAAAAGTCTCTGCCCTCTTTCTTGAATTCTCACTTTGCTTGTCAAGAAACATGCTTCCCTTCCCCTCTGTATACGCATCTGCCACACAGACATCTATCCCTGCCCAACCTGTGACGCACTTCCAGACAGCTGCCTTCCTAGCCAGCCTGTTAAGAGTTGTCTGGTGGCGCTGCAATATTTTTTGCAAATGCACTAATAGGCACTGAGTAATCCAACCCACATATTTAGCACCATGGTGTCAACACCTATCTTTAGTCAACTCATAATTTTAAAACACAGCTTAACAAACTCATGTATTTGCAGACAAATGATGAAATAAAGTAGTTCAAATTACAGAAGGTTGCTCAAAATGCTACTCTCAGTATAGTTTGGCATCAGTATGGAGTGCTTCAAAATAGGAAAAGGTTATAAATAAATAAAAAGTCTGAATTAGCATAAGCTACCCTAATTCGGGGTATTCATAAGAAATGTAATGATTTATTTCATGAGGTAGAGGTGCATAATTAACAAAAATAGTCACCTCTCATATATTTGAAATACTGTATTAAAATGTATGCTTCAATTTAAATGTATAGTCTATAGAGAAAAGCCAAGCAAAATGACACCTTTTATTGGCTAACTAAAAAGATTACAATATGCAAGCTTTCGCGGCAACTCAGGCCCCTTCTTCAGGCAAGATGTCTGAAGAAGGGGCCTGAGTTGCCTCGAAAGCTTGCATATTGTAATCTTTTTAGTTAGCCAATAAAAGGTGTCATTTTGCTTGGCTTTTCTCTACATTCATAATGGCTAACACGGTACAACAACCTAGTACTACAATGTATAGTCTAAATATTCTTGATTAAAATAGAAATTTCTCATCTTACACCTTCTAATAGACATCCACAGAGGGCTAGATCCATAGTAAAGAATCAAAAATAATATCATATTCATAATCATTGACTCTGAAATAGTCTAAAATGATATCCCACATACTTATGTATGAAATTTGGCATTTTTACATTCTAGGAGGGGCTCTTAAATGGCTAACACCAATAGTAAAGAATCACCTATCAAAAATATTATCATTCTCATGATCAGCAACCTCAAAATAACTTAACATAACAGGTCAAATGCCTACATCTTTGCGAAAAGAAGTCAGTTTGATTCCTCATACACATAGTAGTTGGCATGCACAACTTCAGGTCCTTGTAATCATTTTTGCTAAAGACATCTGTTGGTTTATTCTACTTATCATGTTTTGCTGCCCAAAATATGATCGGAAATTAGCCTATACATGAGAGCTTTTTTTCAGGTCTAGAAGGCAACAAATAGGTGGAAACCCCAAAAGCCTCAATGCCTTACATAACTCGATATCAAGATGTGTAAAACAATTTATCATAAGTGGAAATTTTCTCATACTGGTGTGTCAGGAGGCACCATATGGAAAAAAACTGAAGTGATTTCAAAGTGTTCATAAGTAACCTTAGAAAAGTGATGATCTTCAGAACTTTCTTGGATAAACAAGGAACACTTTCGTAGAAGAAACCCATTGCAAGTGGAAATGTAGAGGCTGCATGACCGTCAGTTGTTAAGTAGGCCTGTGTTACAATATACTGCCTGGATATTCTAAAGAAGGGAATCAATTTGTAACTTTAATAAACTGAAAAATTTAAAATACCTAGCAGTAAATACAAACATAAATATTTTCTACCCTCAGACATCATATTTTTATCCAAAAATCAATGTGTTCTTACACCACTCAGGTTATTTTGTTATTTGTTGCAAGTTTATTAACTGAAAATCTGGATTTTTCCATTTAAAGTAAAATTTAAAGTATAACCCTCCCCCATACAAATGTAAAACAATCTTTAATTACAGATATGATGTTAACAGTATGTGAAAAAAAAAATCATTCTATATAGAAAATATATCAAATATATGAGTATGTAAATAACATGATAAAACCTTGACAAGCAAGTTAAGTAAGAAATTAAACACTGATATACCTTAAAATAAAGCAACCACTTTCTTAAAGTGAATATAATTAAAACATTTACAGTAATTAATGAAGAATAATAATAATTAAAGAAGCTGGAGAATTTGGAGTATGGCTTCTTGCAAGATTTCTTCTTATTTTCTTTTCACTTTTTTATTTTTGATTTGTTCTACACCAAACTGAACTGGGGTGACTTTCCTGAAATAACTTATCTTGGTGAATAGCAAACAAAATATTGAATAATGCAGGTAAAAAATGAGTGAGTTTTGCAAGTGTTTCCTGAGGCCCTTTATTTAATACCAGTAACGGCGTATTGCACAATAACATGCAGTGAATACACTTGACTTGAACATTCATAGTTTTCATCCTCTTTCTCTGTACGTTTAGCATTCATTTGCTCAGAGGTGGATGCGCTTGCTGCTTCCAGAGCAGCCCTCCTTTCTCCATCCTAGTGGCCCGCTTTGTTGGCATCTTTTCATGTTAAAACTGATTAAGTCAGTGTTCGTATGGCAATTACTTTGTATGTTTTCCCTAATTTTTCACTTAAGCTGGCACTTAAGTCTTCAATCTCCCTTAAGAATGATTTAAGATATGATGAGGTAAGGGAAGTGACGGTGAAGGTGGTAGGGAATGCTTGTCGCTGCCAAGAGTTGAATCTACAATAAAACAAAATAAAAATAAAAAGAGAAAGAACCTTGGAGGTCAATCATCACCATGAAAGAGGATAGTCAACGTCACATTGTCTATGTGTACCAAATTTCAGATCAATAGTTCAATTGCCACAGTAGCGTATTATATACAGTAAGAAGATGATATTTAACAAATGAGTTTAAAGTAGCAGCTTGAAGAATGGGGAGTGCCTAAACCTGGGTTGAGTTAAACATTTAATCTGCCTGTAATTTATAGATGTTATGTGTTTGGGCCTTGCTGAGCTCCAAGTTAGACAGGAAAGACATGATCTGCATGTAAATGATGAAAAAGGCATGCTTACATAATTTGGCTTACTTGACAGTCATTATTATTTGGATCAGATAATCGTCCCACACCCCTTACCTTAAGGATAGGGCAACCAGATGTATCACCCTTACAGTCAATGTAGCATGGCAATGTTCAGTACCAGCAAGCGGAATAGGACGTGATGCTTAAGGATTATGAGTGGATTTAAGCGTTTAACTCAACCCATGTTTAGCCAAGCACCATTCCACAAGCTGCAGTGAGGGGTAATTGCTGCATTCTCATGAGAAAAACACAGACTGTCAATAATAGGCATATCGATCTTGTGCATTTCCATGGTTAAATATGTGTTACACTGTCACATCAGATATGTTCAAATATAGCAAAATAAATAATTAAATAAAAATATAAAAGCAATTAAAACACAAAAAAGTAAAAGATAAAGAAATGAACATGTTAATTAAAAGGAAAAAATGAATTTCACCAATTAGAAAAAAATCTATAAATGGGCTCAAAACATGACCTGACTTTGTTGCTAAAAAAAGATCAATGGCAAGCTGCAATAGGAAAAGGAAGCAACACTTCACAAAAGTTAAAACAACTTATAGAGGAGGAGGCAATAAATGAAGTATTGTTTTCCACAGCTCGTGGAAGCCCCAGAGGACTTGTGCAGGCACCAAAATCAAATCTTCCACATGCTCAGAGTATGCTCTACAATAGTGCTAGTGCTTTAGTGTGCAGTGTTCTATCTCTCCTCAGACACTGTTAAAACCTGCCTACTCCAGTGCTGAATCACTTAACTAAGAGGATGCCCATTCTCTCCCAGTAACCAGCAGCCAGCAATCACACCATGCCTTGCCTTCTGAAACACTCCAGAGCTGGACCAGATATAAGCATCATGTGTACTCCCAGGCCACTTGACCATAATGTCTGTAAAAACGTTCCTGATGGTCAGTTGTAAATCACCTGGATATTTAGCACCAAGAAACCTTTTTGATAGGTATGAATGAGATTTAAAAAGAGGCTGGAAGTATAAATAGGGATGGCCTACAATGCCAGGTATGCCTGCAAAGGCATGAAAAACAATTTTCGTGTCATGCATATTATTATTTATTTATTTGGCTGACGCTTTTAACCAAGGCAACTTATAACATCTGAGATACAATTTGTTGCATTTCCTTTTTCTTTCCAGTTAGAGCACAAGCAGGTGAAGTGCTCATGGTCATATTGTGACAGTAGCAGGATTTAAAAGCATAACCTCATGGTCTTAATCTGGTCACTGCATGCTCAGCAACCTTGCTGAGGCCATGTGCATCACTGACAGTGTACAGGAATCCACCTGTGCCATAGAAACGGAGAGCCGTCAGAAACTGCACAATTGGACTGAGTTCAAAATTCTGTAGTGTTCCTCTTTCAGATTCATCATTTACTAGAGCAAGGAGTGTCATTACGTCACTGCTGGGCAGTCTATTTCTCTGTTTCTTGTTGATTACTGAGATGGTCCAAGGGTTTCGTATCTGCCCGTAAAAGAGCATTTGGCCCCGCGGCTGGGAAACACTCCTACTCCCCTGTGATCCTGCTCAGGATAAAGTGGGTTTGGAAAATGGATGGATGGTTGCACATGGCTTCTTGGACCATGTTGTTTCAAACAACTTCTCCAGCTGAGTTTCATAATTCTCCTTATAGCTGCCTTTGTTTTTCCTAGCACTAAGGAAAGATTCACCTGATTCACAAAATGTACCTGATTACACAGTCAGTTTGATTAGTTAATTAAGTACACAAATTGTCTAAAGGTATTAAAGCTACAAAGAACCCCTTTAGCACTAATCTATATATTGTTGTTGTATTGTTATTACATTGTCAAAATAACAGCGGTAGTATATTTTTTGTGATTTATTTAAGATGATCTCTGTCTCTCTGTGAGTAAAGAGCAATTTTAAAAGTCACAAGTGGATGGTTCACTTATTAATTTCTGAACATTTAGGGGAAACCCCAGCTAATTAACGGACAGTCTTATCAATGACATAACAAAGTACATAGCATAATGAACACTCCCTTCTCTGCTATTTGGTCTCTTGGTTTAGCTTTGAGAACCTAAGGATTACCAAATAAGTCTTGTAAATAGACTGATAATACTTATATTTTTGATACATTGATTTGTCCCTTAATCCTCTGAACCCTCTGTTTAACTTAATGTAATATAATATTCATTCATCCATATTCTGTAAGCCAGGTCAATGATGAACAGGAGTCACTGTGCCAAACCAGAGCACATTCACTCATGCACATCTACTTACACCTCTTTATGGGAACAAAAAAATCCATGCACCCGCAGGGACCTCCTGTTCTCTAACCCACTTATTCAGTTCAATATCATGTTAAGATGGTTTCTGTCTGTCTCAGGAGAATTGTGTTCAAGGTGGTAATGATACCAGCACAGGGTGCCAGGCAATTGAAGGGTACACTCACACATACATTCATGCAGAGCCAATTTATAATTACCAGTTAACCTAACCTGCATGACTTAGGGATGAATTTTGAGAGGAAACCCATGCAGACTTAAAAACAGGGAACTTCTGGGCCCAGGATTCAAACACAGGAGGCAACAATGCTAACCACTGCACTACCATTCCAATAGGAAAATTTGTGCTGACCAAAAAAAAGAAAATACTAGAGTAAAGCTGAGCAGCAGGATTATGGCATAGATAGCTTTGCACGTTTCAAGTTTTAGTTTCACAAATGCTTCCTGTCTTAAATTTTCATAATTTCAATGTTTCTGCAAAGTTACACTGAGAATTGCGGCGTACAGTACTTTTATATTCTAAAGACATACCATCCTATCAGTTGTCAACCCTAATTTACTCCAGTTAGAAACGCATCTAATTGTTGAAGTAATGGTGGAGTAAATAATTTGCATTTTAATTTGAGAAAATTCCAGTTCCAAGTAACTGCACTTTGTATGAAATAAAGTAAATGCTGTCAATTAAAATAATACATATACCTATTCATTTTTAGACATGTGTACATATGTTCATATTCTTATTAAAAGGAAAAGGAAAAATTAAGAAAAAGTTTTCTGCATTTTTATATAGGAAAAGTACAATATATACACTGTTGGAATATGTCTATATAAGTATGTGTGTGCATATATATATATATTTATATATATTTATATATATATATAGTATGTTTTAATATATACAAATATATGATATTTTAAATATTCTAAATTTCTGTTCAACTTACTATAGTAAGCAAAGTAAAAACCAACAGCCGGATTTGTGTTTAATTGTCATGTTATAGTAATATAGTTTTTCAAATAGAATAACATTGCTTCAAAACTAAATCACAGCATGTACTGTAGGATTTGTATTTTAAGATGGAGTGCTTACAGTAATGCTACAGGGTAAGAAAAAAAACTAGGTCAGTGATCATAGCTTGTATAAGATGATTATGTCAGTGTCAGCTGGAACCCACAGAGGTACAAATCTCTGGCATTTTTTCAGCTCTTTACTGCTTTGCTCAGGGCCTGGCAAGTGTCATGTTTCTATAGTGATTTTTCAGTATAAGTGTCAGATTTATAAAGTATACACTACTTTATGTTGTATAAGGATCAGATGAAAACTACTTTATTACTGTAACTAAGAAATGAAAGTAAATTCATGTTGAATTTACTTCAACTTTTATGAACATTAAAGTCAAAACTCTAAATTTCAAATTTAATTTTTCCTTTTATGGTATGCAGATGGAATCTAACTCCATTTTCATCCAAGGCACCATCAAAAATTCCCCTGGACTTTGTGCACTGCATAACAAAAGCAACTATTTTGGATCCAGGCTAGTAAATATATCTGAAGTTCCTTACTGAAAAAATTTTAGTGTATCTTTCATGAATAAGAAACACAATCACTTGAAAGGCATTGATGAGTGTGTTAAATGAAAAAAAAATGTTAAGGACACATCTGTGTTAGTCTAATTATTTGTACTGCCATCTCCCAGATTGATAGCAAGTAAGTTATTTTGAAAAACTTGTTAATATCTTAATCAAGTCTTCTAAAATTTTTTAAGAGTTATATGATAATGGAAATGTTTAAAAGATGTGCAAATGTGTGAAACAAACACTTCAAACGGTCAGAAAATGAGTCTGTTTTATTAAGATACAGTACTTGTATCCCTTCTAAAAAATGTCTGTTTGACTTAATCATGATATACACAATACCAGGCAAAATGTTTGGATACCAGGCAAAATTTCATTGTAATTTGTATTGCTACAGTTGTTTGTCTTTTCCCCTGCAGTTAGTATAAGTGCCATTTATTTTTAATTGCACCTCATATGAGAATGTGGGTGTTTATTTGTGTGAATGAACTGTGTCAATTATCATTGAAAGTTTAAGTAATTTTGTGTTAATTCATTTATGAATTTAGCAATACTAGTTTACATTTTTTGGGGTAAATGTCAGCTTTAGTACTGTAGGTATGCCAATACGAAATTTCCTACTCACATTTGCATCTATTTTATGCATTGCGATCCTTTCTCAATGTCACAATTTAAAATTCCTATTTTATGGCAATTGTTTTCTCCTGAGTTTTGGTTAAAAAAAAACTTTATGCATATTGTGAATATATTGCAGATACGCATAGTGACTTAACTCTCAATGAGAGGCATCAATGCTGGTCTATTACATAGCTGATGTTATTGTATATATTATTATTCTATGTTAATTAATGTTGACTTATGTTTATTTTTTATTGTGTCTTCTATTTTTCTATTCATTTTGTAAAGCACTTTGAGCTACATTTTTTTTGTATGAATATGTGCTATATAAATAAATGTTGATTGATTGATTGATTGATATATCCTGTACACTTGTTTACAAACACAAAATTGGAATTCAAGTTAGTTAAGTAATCCATTCAGTGGTTCTAAAATTGAATCAGCAGACTTGTCATTTAGGACCTAATAGCATAGCAATTAGGCTAATAGGCCATAATGCACATTTGTGTTGTTGTAGACTATTTGAAAAGACTAAGAGTACCCAAGGGAAACCTAAAATGAGCATCATGTAATTATTGAAGGCACAATATTGAAATAATACATTTGCAATTAGGCTTTAAACCCTGGTGACAGCTGACAGACTGAATTAGATGTTTATTAGTTACTGCATATGTGCAATGCAGGACCGTGTTGGTCACCTGGTATGGACACAGCTGTGCTACTTAAAGCTTTCTACCTTAGACTCAAACATTTAGAAACACCAATAACATGACTGATCAGTTTCATCTCTTTCTTGGGAAAAGGGGATTATTTAATTCCTCCCAACTGAGCATCTAAGCTTATACCTACTACATTCAAAAATGTTTTCCAAGAAAATATTACCAGTTTGTTTTACAATTGGACAATATGCAATCAAAATGTGTAAGAAGCACTAAGTATTTCTTTACAGCAACATTTCGCAAAGTGTTACTTACTTTGCACTTTCTGTATTGTAGCTCCTTTTATAAAGTGAAATATAATGACATGAAGAGAAATAGTACAAGACTGAAAATACTGTATAATAAGAGATACATTGGTGCATTTTGAGTTAATTATTGATATATAAAAGAGCTGAATGAAAACTTGTTTGGTCTTAACAACAATTACAAATCACAAATGAAGCCTTAAAATGAAGCCACAATAGTGCAACTATTAACTGCTTACCGCTGCATAACAAGACCTTAACAAAAGCTTTGAGTTACATACCAGCATGTGACCAGTACATACCCTCAAGCACACCCATAAAGCATTTGCTGTAAAGTTTTCTCAAAGTAATACATTAATTTAGTCATTATACAGTACAAAATAGGAAAAATGATCCACGTAAGGGACAGACTTTAAACCAGAGTTGTTAATTCTGCTCCCACAAGTAAGCATTTAACCCAGTCGTCTAACATACTTTGGTATGTGCATCAGTTACAAAAATATATTGTCAAACATGTGAACATTGGGTGTGTTTCACATTTTTGGTTCGGATGAATATGATTATTTGGAAGGATTTAGGTGTGGAATCGCCTATAAAACAGTTTGTTTTTGGCCTAGAACAGAGGAGAATACACTGGAGGACTACTGATGTCACTTCCTGTCTCAGTCTGTCAGCTCCACCCCTTCCTCTTCGCCTGTGATGCATCAACCTATATTTCTAGTGATGCATCAACCCTTCTTGCTTCATATTTCTTTGCAGCTTACATCAACAATCATTAAATGAGGTAACCTGTGGTGCACCAAACTTTTATTTATTTCTTCTCTTTTGTTTGACGGTATATAAATAATTTTACTATTAGTTTTGTTCTTTTAACTTGCCAAAATTGGGGATTATTATAGTTGGGCACTAAATTCTGGGTCTTTAAATTGTGTATTGGGTTCCCCATAGTTTTTTTTTTTTGCTTTACACTATTTCTTCATATCATATTTTATATTCAGTGCTACTACTGGAACATGTCTATCTATCTCTCTCTCTCTCTCTCTCTCTCTCTCTCTCTCTCTCTCTCTCTCTCTCTCTCTCTCTCTCTCTCTCTCTCTCTAATGGAAGAATGCCAGCCTGTACCACAGACAGAGACGCAGACTCACAATGAAACACACATGCTTTTATTTTGCTTTTTCTTCTTCCTTTCCTGCTCACAGTACACAAATTACCACAATAATGCTCAGTCCTTTCTTTTCTTTTTACTTTCTTCTCTCCTTCTGCCACCTCCATTGCTCTCCTGCAAGATCTGTCCTCTGCCTCCTGACTGCGGCTCCCAGAATGGAGTGATGGAGTATCTACCATTTACCACATTTCAAACCATCTATTTATCATGTAGTGCCTGTTTATATTTTCTGTTGTATAGTGCCATTTCTAACTATATTTTTATCTGAATTAAATAAAGGTTATTTTTAGTTGTGCTCAGTTTAAAAGTTAGGTTCATTGATAAAGAAAATTACAATATGTGTTTAAAATTCAAAGTATGTGGTTCTTGAAGGCATCAAACAATTTTTTATATAGCACTATTCAAAGAGACACTGCAACTATTTTACATTAATATCTACTGTAGTTTATTGAACCTTTACAGTATAATACAGTGTGTAACCAAATTTTCCAAAGCTATATTAAATGTAATGTGTCTAGCTTGGGACATTGACAAAGAATAAATGAGGCTTAAGCACAGATCAAGAGAAGCTGAGGCTTTGTCTCGGCTGTTATGCAACTATACATCATTGCTTATTGGTTCCCCTCATAGATTTGTTCTATAATATATGGGTGTGTCTTATGCTCACGGTAAATGCTTTAGGATGTTAGGAACAAAAGTTTTGTTTTTATACACTTTTGAATTCATGCAAAATGATTAAAATTAATGTATTTTTCACACATCAAAGGAACTACTAGGGTCATCACTGTATCCAGACCACAGTGTAATAGAAAGTGGAGCCTTAGCCTGCAGGCTTCATTCATCTTGAGTCTAAGGTATAATAATAAGTGGAGCAGACACGTTTCTGCATGGTTTCTAAAATAATTTAATGCACAACACCTTTTTACTCTGCAGTGGCTAAAATACAACCAACCAGTAAGTAAGTATTGATTAGTGGGTGAGTCATAAAGTTGGTCCCTGGAAAGGGGCCTGAGCAGATAATGTGAGAGAGAGCTGCCAGTGGAGTGATAATGCTGAAATGGCACCCACAAGGTGGATACTGTTCCAGAAAGTTCAGAGGTGTTTTATGCTTTACCTTGTGTTCTCATTCTAGCTTAATGGCTAAGGCATTAGACTTTAAATTCCAGCATGTCACTTTAAACCTTAATTTTGATTCACTGTGTGACCTTGAGCCAGTTACAGTACTTAAGGCACCTGTGCTCCACTTATACATAATTAACTGGCCTTGCAGAGCAGCTCTCTGTAGAAAGATTATTCTCTGTAGAAATGTTGCTACTAGTAACCTCCTACATACTTGCATTAACAAAAGTATATATTATTTATTATTTTATGAAGACCCTGGCATTATAATCTAAACTCCTATAATATTAATTAAAAAAAAAAACAACTTAGCAATGCTAACATTAGTTCGAGCTGCCAGGCCATGAAAATGTTTTATATGACTAAAATAAAAATAATGCTGGCCCATGTATTGTATGTAAACAATATATGTAGACATCAAATGTTTGGTTTTTTTTTCTGTTACTATTTTTTTTCTCTAAGGCTAGTGTGGATTGCTGTATACAACATTTCCATCAATTTATTTTCAAACTTTGTTTTATCCAAGTTTACCATTGCAGGAGTATCCTGGTAGCATGAGGTGAAAAGCAGGAACCAAATGGATAGGCTGCCAGTCTAATGCAGGGCACACTTTAAAATTGGGCCAATTTAGATTCACTAATCAAACCAACACACACATAAAAATGAGAACTGGAATATCTACTGAAAAACTGTCATGCATACAAGAAATATACACAAACACACAACTAGCTTAGGGATTTGAAGCCAGTTTTTTTTTTATCAATGAGGCAGTAGCGCTAAGCACTGTGACACCATGCTGTTCTTGAACTGAATAGCTTAAATTTAATGTATTCTTATATGATCTTCTTCATCTCAAGTTTGGTATAGCATCAAAATACACAAGTGAATTTAATTGCATAAGCAGAAAAAATTAAATAAAACATAATTACAAGCAAAACTACTTATAAGAGCAGCTCATTGGAATGCTATTTCTCACCAGGATTATTCTCCATGCTAGTTGTGAATACTGCTGGCAACGTAAGTACCTGCTTGTAATGCTGCAGCCTTTACCACCAAGAAGTAGTTTTAGATCTATCATTGATTGACCGGCCCAGTGGTGACACCTATCACTAATTGAAGACAAGATGGGTCACTTGGGTTACAGAGTGCCCTCATATTGACCCCAGCCTGCACACACACATTCATGAAAGGGAGGACAAAGAGCTCCAGCCGCGACAGAAGCAATCACATCTATCAGAGAATCAAGTTCTGAAAATCTTCAATTAACGTGTGAAAACAAAGAACCTCTACACAAACTGTGACATGATTTTCTTCACCAGAGGACTTTTAATATTATGTATCAAACCTTACTTTTTTCTGATGAGGCTGATAAAAAAATGGGACCCACTGCAAACAGCACATGAAAGACTAGTTCTAAGCCAAAAAAATCAGCTCTAAAGAAGGAAGATGTTTAAAAATAATAGGATAACTGTCCCATATATTCTGGAGTTACAGGGTCCACAAAATTTCTGCCACAGATTTCAGCCATACCACATGCAATTCAGAACAGGTCATCCACCTGAAGCTAAGCTTGTTCAAGCCCAGTCAGTACTTGGAAGGGAGACCAACCAGGGAAAAGCTTGGGTTGCTGCTGGAAGAGGTGTTGGTGAGACTGGAAGGGGTCACTTACCCTGTGGTCTATTTGTTGATCTCTTGTGCTGTAAAAATAGTGCCATCCTTCAGATGAGATGTATAACTAAGGACCTGACTCTCTATGGTCATTAATGAAAACTGGGCATCTTTATGAAACAGTAGGGTTTATCTTGATGTCCTGGCTAAATTGCCCATCATGGCCCCATCCATTCTGGGCTCCTAATCATCCCCTGTCTCTAACTGGCTAATTATCTCTTACCACTTCACCACCTATTAACTAATGTGTGGTGAATTGTTGTTATTTGTGCTGTTTTAATTTATATCCTTATTTTTCATGAGATCACCTTGGCACTATGCTATTTTCTGTTTCTCATGGCAGTCCCTAATTTGTGCATGGTTTTCAAGGGTGAAGCCATGTTGACTGCAGTGATGGCCACTGCAGGTCACTTATCCACGGGTTTAAAAACGTGTGTGTGGCATGTAATGTCTTTATATCACTTATATAAAAGATGGGGGTGCACACAGGAACACATCTGAACCTTCAATCCCTGAGGGAAAGACATCACAAAAACACTCACTGATTGCTACTAAAAGCAAAAAATTCAGACGTGAGCGTCAGTAGGCTTTGCGCCAAGTTACCCAAATTATTCTATAGCATTTCAGTAATTACTTACTGCTTTGATGCTGATCTTTCTGATAATAAAATAGGTTATTACGATAGCAATTGACAAGAAGAATTCATAATTAATTGCAGAATTACGATACTTGAAGGATCCTGTAGAGTGCCTCTTTCTCTTGCATGATTTGGCTCAAAAACTAATCAGCACATCATCATCATCTCATAACAGGTTTTAGTTTTCAGTTTTGTATTTTTCCATTCAGCTGTTTTAGTTCTAGACCGTCCTGAAGAAACTATGACATACAAACACACACACAAACTCACCATCGAAATATCAGGGGACCCTAAAATCCATCGAAAACTGAAGATCAAAATTTTTGATGAATCTAAAGCTTTCGCTCCCCACCCCATAGATAATATGTTATGGTGGGGGAGGACGCAAAGCAAAACTGTGGAACTATTAGGGGCTTCTAACGTTTTGACTTATTTTTGGTTTGGATAGAAAATATTACTCAATATACTCTTATTATGCACACTACATGACACCTGACAGTTTTTTTGAATCTCCCTATAAACCTGAATGATTATCTCTGACACACTATTAATTTGGACTTGTTCTGGTCCAACATGAACAGAGCACTATGTAGTTAGGCTTTACTGTTTGGTTATTAGGTATTTTTACTCTGTATTGGTACTGTGAGTATCAGCTCAGCTGTGGGCAGCAAGGCCATAAGTTATAATTGGAACCCAGCTGGACAGCATATTGCATATGCAAAACTTTGACAGGGTGTCCCTTATCAGATAATGGGCCTGCTCTTGGCTCAGAGATGTTTCTGAAGGGACCAGAAGTAACTCCTCAAGTATTTACAAGCTGCAGCTTTAAAGTCATCCTTTGTCATAAAAGATTTGACTTCAGAGTAGACAAAGGTGCAACTTTATGGAAGGATGATATTCCCAGCACATTTTTTGAGAAAGTTTTGAAGGTGAACAAAGGAACTCTTTTGTGTTAGTTTTAGGTGGGAAAGTGCAGTAGACAAAGACTGTTACCTATTATTTATGGCCTGAAAGGACAGCAAGTTTATTGTTTTAGTTTGGCAATTTATGTGATCCTTGCATTATCCCTTACTGTGTTTATATTCAGTTTAATAACACTTCCTATTTTAGTTATGTGGACTCACTGGATTCTTTCCTGGGTTCAGGAAGGGCAGTAATCAAGATGCATTTAACCTCTAAATTACTCACTATATAAAAATGCTTCTTAATCCTCTTTAAACCAAAAAAATCACATACAAACATCCTTGTATGTGAATTGTTCATGTATCTAGGATAGCCATGGGGTCGATGGACCATGAAGTCTCCAGGGAATCTTTCAAGCATTGCTTGGCCAGGGGATAGAGCATGGCCTTCTGCAGCTCCTGGACATTTTTCTGGAGTTTCCAGCCAGTGACTTTGAATGCATTCAGCCATTTCTCCACCTAGTCCAACCTTTTCACAAGTCATTTGATCACTACCTGGGAACTGTCCTCCTCTGTGCTCCTTTTTACCCTGCTCTCAGTATGACCCTAAGCAAGTTACTAAATCTATGCTTCAAATGTAAAAAAACATTTCTAAAAAAATTGTGTAGCAGCTTGATTTTTATCATTATTAATACTTTATTCAACTAACACCTTTATCCAAGGCAACTTACAACATTAGACCTAAAATATTTTATATTTCTTTTGGTTTTCAAATTAGAGCACAAGCAGGTAGAGTGACTTGCTTATGGTCACACAGTGTGGGATCTGAACTCAGAATCACAGTCCTTGAAGTTCAAAGTTTTAACTACTATGCCACACTGTTGTAATGGGTAAAGGTGCCAGCCAGATACATAGCATGAATAAGCCACTCTGTATTGAGCCCAGTTCATCCAGTTTAAGGTTAGTAAAAATTATTTACTGTATAAAATTATGTCATTTTACTACTGAACGATATTGCAATATACAACTGTAGGTTAACTATGAATTGCTTATTTCTGAGGTTTACAAATTAATGTGATGTGTATTTTAGAATACATAATTAGGAATATATTCAGTAGTAAACTGAGTTAACAAAACATTCATTTTAAAATAAAAATGACTGCCTTAATCTCAGTTTAGGGATTGTGTGTTCTCCTTGTGCTCACTTGTGACTTCAACCCCCAATTCAAAAGCACTTTGATTAATGACTCCAAATTACTCCAGTATGAGCAAGTACATTAGAGAGCTCATTATAGTTTGAATTTAGTTTTTTATTAATTTGAGTGCTGACATACAGCAAATTGAAATTGTGAATAGTAAAATATTTTTTGTCAAACTCATCATACTGCACGCTGAACAAAATTAAAATAAAGTTACAAAGTAAAGACACAGATGGGAGATAAAAAAAAGAGCTCAAAGTGATTCAGTGTGGGAGGGTCATCGGGGGTGGCAGTGATGATTACAGTTGCTACAGACGTCTGAGTGATTTCATGTGGAAAAGAAGACATTTATAAGCAGCCTTGCCTTTTATGGTCAGCTTTATCATTAGAATTTGTCAACGTACCCACATCAAAACCCCCAAGCCCTCACCCTCCCATTCCTTCACAGACATCCTTGCTGGCATTTTCTTTTTGAGTGTCTGTCTGTATTTATTGTTGTTGCCTACCTGAAGTTAAATACTATTCTGTGTTATCATAAATGTTAAAAGTAAGCATAATATTTTTTTTCTTTATAACTCTATTGTGTGCATAACGCCAAATAATTTTTCTCTATGTTTTGTATTTGAGGATGGACAACCTATTATTTATGATGGAAATTTACAGTGTTTAGCTTGGTCCTATTAACTTCTGTGCAATATTTTGTCTAGAGGTATTCTAATGCACAGTCTAGACATTGTACTATAGTACTAGTGAGAACCTAAAGTGAGGCCCTGAAAACAAACCACTGACATGTTTAAATTTACAAAAATAAAGTATTTTTGTTAAGCATTTAATGTTATGATTACTAGAAAGGCATTACAGAAAAGATCAACTGATTGGCTGTAACACAAATGGTATCAATAGTTATAATGTACTTAGATTTTAATTACTATCTTGTTACGAGATAGATTATATAGATCTTTATCCGAGGTGATTTACAACACTTGAGATACAATTGGTTACATTTCTTTTTTTTTTCCCCCAGTCAGAGCACAGGCAAGTGAAGTGGCTTGGTTATGATCACACAGTGTCAGGAGCAGGAATTGAACCCATGACCACAGGGTTTGAAGTCCAAGGCCTTCACTACCAAACCAAAGTTCTAGGTGAGAAAACAAAATAAACAGCAAAGTTTACATTGAGCTTAGCTCTACCACAGGGGCGTCAATTTAGACCCCGGAGGGCCGCTGTGGCTACAGGTTTTGGTTCCAGCCAATTACTGCTGCTAATAGAACATGATGATTTTACTTGAATTCTAATTGACTTGCTTTGTGTCTGTTTTTGTGTCTGTTTTTTCTTAACCAGAAGCCAAACAATAATGAGAAGCAAATTGAGCTAACAGATGACCAGCTGACTTCATCCCATTTGATCCTTCTGGTCCATCATATGTGTCTCAATAAACTAACAGAAAATAATATAGTGAGGATCTGCATAATATTGATCTATTTTGGCACAAAAAACATTTTGTTGACTCATTCAGAAAAAAAGAAAGTCTACAGTTTTGGAAATATCTGATTTGGCAGAACGAAAGCAGTAATAAGCTGTTGAAGTAAAAACAGTACCCCTCCAGGAATGGGGCCTGAGACTTCACAGTTAGCTGGTTAAGTGGGAAAAGTTAATAATTCAGAATGTTAAATAGCATATTTTTAAAATTAAGACAAAAGAAATACATTTCATTAACACCAGTAATTAACAACTGATTAAGAAAGTGGCTGGAATGAAAATCCGCAGCTTCAGGAGTCTTTCAGGGTCTACCATTACATATTTTGCTTGTTACATATTAATTGATTGACAATAATTTAGTTTGTGCCCACTGCACTATATATTTAATGACAGACTATAATTTAAATTGTGCCCATAGTAGTAGTGTCACGTGTACAGAGTACAGTGAAATTCTTGTTTGTACTTCCGACAAACATGCAACATATCTAAATTGCATTGTTGCAAAGTACATAAAGTGTTAGATGAGAAGTAATGAATTAGTAAATGTGTATATTGCTTCACATTAAATATACCTACTGTTGTTTTTTGCTGGTCTTTTTCTTTACGTGTCTTACACATTATAAATTATGTTGTTGTGCATAACTATTGCAAGCCTGTGTCCTTAGGTCTACTGGTGAAGCTCCATATTCAAACCACATTTTCAGATCCACTTTTTGTCTCTTCAGCATTAGTCTGCTATGTGTTTGACTCTTTATGCTCAAACTGGGTTTTCTGTCCCTAATGTATTAAATGTCATCCATCCTCCCATCTATTTATTGAATGCATTTAATCCAAAGTCAGTGTCACTGAGACCTTAACCAATGGGGTGAAACTAAAACACTCACTAACTCCCTCATATTCACTCATTTTAGAGTTTCCAGTCCAAACTTTTTGGATATTTAAAAAAAACTGGAATATACAGAGAAAAATCCACACAGACTGAATATAAGAAGAACATGCAAGCTCCACATAGACAGCATCCAGGCTGTAATCTGAACTGTGACTTTAGGAGCTGGGGGGCAGTGGTGACAACTGTGCCATCATGCTGCCCTAGACTTTAAAAAGGCAGCAATCATTTAACTCCATGATAAGAATTTACAGCCACACCAAAATTGAAACTACAACAATTCAGTGAACAAAACTAGCAGTACTGAAAATTTAATGACATTTAAGAAGGCAGCAGAATGAATCTCTTCATGCAAACATTCACAGTTTTAAAATCCCAGTCCTTTTCTGGAATGCATAATGGGGCCAAAGGGACAAAGTCAGAGTTTATCAGCAGTGACTCCTTGCAACCTCCTTGCTTTCCCAGAGCACTCTTAAAAATGAAATTGTGTTACTTTATGTAAGCCAATGCTTTCATTTACATTTCTTGTGGATTACCAGGTCACAGTGGTCAACTACTAATGTGCTCACTGAAGTCTTGGAAAATTGTTCTGATTAGCACTTTATACCATAATCAAAGGCTCCGGCATAGCAAAAGTGAGAAGTGAGGCTTGGCAGTAAGGTTTCTACTTCAATTTCCTATTATAAATGCCAGAGCAAAAATCCAGCTTGGCAAGCAATCTGCTTTCAGTCAAACAGTTCACACGACATGTGGCATTAAGTGCTGGCTCATCAAAGCACATTTTAGATTTTGTTCATTCTCCTAAGAAGCTATGTTTATGCTTAATTTAATAAAGATGGCTGCTGTGCTGTTTTTTTGTGACACTAATTGACAACTAGTGATTTTATCCCTAAAACTTAGTGTATGTCAAATCACCATCCTATAAAAAGGCCTTATCCTTATATTAACAACTATATAAGTAAAAGATAGATTGATTGATTGATTGATTGATTGATTCTAATGTTATAGAACCTGCTGGCCCCCCATCTTGCACCATATTGGTCAGGCAGGGTGGTTCACGCAATTGCTCACCTCATCTCTTGTCTAAAACACCAGATTAGTTCATATGCACTGAAGTGGATTTAAAGAGAACATTTCATAGTCACTTCAGGCCTAAGATGGCCCTACATTTAAGAAACTTTAAATTTGCCACTCTGAAACTTTAAACACCCTTAAAGGGTCAGGGCTACAAGTCACTTTCCCCAACTGCTTGCCCATGAGGCGTGTTAGAGGAAGAGCATTGTGAGTATCCTAAGTGGAGAACAGGAAAACACTACTTCCACCTCTGAACTGATAGAACTGAGCTATTAGTCTGCAGTTTAAGTAAAAGAGTGAATTTGGATGGCATAGAAGGAAGCCAGTCTTTTGAGATAGCCTTTCTTCAAAATTGTTCTCTGTGTTTATAGCCAAACTACTAATGCTAATTTTGAGACCGCAGCTGATAAAGTAGCAAAAATAGAAGTTACTAGTATAGCAAAAAAAGGCAAAACAGGAAAGAAATATGACTGACCTAAGTAAGGAAAAAGAGGAAGAAATATCACATGATACTATGTTTTCCTCCCACGTCCACCCCTAGAATGTTTTTAAAATTCCCACGTATTAGGTAAGAAATCATCAGCTGTGGGTGATGAGGAACCAACCGATAACAGGCAACTGTAGAAGGGAAGTTTTAGAAGTTAAGAACTTGATGATAAGCCAAATAGTGAAAGTAAAAGTCATTCTCACCCACTATCATGCACTATCAAAAACAAATACGTGGGGGAGGCCATGGTTTCAACATTACTGTTTTTTTTTACTTGCTCAAGGAAAATTAGTGAATTTGTTTGGTTTATGAATTTATGTCACAAGACTGGAAAAGTGTAATTTATCATAAGACTCATCATTTTTATCATATTATCCAGTCAAACAACTACACTATTCATTTATTCATTATCTGTAACTATTTTTTCTATTACAGAGTTATGGACAGCTAAAGCTCATCCAATCCATATTAAGTGCACATGCGCATCTGCTTAAACAGGCCAAATCAGAGTCAAAATGTTCCCAAAGTTATATTGTTCACATCGCCCTGGCATATGAAAAGAATCGAATCGGGGAAAAGCCACATGTAAATTATGAAGAATCCACCTCTACAGTGAAAGGACTTGTATTTAAACTCAAGTTTCTAGAACCATAAAGTAGAAAAAGTAGTTGCTTCATCATCTTGACATTGATATATTCACATGTTCTGTTTTCTGAACATACTTGTTCTAGTTTATGTTCACAGGAGAAAAAAGTCTATTCCGAAGAACAAGATCTATCTTTGGATGGGACAGCAATCCAACTTACACTGACATTCATCTGTTCTTCAAAGATAATTCAGGCATGTGCCTTGTCCTGGGAACATTGGAAGCAAACTTAGAAACAACAGCGGTGAAAGCCATAGCCAACTGCAGCAGTTACACAATTCATGTCTTTAAGAAGAGTAGAGGAAAAATAAAGGGTACATTGAGAAACAAACCACAAAGAAACAATGAACATGTGCAAAATGCACAGAAACCTTGACTGTCCCTCCACTGTGGCTTTTCCTTCTCCTTGATTCTAGAGGCATAGACTGCAAAATAAACATGGAGGGAATCTGCAATATTTTTATTATGAGTAAGTACCAAAAAGATCCAATTTTCTAAGCAAGATAACATAAATATATGATACTTATAAATCTATTTTATATATATATATATATATATATATATATATATATATATATATATATATATATATATATATATATATATATATATAAAATATTTTTTATATACCCTATTGAGAATCTGTACCACTATTTGAAAATTGCTGTCCAGAGACACCATCCAAACCAATCTGGAGGATCTTTATAAATTCTGCCAAGAAGAATATGCAAAGCTGGTAAATACCCCAAAAGAATTAAGGTTGTTATTGCAGCAAAAGAGTTCTCAACAAAGTATTAATATATAAGGCATGAATACTTATGCAAACGCTAAGTTTTTCTTCTTTATTAAATATCTACAGAAAATGGTTTACTTTGACTTTGGAAATGTATTATTGCAGCATAAGAGTTCACATTAAAAATGCCGAATGCATAAATACACTATGTGTACAAATATTTTCTCACGCAGAAAATTAAGAAGACTTTCAAGGGGACAAACAAATCAAGATCAATTAGCTTTAAAAGGAGATGCCCCATTACATATACGTACTTTAAATACAGTGCTGCTTAGTAGAATGTGAACTCTACAGGGATGGTCATTATCCTTGTATAGGATATTAAAATAAACTTATAGAATCTGTATCTAAACAACTATTCATATTAAACACATTTTAGATAAATGGCACAAACAATATTTTATATTCCCATTTTACATGTATCAAAACCTGTTAATAAAAAAAAAACAAAAAAACTCAGATTTCATGTTCGCAAAAATATACAGTATGAACCTCTTCAGTCCTGCAACAGCATCTCAATTGGATTTAAGTCAGGACTTTGACTTAGCCAATCCAAAACATAAATCTTCTTTCTCCTGAGTCATTCTTTGGTAGATTTGCTTGAATGCCTTGGGTCGATGTTATGATGGAGGACCCACTATCAGCCCAGATTTTGCCTCTTGACTGATGACATGCAGGGGTGACGTTCTGATCAGGTATCAGCTACTATACTTCAGAATTCTTGGTTCTTTTAATGATGTGGTTTCATCCTGGTCCTAGAGGAAAACCAGTCCCAGATCTTGACATTCCTACCACTATACTTGGCTCATGTAATAAGGTTCTTTAGTACTATCCATTGCTATACTGTATCTCTTCCATTTGATTGTGACCAAAAAGGTAAAATATGTATTTGTTTCTCTAAAGAATCAGAAACTGTCAGGTTTGTTCAGTTTGTTTTTGGCAAGCTAAAGACTGGCAGTTTGGTTCTTTTTTAACAGCAGAGACTTCTTCCTGGTAACCCTCCCATGAATGCCATTTTGATTGTGTGTTCTTCATTTTGATGAATCATGCAGTTACTTGAGATACAAGGGAGGTTTTTAATTCTGATATCACGTTTGAGTTAGCTTTTACCTGTTTTATTATTTATCTTGAGGATGTATGGAGCAGTGTCCAGTTCTTGGTCAAGTTGCTGTCATGTTAAATGTTCTCCCATTTTTAAATGATTTGCCTCACATTGAACCCACGGAACTCATATTTTTGAGATGATTTTATAGCCTATAGTAAAACCAAACTGACCTGGTTTCTTATCTCTCTTTAACAGGGTCCCACCCAAACTTTTTCCTTAAGGCATGTCCTTTGTTAGGTAATTTGGTTCTCAGTGATTTACCCATTCAACTTACCAACTGAGTTTAAACAGTGTAACTTGAGGTTTAGTTATTTTTGCACTAATTCTTTCTACTGCTTGCATGATCTCCTCTAAATCAACATATGAAATTGACAATTACACACCTATTATGTCAGATAAGTAAGACTGGTTTTGATTGATAACAACTGTGTGGTAAAAGTAACAAAATATGTAACTGCAAAAGGAACTTAAGATGCCTCTGCATGTACTCTTATCTCTTTTAAGGGGAAATCTTGCAGTATCATATGGAAGACACCTCTAAGAAGGTCACTGGAAGTACCAAGAAGGCTGTCTGACCCACTGAGGTCATCAGGTCAGAGTATGCCTATTCCCATCAGAAAACCCATGTCCGCTTCAGACTCGGGAGTTACTTGGGAACAGCAGTTTGAATGGGTCCTTAATCCTCATAATCTATAAGAGTGATCCTACACACATCCTGTGTACTGCAAGCATATTTGAGACAGAACTTTGTTTCATTCATGTTCTGGCTACAATATCTAATATACTGTAAATACTGAGGCTGCACGTGGAGAACTGTGTGCAGACTACAAAAAAAGCATAGTAGCACTATAAACAATCCAGAGAAGAGCAACTAGGCTGATTCCAGTACTGCAGAGTACAATTTAGGAGGAAAGACTGAAGGAGCTGATCCTTTTCAGTTTAAGTAAACAGAGATTAAGAGATGACATAACTGAAATGTTTAAAATTTGAAATGAATTAGTGGATCAAGACTGTTGCTTAAAATGAGCCTATGCTGGCAGTATCAGGTGAATGGCAAGAAATAGCATGGATGGAAAGCCCATCATATTACAGAAACTCATACATTTATTTATGCATAATGTTAAGGTTGAAACTAAACTGTTTTTTTCCTAGCTAGATTGATTCATCTAGATAAAGAATTCAAAATAAAAGACTGTAGTTATTAGCAAAGTAAAGAGGCCTATCTTGGCAATAATCAAAGTGAATGACAAGTGAAATTAACATTTTGAGATGCAGTTGCTTAACATAAATGTAAAGATACTTCGCAATTTGAAAATGATTCATACATATCTGAGTACACACCTGTTTGCCAAAGCAGACTGCATGCTCTCATGCAGTGACACAGTGTTACCAGTTAGTAGAGATAGTCACATATTCTTTTGAAAATGTCACCTTTAATTTCAGTCCATCATCCTTTAATTTTAAAAAAATAAAAATTTTATTTCAGCCCATCATCCTTTAATTTCATGAAGCATCAGCATGAGGCACAAGTCAGGAATCAACGCTGGACAGATTAGTTAACAGCAGAGAACCCTCACTTAAACACACACACATACTGTACATACATTCATTTGTACACTCATATTAGGTTAGAGCCAAACACCAGATACAAAATGACTTGGCTAAGAATCATGGCCAGCTTTGTGGAGCTGTAAAGCAGACACATTAACTGCCGTCCCAACATTTCATCTACTTGGTTAAAACAAGAATCAAATTTTTAAAAGGTATGCTTTCAATAAAGACAGATTATACATTACTTTCTTGCATGTTTCCAAGGAAGGTGCCCTGAGTAAAAAAGCAAAAAAAAGGCTAAAGGCACATTAGTTTACAAATCACCATTTTCCTTATCTTTATCTTACATCAAAAAACATGAACTTTTGTTTCTTTTCTCATTTTTTTAAAGTCAGGCTTTTTTGGCAGTACTTAAGATAAATTATCCTCAACGGTGCAGTGCCCTAAGTGAAGTTACACTGGTATTAGGTTTCTCAGAGGTGGGGGGAGGAGGCTTCTCTTTGGAAGAATGCAGACGCCTAAATCACCATGGAGACTTCCCATTAGTTATGGCGGTGGGGAGCCCCTCTTTTCAGTTGCTTTTCCCAACGCTTACTCTAGTATACGCTTTGCTCGGAATATAGGCTAATGAGCTGATCAACGACCACACAAGAGGTTTTCTGCTGCACTCATAACGTTACCATATACTCTTTGACATCAAAGCTTATAAATCACTGGTTTCATGCCTTTAAGTTTCTGCTGTTTAAGTGACATTTGTCTGTCCTGCTTTGTCAGAAAAGTTAACGTCTTTTGGTTATCTATGTCCTATGTTAAGATGTTTAACTGTACAATGAAATAACTCAGTGCTATGTGTGTGTTCCTCCTACAAATACCAGCAAAAAAATCCCATTTGCAATCCTCCTTCCTCCTCCAAGGGAGCATTGCCCAATGCCTCACGACTCTGACTTGATTTAAGTGAGGTAGTGGGCTTTCTTTTAAACTAGACACAGGAACTGCTACTGGTCTCACGTCTAAGTCATCTGAAGCACTTCCAGGTCATGTGGAAACCTTCAAGAGAAGCCCACTGAATCAACAAGCTGATTAAGAAGGAAGGCTCAGTTATGGGATGCACTGAACTCGCTGGAGGTAGTAGCAAAACAAGTCAAGTTGAGGAGCATTCACTGGTACAGTGTGTTGCCGCCCCCACCACATAATGAAACAGCTTGGGATCCTTGTTGGTAACGCCCCAAGCAGACACTTAGCCCAGTCCCACCCTCCGGAAATTACCCTCTATCTACCACAGCCAGGTGTTATGTGGGCGATTCCTTGGCTTGGTCCAGCCACTTGGGTCCCCAACAAAGAGGATCCTATGAGCTGGATCACCCTCTGAGAATTGTGTCACATGGCCGTAGTGCCGTAACAGACGATCCCTAATAATGCAAGTAATGTGCCTTATTCAGGACTCCATGAGCAAACGCTCATTCGACACAAAGTCAAACCAATGGTACCCAAGGATTTTCCGGAGAGACACAGTACCAAATGAGTCCAGTCTTCGTCTCAGCTCACTGGACAGTGTCCATGTCTCGCAACCATATAGCCAGACAGGAAGCAACAGGACTCTAAAGACTTGAACCTTCGTCCTTTTGCGTAGATATCGGGAGCCCCACACTCCCCTTTCTAGCGACCTCATGACACCCCATGCTCTCCCAATCTGTCTACTGACTTCATAGAAAGAGTCACCAGAAACATGAATGTCACTGCCAAGGTAAGTAAATCTCTCGACAAGGTTGACACTCTCTCTGCAGACAGACACACTGCCGATGGCGGTTCCTAAGAGGTCATTAAAGTCCTGGATACTCGCAAGCCCAGACACTCAGAGTCCTCGCTCAGTCTCTCAAGAGCCCCGATCACAGCCTCCAGGCAAGATCAGTGAATCTTTCTTCACAACAGATGCCCCACAGCCGCTGGATCCCACGACCTTGCCCAACACCCAGTCCATACAAGCACTGAACAGAGTAGGAGCAAGAACACACCCCTGATGAACTCCAGAATCAACTGGGAAAAACAGAGAGGTTCTGTCTCCACTTTTTACACAGCACTCACAGTACAAGTGTGCAGGCCGCTCATGATATCCAGCAACCTCGAGGTAGTAGTAAAGGAGAATAAAAACAAAACTGATGGCTATTATGAACAATGATCCACATCCTCCTTTTGCCACAAGAACATTGCATTGAGTAAGTTTACTTAACAGAAGTGTATATCTATTATTTGTTATGCAATTTGTATCTATAAAGCACACCTATGCATATATGTTTATTCTTTATACATAACTTTGCTTTTCAAGCCATAGACTTGAAATTTGGTATCCAGGTACTCCTTACCATAAATTAGGTTTTTGTAATGCAACCCTCAGCCTTGTCCCTCCCTCACTGTGGTGGGGCAGCTGAGAGTCAAAAGTATTGGGACCACGATCATTTATAGTCTAAACACATCATTTATATCCACTTATACAGAGTAGTTTGTAAATAATAGTTTCATGAGCCAGAGAATTCTTTTCTGGCATTCATTTTTTGATACTCTAGATAATGAAGGAGTTATGTAATTTGTTTGCTCTGTTTTGGCCTCCATTTCATGTTCATACAATCACTGCCTTTGTTTCTAACCTGTCACTAGACCCATGTCCTATGTTGTCAGTGGTGTGGCCACAGAAATCATGACCTGTCGGTAATTGGTGCAAAGGGTTAAAGGGTCAATCTTAAATGTACTTCCTTATCCGATCTGACGATTCAAAACCTTACCAAAAATTTCACTAAATTTTTTCTTGTTGTTTTTTTCAGTACTGTCCCCTTACTTTGTCTTTTGACCTCGATTTTAACCTCACACACTTCAGCTGATCTCCCGACTTTGATCCTTTCTGTTTGATCTCCTGGTTTCTTAGTAAAAATGCTCATGTCAGCACGTTGTGAATAATTTGTACTTTAAAGTCTTCCCCAATATTGGGCATGTTTTGGCCTGCAATTTGAATTTGTGGTTAGACTGCTTGTGAGTTGTAGGGCCTGCACTTTTGCCAAGTCCTGCGTCTGTTTAAGAAACTCAACATCGGGAAAGGCCTCAAAAGTGAAAGTCAGATTTTGTACTTTTGAGTAGACAGAGCCTTAGTGAAAATTCAAAGGATTCTACTTTTGTGCTGGATGGCTAATTAATACTATTATTTAATTCAACTTTGAGATTATTAAGGGTTTCTTAATAAGTTCAACCAAAACTGCATTCATTCAAACTCAATATCAAACCTTCCAAATTGCTTTCTGTGTACCAGTTTTGAGTACATTCTTAACAGGCTGATTTCATTCAGATATTCTACGCATGCAAGGATTCTGTTTTGCAAACAGTAACAGTAAGCAAAATAAAGTTAACACATCTCTAAATTTCCCCACAGAGATCTACACATCTGTGTACAGATATAGGGGCAACCTCCCTTCTGAGTGATTCAGCCTTGTAAAGTCACCCAGGGGGTCCACGGCAGTAATTACTAAGCTTCAAATTGTAACTAACTTACACTAGATTCATACAGAACAAGCCCTGAACCATCTTCAGTAAGAGAAAACCTTCAACCACCTGCTATTTATTGCATCCTGCTAAAATTACCTTGTCGGAAAAAATGGTTGGCAAAGTGGCACAGCTGGGCTAATCTGCTAATGAGCATCTTGGCCGCTGAGGCAGGATAAACAATTAGAGGAAAAAAAATAAGTCATGAAAATTACAGATCTTAGGTAAAAAACACAAATACAGAAGGTTAAGAGCTGGTATTTTTATTCATTAATCAAAACAATGTTGAAGCAGAATGATAACAATATGCTGACCATAATAGATCCTGTTTTGTGTAAAATTATTTTAGATTCCAAAATGATTTGAGCACATAGAAAAGAAGAAGGTGTTCACTTGATCTGTATATAAAAAGAACAAATATTTTTAGAAAGAGTTCAAAATAAAATGGCAAACACGATTTTAATTGAGGCATCTTGAGTTTTGGTTATTTAGATGAAACTTTTTTCTCCTGTTCAGTCATAACATTAATACATGACTTTGATTTTCTACACACTAACTTGACTTATTGATAAAAAAACCTATAAATGTATGCATCCGGAATTAGTAGATAACATTAAACATAATGTATACATTTTCCAAAACTGATTAATTTATAATAATATACTGTATACTGTGACAGAAGGGGGTCGACATAAAAGTTTTTAGCACCGAGGATAATTCCAAGGGGGATGGATCAAAAGTAATCAGTAATAGCACCTTCATTACTAACAGGGTGGGATGACTAAAGAAAGAACTCAGAGTGCCTAAGGAAAACAGAACTCTATACTGCATGTCAAAAATGCACTCTGGGGTTTAACATCCAATTATGTGTATTATTTGTTAATTTAGGAATGTTTTAAATTGTTCTGTAATTATTTTATAACTTACAAAGCCACCGTTTTGGCATCTACAGATGACACTTTTTTGCCCACTGGCCATGGCACATGACATCATTATGTTGCCACTTTGTAAAATGGCAGCAGGCTTTGGCACATGTCCAAATCTTAAATGTTAAGTGCCCAATGTAGTTTGCAGTGATGAAGGAGAACAATTTTTAATCTCATGTTTTCATCAAGAATGGAGATAACAAATGTTCTGATTAATTGGGCATCTACGGCAACCAACACTGGACCTCAGCAAGCAACATAAGAAAAATCTATGAAAAAAAATCTCGTGCTACTTGTGTCGCATAATCAATCCATATGTGAATCATCAAGTTATACTCCAAATTGGCAAAATGCATGATTCTTTTGCAAACATATTGCTAAATAAATTCTCCTGGAAAATCAGAGCAGTAAACACAGAGGAAATGTGTTCACACAGAAGCGAGTTTTTAAACTCAGTCCTGTGAGGACACTTCTTTAAAGAGGCTAAGTGACACAAACACCTGGTTGGGGTTTTAGTGTTAAAAGTAATAATAATAATAATAATAATAATAATAATAATACATTTTATTTATTTGTAGGCGCCTTTCTAAACACTCAAGGACACCGAACAGTAGACAAAACACAGATTATAAACAAAAGTAAAATACAGAAGTTAAAATCAGACAGAGCAATTGTAATCAAAGATAAAAAGCAGACTTAAACAAATGAGTTTTAAGTTTAGATTTGAAAAGTGAAAATGATTCAATATTTCTAAGCTCAGGTGGTAGTGAGTTCCAAAGCTGGGGAGCAGAGCAACTGAAAAGTAGTCGGGTTATCCCTGAGCTTGCCCTTGAATTAGCTGGATAGCCCCTGCTTCCCTGGCTAATGGGCATGGTTTGCCACCCCTTAAGACAAGAGTCAGCGCCTGTTTGTTTCCCTGATTCCGCTCTCTGTCTAATCAAGGTGGTGGGCATACTAGGCAGTTGCTGGATTGCTGCCCTCTAGTGCCATTGGGAAATACTGCATACACCCACCATGCCAGTGCCTTTGTCTATTGGCATTCTTAGTCACCCAGCACACATACAGTCTTATCACACTAGTTAGGAGAAGAGCATCAAAGTCTTTTATAAAATGTCTGATGTTTCATGGCTGTTTTCATTTTTTAATGGTGCTGTAGACAATAAAGAAAGCAATTGTTTAAATGACTGGTAATTATGAGCAAACAAATTGTTTGAAATGGGCTCACTCCATTCATATCTGCAGAAACGTTTGCTCATTTATTTGCAAAATATGCTTAACGGTTTCACTTTGTTTTAAAGGATTAAAAATTAGTATGCTTTGCAAAACATGTTAGTGTTATAAACATTCAGTACTTTGAAAATTAACCATATCTCTCCGTAGACTACACCAGACATTTGCTGAAAAAAATTCCATATTTCACAAAATATAAGGTGAGTATAAAGAGCATATCACAATATGAACACTAAACTGAAATACCATATGAAAATGTCAGTTGGTGTACTCTGAGAGGAGGGTGCTCCCCTTCACAATGGCATTACATAACTGCCTATGTTTTTGACACAATGCATGTAGCAGAAAAATAAGTGAATTGTGCCTGCATTTTGACTGGCAGACTGTATATTGTAAGCAAACAAAGAAACCTGAACTACTTGTTTATAATCAATAAAATGCAGCTTATATTATTCCAAAAAGTACATGTATGTGCATCTATGTGCATGTGTACAATTTGGTTCACAGTTTACAATGTTGTCAATAGTCAGTCAGTCATTTTCCAACCCGCTATATTCTAACACAGGGTCACAGGGGTCTGCTGGAGCCAATCCTAGCCAGCACAGGGTGCGAGGCAGGAACAAATCCTGGGCAGGGCGCCAGCCCACCGCAGGTTGTCAATAGTGCTACGTATAATAAAGATTAAACTAAGATGTCTAACAAATGATGAGTTTTGAACACTTATTTAAAATATATACAGTATTTTTCTCTGTTTAAACAAATGTTGAATTTAATTATACAAATGTATAATAAAGTCAATTGCAGACTACTCTGGCACACACCAGGGGCCACATGTATAACGCCGTGCGTAGAACTCACCCTATAACATGGCGTAAGCACAAAAGCCGAAATGTGCTTACGCACAGAAAAATCCAGATGCAGGAATCTGTGCGTACTCCAACTTCCACGTTCTTCCGCTACATAAATCAGCGTGAAAACTAACGCTCGTGCACGCGCTTTATGTAACGCCCCAACTTTTTGAATATGCAAAATAATATTAATCGCCCTTAAGCGCAGCCTTCTGTGAAAAGACAATGGGAAAAGCACGGGGGAAAATATAAGTATTTCAGCGAATACCAAGTGGAGGCAAAGGAAAAACATACTATTTGTTCAAATAAACCGTGGTATAATCAACAAAAGGAAGTTGATCGAGTGACATAGCGTGTTGGAGAAACTTGAAAGCTCACATCCACAAAATCGCACAGTGCCAGAAATAAAAAAGAAGTCACATATCAAAGTCGCCGTGAAAAGCCGAGTTGTAAGCCCACTGTCTGAGTGTCATATGAAAGCTTATTAGGGTACAGAGAAAAAAGGCACACAGTGGGGAAAAAGCACGAAATGTCAACTTCAATCTCGACATTTCCACTTTAATCACGTAGTTTATTTTGTCATTAAAGTAGAACATCATAAACTTCATCTTAAAATCGTTTAATTAACCAGTTTCTCAAATCACATCGTAATTAAAGTAGCACGTTAAATGCTTTGTTTTGTATTTGATCTTCTATGTGCTCTATGTGTGTAAATCACTACTTGCTTCTTAAACCGGCTCTCTTCCTCCAACTGGACACAGAATCCATTACATTCGTGATATTACAGCTCTCTGAATAACTAAAATACTGAGATGTATACGTGATGTCATTTTCATGATGATAGGAGTTAAAGCACATTATTAAACATGTGTTTCACTTCGATGAAATAATTTATTGCAGCAGTACTCAGGGGAGGCTCTAGGCTTGTGGTGGCACTGGGCAGAGGAAGAATCGGTGGCTCCTTCTCTCGCCAATGTCATGCACGGTGGATGGCCATGTCTGTTGCAGACACTGCATAGCCGCCTCATTCTCATGACACAAGCATTTAACTTTTGCCGAATTTTGTCGCTGCGTTTTTTGCTGTGTTGTTATTTTCTCTTTCTGTTTTATATTCAATATATATTGGCGTAGCCGTCACTGCAGTCAGTGCTTTTCTTTTCCCAAGTAACCGATCGCCATACAATCAGCTCTGTAGTAAACGTTAAGCCATCTGTAAGCTTAGCGCCGATTCTTCAAAACGTTTAAAGAACATTGAAATATCTTCGTAGTACATGTTTAATTATTCTATCCTTAACGACACTCCCAGTGAAGAATATAGATTATTTAAATGAAGTTAAAGTTTTATCTGTATAATTTAACAAACATATTTTGCTGCATTTCACCTTAAAAATTATATCGTTATCATATGTAAATACGCGCTTTATAAAGTGGCTCAGGTTGTGAGATATTAGAACTGTAGTGTAAGTTTACAGTGGGGTGGTTGTAGCCTACTTATAAGTACAAAAAGTTCTACAAGGAGCACTTGATTGACTGCATTTAAAGTTCTTGGGATTAAACTGTTTCTGAACCGCGAGGTCTGTACAGGAAAGGCTTTAAAACGTTTTGCAGTGGCTGAGAAAGCGTGTCCATGAAACTGTATACCGATAATTCTCTTTCCGATCAGCTGCTGCTGTGATTCACACTCAGATACAGTAATATAAATACTCCGATTGGTGCAGTGAGAGTAATATGGAAAAAGATGATCCGCTGTGGCAACTCCTAACGGGAGGAGCTGAAAGAAGAAGAAGAAAAATAAGAAGAGGAGGAAGGTGCAGTGAGATTAACAACGCTAAAGCAGTTGTGGTATTTGGAATGCTATGGCTGTTCCCTGGACCATTATATTGTTACGAGTTAATTACAATCAGATGCATTACACTAATAAACAATATGCGGTTAGTTAAAGCTGCGTCATGAAAATAATGAGTAATTACACAGGAACAGCACCATTGCTTTGACGCTGGGTGCCGCCAGTCTGCAAAACTGAGCGGAGAACTTGCGTACGACAAGGCATGAGGTACCGTGGAAAAGTGCGTGGCTTTACGCCAAGTGTAGGTTTTATACATCACGATTTGAACGTGGAAAAGTTCTTACGCAACATTTCTGTGCATACACACCGTTTATACATTAGGCCCCAGGTATCTACAGGTAATTTTTAGATATATGAATATCGGTACACTGAATTAAAAGGAATTACACTTGGAGATTGAAATGTATAGTGCCTTATTCTGACATGTACAGTATAAAGGTGACTCCCAAAGACAGCAGATCCTAGAAGAAGATTCATTTTGGTACCATTTTCTAATCAGAAAAATGACGACACTAACAGCAGAGTGACGGCTACAGTCCAGACGTCAAACATAAGCTTTCACATTGCACAAAACAGCTTGAAAGCTCAGAAAGGGAATGATATCTTTACGGTATTTATTTTCAGTAACATGGCTGACAATAGGTGATATAAAGCAGGTTTTTCTTATTTATTGGTTTCCTCACAGTACAACCTACTAGTTAACTAGCACACATGTCATTTTTTTTAGCAAACTAATAAAGCATATTATGTCTGACACACAGAGCAATGCAAAATAACAGTTGTGTTAACAGAACATTTATTGAAAATAATAGTTACATCGCATTACACATCTATCCATTCATCCATACTGCTTATCCCGGGTAGGGTTACAGGGCAGCAAGAGACCATCTTAGCAATCATCAGGCGCAAGCAAGGCAGGAACAATCCCTGGACAGGATGCCAGTCCATCAGAGGGCAAACACACACATATACGCAGGGCCAATTTAGTAATGTCAAGTCACCTAATCTGCATGTCTTTGGACTGGGGGAGGAAACCGGAGAACCCATCAGTGGCCTTCCCAGTCTGAATCCAGAACACCTTTGCAATTTGGTAGAACGGGAGATTAACAGCATGAATATGCAGCAAACATATTTGCAGAAATTGTGTGATGGAATTATGTCATCATGGACCAGAATCTCAAAGGAATGTTTTCAGCATCTTGTGGAATCTGAGCCATCATGAACAGAGGCTGTTTTGAGAGGAAAGGAAACTCTACCCAGTATAAGTATAGTTTTCCTAAAAAATTTTCAGTGAGCGGATATACAGTATTTTTAGAATACTTTCTAAGATAGGGTGCTGCAGTAGGCAGTACGTCTGTCTCATAGAACCTACATTATTGGCTCAGATTCTGTGCTGGTTTGTTTTTGTGTTGTCACAAACTTGAACAAGAGCCATAGCAAGGTTTGGGGCAGCCACCAGTATATTGTGTATACTAGCTGCAAAATTGAAAAAACAAGAGATGGCACTGGTGTGCACAGATCAGAGTCCAAAACAGAACTGCCCTCCTGCGGAGGGGAGTGAGGTTTTATAGGGAGTCTTGGGGAAGCGACGTCGTCCTCGGGGCCAGGACAGGAAGTGACATGTTCAGAGTTGAGGCACCGGAAAGGTCTGCAGGGAACTCAGAAAGAAAGTTAGTGCACCCTGCTGCCCCCTGGTCGGATGAGTCAGTACTATTCTCTAAGCCCTTTAGCTGCCTTCTACTCGCACATGTGTGACAGTGTATATGGAGACTGTGCAAATTTTCCCTGGGTAGTTGGTGTTTGTCCCACATCTATAAAAACATACAGATTAGATTAACTGGTGACTCTGTAAGTGTGTGATGAGTGGTCCCCACAATGAACCTACACTCTGCTAAGGGCCATTTCCAGCCCCAGCCTCTGAAGTCAATGGAACTATGCTGATTTTAGAATGGCATGTTATTTTAATGTTATGTTACCTTTTCCTATTAACTTACATTGTGGTGCCATTTACTGTTGGGGTACTGGTCCTTACACAGATAACAGCACAATAAATTTTTAGATCAGTCACCGCTAAAATCACACAAGGCAAGCTATGTTGAAGTGAGCAATATCAATCTGAAAATGCTACAGCACATTACTGTAAATGTCATTGTTAGATGTTCAAGTCACCAAAATTAGCAAAGTCTGCAGTGACATCAATTAAAGGTAATTATCCTTCTGAGGCATAATTATATTGGTAGTAATAACCATCAAAAAAACCTTGTCTCCTAGGAATTACAGAAGATAATTAATGATTTCAAGTTGGTGAAGCTGAAAAGTATAATGTGAAAATTATTTCAACTCTATGCATGTTATTAGTTGGTGAAGATTCTTGATTTTACGTGCATAGACTAAAGATAACAACTGGAAACTGGATAATAGAGCTAAGGAGTCTGCCATTTCTGTTTACCACACTGCCTTTGACTTTACCTGTCAATATAAGCTTTTATTTCTGAAGAGGCTTTGAATATTGGAAAAAACAGAGTACATGGTTTTCTTGATTAAATTATGGGAGGCTGTGTTTTTTATCAGGAGATCCTTTAAGTAATCATATGTGGCAAAGTTGTGGCCTGAAAGTTCTAAAGGGATGTTTTGGTCATTGGTGAATGTTTATTACAATAATGATTACCGTAATGTGCAGCTTTCCCAGAAGAGGCTGTTTTTCTCTTGAGGGATTTGTGTATTTATATTCTTAGGGAAAAGGCCAAAGTCCAAACAGAAATTGGGTTATTTAATTATTAGAAGATACCCCCTTTTCCCTCTCCTGAAATCATTTAGACAACATTAGAAGTCAAATTCTGGTAATTAGGAGTCTCTGGTTTTACAAAGAGTGATGTGACAGTGTATTGTGTTCAAATTTAGGACCAGGAATTATATGTGTGTACTTTGCAATTTCTACCTGTGTCCATGTGTGTTTTTTTCCTCTGGGTGTTTTTGCTTTTATTTATATCTGAAAATATGGAGCTTAACAGCTTCAGTAAGACAACAAGGACAACCCAGGGAACAAATTCAGTAGCAAGTAGAAAGATTTTTAAAGACCTTTTAATTAGGAGTAGGCAGGAGAATTTTTCATGTACAGCAGGGCTGATACACAGAAATAGTTACTAATCTTTCAACACATCATTAGGATAGTGTCAGAATCTGAACCATAAATCAAAGACTGAGAACCAAACCAACAATTCTGTGCCTAATGGATTTTCTTTTTCATTCTGATGCAGTTTATATTAACTGTTAACTGGTAACTTTTTATTGGTTTTGTATGAGTGAGTGTGGGTGTACAAATGATTCTATCCTGCAGTGAATGAGCATCCAGCTCATGGTTGGGTTGTGCCTGTCACACACTGTTCCTGATATGAGGTTCAATTCCCCCTACTTTGTATGAAAATCAGTTGGTTCCTAAAATAAACGTTTTGAAGGTTTAATAAACTGTGTTATCAGTAAAAAGCATGGTGACATCAACAGTAAACTGAAGGACATTTGACACACAGCAAGCAGACACTAAAAGTTGAAATGATGGTTGCAGCAGGTCTGGCCAAAAAGATTTAATAAAGAGATAGCACCACTGCTTTTTCAGTAGTACCATTTAATTCTATTCAATTACCCATCCATTTTCTAATCAACATTTCTATTTCAGCATCACGGTGTCAAGAGACTGTTCCAGTAATATCAGGCATTTAATTAGAAAATAAGAGGGCATACAATATCATACCCAATCAATGGGCAAATTTTAGATTCCTTGATTAACTTATAATTGAAGATGTTTTGTGACGGAGAAGGAAAACAAGTGTAGCCAGAGAGAACCCTGTAAAGACACTAACAGTGCAGAAAAGCCATAAATCTCACTCAAGCTAGCTCGATTGAAAGTTCTTCATTCAAGAAAGAAATGTGCTTTTCTAGACAGATCATTAAGTGAATCCGAAGATACTGCATCAAAAACAACAGGCTTAACTGTTGTGGACTATGGTCAGCAGCTTATCCTGGCCAATACCCCCAAGCCGCCAGGTGGAGTCCTCCCTGTAACGTGGAGATGTCCCAGGTTCCAGCAGAACATCATGGACCTTGGAGTTTCCCTTCACAGCCCTGCTGGATACCATGGGGACAGCCAGGGGACGCTGCAGGGAGGCACAGGGACTTCTATTTGCCTTATAACCTAGAAGTACTTCCCAGTCGAGGGGACAGAAGCAATGTTGTACTTCCGGGTTAAAGAAAAGGAGTTTTACCCCTGACCAGAAGTGTTAAGAGTCACATGGACTGAGGGACAGAAACACTTCCGGATCGAGACATATAAAGGGACTATGGGTAACCCCAGCAGCCTGAGCCGGAGTTGGGAAGAAGTGTGACAGAGCTGCTGGGAGGAGTGGAGGATTTATTGTTTATTGTATTGTTTATTAGAGTAGTGTGGAGTAGTGGTGCTTGTGCACAGTAAAATAATAAAAGTTAAAAATATTGGATTCATTCCAGGTGTCTGACGTGTCATCGGAGGGTTCAAGAGGCGCCTATATAGCACCTTTATTACACTGCACATGAAACTGTAAAATTCCTATACATACACTGCAAGTGATTACTAATGATAGAAGCTATGGGGACCACAAGTTAAAGTTTCATTACAGTGGACCATATTAAGAATTTCATTTCAATGTCACAGAGAAGAAAAGGTTAGCCCCACAACAGCAGGATCCTCAGTTCAAATCCTTGCCTGGCTACAGTCTGTGTGACATTTGTTCTTTTTTT
This sequence comes from Polypterus senegalus, assembly GCF_016835505.1. Lineage (NCBI taxonomy): Eukaryota > Metazoa > Chordata > Cladistia > Polypteriformes > Polypteridae > Polypterus > Polypterus senegalus. Next base: position 41,845,148 of record NC_053160.1, on the reverse strand, counting down.
GTCATGTTCTGCATTTTTTTTCTCATGTTGACATGAATTTTCTTGAAATAATCCACATGCTAACCACTTTCCACAGATTAAAGTAGTTGGCAGCTCTGTGTTAACCCAGTGTAGACGTATATATGGGAGTACGGCGTGTGGACTAACACCCACTTCAGGGATGGTCTCTGCTATGAGACATTTGAGAATGAAATTCAGATTTAAGGATGCAATTTTAATTGCTATAAGAATAAAGCAACGTTTAGACTGGTTACTTTTTATCATCTTTTTCTTCTGCAACTGACAAGATAACAAAGGTTAAAAGTCCACTTTTAGTCTATGTGTGCTAAATGAAAGGATGCTGTGTGCTTTCCACACTTCTTGATTCATAATTAAGCAGACTAGCCTTTTGGTCTTATCATTTTGTTACTTCATTTCATAATTTAGTTAGTCTCATTTATGTGGTTAATATTCATATTTCTGAAGCAGGTCAAGAAAATGTAACCCAATAGTTCTTTAAATAGCTCACAATGTAAGAATTGAGGCTAAATGTTAGATTCCTGAGACAAACTAAGTTCTGATCTCTTTCCTTGGAGCGTGCTTCTGAATTTTGATTGAAAGTCGCCTTTAACTCTGTGATTATCTACTTTGTACTTCCTGGCCTGTAATAATTATACTTACTAGGGGAAGAAAAGAGCGTCTTCTAAAACAACATTATTATTTCTTTAGTTTTGATAATATTATTTTGTACAAAAAGCTTCTTATATCCATTTAGAAAATTGTCAACCACTGGACCATGGAACATTTTATTGTCATTAAGAAGGCTCATATTAAGATGTGTCTGCTGACAAAGTTTAAAATGTGTTTGCTTGCATATTTAATATGACATCCATTTGTATATAAAATATTGAATATATCTGAAATGAGGATACACCTGTGGAGAATAGGTTCATAAATGTAGCATATAAGAAAGGCAGCTGTTGAGGGTACACTTAAGCTGACCCCCAAACCCAATATATGGCAGGAATACAAAACATTGTACAAAAGAATGGGAGGCAATATAACAAAACAGCAATAGAAACTTACAGAAGGGAACAGGTAATAAACAAAGGCAAAAAGACTGAGTAAATAATAAACCTAGGTCTTTCTGGGCCATAATAAACAGCCAATCTCCTGGTAGGGTGACTGACCCACTCTCCTACTTTAATTGTTCTCCTATTTGCTCCTTGCACATCCTCTCTTTCTTTTTGGCCTCTACCTCCCACCAGGAAAGCTCTTGTCTCCACTGGTGCTCCCCATTCCAAGCAGCTTTACTGGAGTCAAAAATGGCCCTTTGAATCCTCATTAGGCAGTCTTCCTGAGGAAGGATTCTGGACTACTTCTAAGATGAGTTGAGCCCTGGGTACTAGCTATGTGATGGTTTTAAAAAGACAAAAAGGAGTAGGAAGAGGCAAAATCAATTAAGTGGGCAGAGATTAGAATACTGGAAGCAGGCACAGAATCGTATGTGAAAGCCCAAAACACAAAACAGAAATTCAACAAAGAGAGTCAACAAAGAAAGTAAAAGGTTGTAGTGCTAATGTCTATTTGGTAGTATCTTTCAACTTCCCTTACACTGAGAAACATTGAAGAAAATAATGAATGAATTATCACAGTAGAGATGTGAAAACATTGTATGCCCTGCCCACATAATATCATACACTTTAACAACAAAAGAACCTAAGAAATATGACAAATGAGAGGAAACCATTGAGTTCATCAGGCTCATTTGTTTAGTTACTAGCTAAGCTGTCACAATATCTCAGCAGATACTTCTTAAAGGTTGTCAAAGTTCCTGCTTGAACTAAAATGCTTAATAATTTGTTCCAGATTCGCACAACTCTTTGAGCAAAGAAATGCTTTCTGGCTTCAGTTCTAAATGCACTTCCTCTTAATTTCCACTTGTGTCCTTGAGTACACGATTCACCATTGACTGAAAGATTTCTGTTGGATCTACAGTACTTTGTCAGTGCCTTTGAGAATTTTAAAGACTTGGATTAGGTTTAATTCTCTGAGTATGTCAGAGCACCGCATTTCCTTAAGTCCTGGGGTGCACTTGGTTTCTCTAAGCTTATGCAGCTTCAAGTGCTGCTATGTCTTTCTTGTAGTGTGATGACCAGAATTACACAGAATACTCCATATGTGATCTCGCTAGTGCATTATTTAGTGTGAACTTCCCTTGATTTATACTGAACAAATCTCATTTGTTTGCCTTTTTAATAGCTTCTGCACACTGCTTAGATGATGAAAATGTCATGGCAACTTAAACCCTAACTCCTTTTCAGAGGTTGCTTCCTGTAGGACAGTGTCTCCCTTTGTGTATTTAGAATTAACATTCCTTTTGTCTGCATGTAGCATTTTGCACTTTTCTACATGACTGGTAACAATCATCCCTATATATATAAAATCCAACGTATGTCTGTCTTTCCGCTTTTCACGAGAGAACTACTTAACGGATATAGATTGGGTTTTTTCTATAATTTGCTTGAACATTACGGTTGATTTTGCAACTTCTCTCATTGCACTATGTATCATAGTTCATTTGAGGTACCGATTTATCTGCGAGAATCTGAGAGAGACACAGCTGGTTTGGCCCTCCTCACTCACATGCCGGCCTTGGGGCGTGTACCTTACCTCCACTTAGCTAATGAACGAGAGAACTACTTAACAGATTTAGATCGTGTTTTTTTCTATAATTTGCTTGAACATTCTGGTTGATTTTGCGACATCTCTCTTTGCACTAAGAATAATAGTTCGCTTGCAGGAGCGATATATTTGCACTAATCCGAGACAGAGGCTGCGGGACGAGGGGAAGAGAAAGCGTCACGTCAGGAGTAGGGAGCCAGGTGGGGACCTCCCCACTGTCCTGTTTCACTACTATGTGGGTAAAAGCCACGGGGGACAGCTAGTCATTACTGAAAATAAGATGGCTACTCCTGTGAATTTACAGATAAGAAAGCAATCACAAAATAGTTGTCTGCTGTCATTATCATCATAATAATAAAATATAAAAAACTATCCAATGGTACGCCGCATAATCAGCCCAGTTTTTTAATGATTTTTAAGCACTGGGAGAAAATTGACATTTGAAAAATCAGTAATGTAATAAATCAGCAAGAAAAGCAACATTGTAACAATGCACGGAATGAACCAACACACAATCGTCCATGACTGAATTTCTCGTTCAGTATGCACTGCCTGCTCATGTGCCCACCTCCAACTCGGCACTTGAGTCGTTGTCGTCTTTGCACAGTCCAGATGCACCTGTGACTCACGTAGAGTTTTCATTGCTCTGTGCGGTTGTGGCTGCTTTTTTCTATATAATCCACCAAGACACCTGACCACGGTAGTAGCGAGGTGGGGCTTCGTTGTTCCTTTCGCATGGTTTTTCATGGTGGACACGGTTGGGTGTCGAAACCGAAAAGAATAATGAAAAGTCAACGTGGCTCAGACGTACATGTGGACTCCTAGCACAGACGAAAGGGACTAACTGGGTGGTCGGTGAGTTTTTGCGTCCAGGCACATGGGCAGGCAGGGTGAATGCCTAGAGAGTGAGGGCAGACGTGGGCCGGTGAAAAAGGAGTGTTGATGGGCAGGGAAACGTCCTTCGTGTTCCTGCATAAGCATCTAAGAAGACGCATGTTTGTCGCGGATGCGAATTGCTGTATGTAGCATGTAATACAGTTTGCTATGGTGCACGCCACGCCACATACAGCGATTCACATCCGCGACAAATATGATTCTTTTTAGATGGTGCTGTCGCGTCCACCCAAGTTCTCAAGGCATACACACTGCCTGGTCATGTGCCCGCTCGCAAGAAAAGCAACATTGTAACAATGCACGGACCGAACCAACACACAATCGTCCGTGACTGAATTTCTCGTTCAGTATGCACTGCCTGCTCGTGTGCCCACTTCCAACTCAGCACTTGAGTCGTTGTCGTCTTTGCACAGTTCAGATGCACCTGTGATTTACGTAGAGTTTTCATTGCTTTGTGCAGTTGTGGCTGCTTTTTTCTATATAATTCACCAAGACACCCGACCACGGTAGTAGTGAGGTGGGGCTTCGTTGTTCCTTTCGCATGGTTTTTCATGGTGGACGAGGTCGGGTGTCGAAACCGAAAAGAATAATGAAAAGTCAACGTGGCTCAGATGTGCATGTGCACTCCTAGCACAGACGAAAGGGACTAACTGGGTGGTCAGTGAGTTTTTGCATCCGGGAACATGGGCAGGCAGTGTGAATGCCTAGAGAGCGAGGGTAGACGCGGGCCGGTGAAAAAGGAGTGTTGGTGGGCAGGGAAACATCTTTCGCGTTCCTGCAGAAGCATCTAAGAAGACACATGTTTGTCGCGGATGCAAATTGCTGTATGTAGCATGTAAAACAGTTTTCTATGGTGCACACGATCGTGCGTCGTAACCGAAAACTCGGTTTTTAAAGACTGCTTACTTCATTGTTTTAACCTCAGTTGTAAAGAATCGTTTTAATAATCCCATGGGATACCCCTCGCAAACCGTTTTACACGCTGCATATGGCGATTCACATCCGCGAGAAACTTGCCTCTATTAACAGTCAACGTGGCTCGGAAGTGCATGTGGCCTCTACGACAGACGAATATAAATGATGACGTTTTTTCTATGTCGTCGCGTCCGAGTTGGTGGGCGTGGCTCTGCGAGTTGTTGTCATATCCAATGGTCTTGGAGTTGGTGGGCATGGCTCCTTCCTGCGTGCGCCATAGATGTCTTACTTGGCTTACTACTTAGTGAATCCACGCCCCTTCCACTGTGTTTTCCATGGGTGTCTTGCCTTTCCATGGGTGTCTTGCCTTAGTGAATTATATATATAGATAATAAAACTGAACAGGAAAAATAAAGCATTCATTTGCAAGAGGGTAGAATTACACTTAGCGGACTCAGGTATCCCCACAAGTCTCCACCCTCCACATAAAGAACAAGGCCAACCACCAGGTTACTTTAAGATTCCATGCAATATCAAGAGCTTTCTGCCACCACATATTTGTCTGAGAGGTTCTTGAGATTTCCCCCAGGAGTGTTTTTGTCCAGGGAGTGACTAAACCCTTGTCAATCAAAAAGCTGGAACTGAGTGTTTCCATGTGGGTGGTCCTATAAGCTCATCAGAACATATTACTGCCTGACTCCTGTCTTGAATGACTTAATTAATATTGCAGATCCCATCCCTGCTGGCATCCCTTCTATGGTATTAAAATGAGAAGTCCACAAAGAGAATGACAATGTAACCCAATAAAGCTCTTATCATATCAAACAATGTGGCATATTTAACACTGGGCTTCTTGTAATTAAATTTTATTATACAACCCAAAAAAAACAACTAATTCTGCACATATCTGGGTTCCTCACAAATATATAAAATAAAAAAAATATTGGAAAGAATACAGAACACAAATGAATGGAACAAAAAACAAATTCTCAAAGAATTCCTCTCAAAGAATGACTGCTTTATGCTAGTTGCATACAGGTATGAGTATCTTGTCAGTGCGTTTGAGGAGTAGGGTGACACATTCCCCTTCAAGAGGACTGCAAAGCAAATCACTTCATCCTAAATGTTTAAAATCATTCTGTTGAGATTATCTGGATCCTCCACACAAACAGACTTTATTATATACTAACTGATTACCCAATGGCTTCACTCACTGAGTGCAAGGGAAAAAAATAAAATGTAGTTTATAAATTATTAAACAGTAAAACATTAACATGTAAGAAGTAAAGATACATTGAGCAGTACTGGAGTGCTTTCGGGTAAAGTACATTTTAAAGGCGCTATAACACAACAGGTAAGTAGCACTAACAGCAGCTTAAATGTATTTGCATCATCTCTCGGTAGCAGATCCCTTATGAAAGGTGCTTACCGACCGCTGTGGTATAGAAATTACATTTTATATGCGATCCTGCAAATTTCTGCCTGACAACCTTGCACTACATGCCTGTGATTTAAGAGAAAAATTATTCTGAGAAATGTGGACGCTGCCCTTCTGTGCTTAACGGGCAGAAGGTCCAAACAATTCCCAAGTCCAAAACTTAACATGAAGAGGTCAGTACATCTTCTTAGATGTAAACAGTCCATTATCTTCAAAGAATTCATCACAAAAGCATCCCTGAATGTTGCGGGGTTTTAGTGACCTGAACTCATTTTAAGACACAGTAAGTAGTCATGCAGCGCAATTTACAAAGAGAGTTTTGCTTCGATTGGACCGATCACACTCATTCGCAAAGATTTACAGTCTCCCAGGAGCTGAGGGGGACTCGAAGTGTTACAAACTGTGCGAGAAGAGAGGACGGCACCCGAAACTGCGAAGCTCTCGACCCGACAGCCGTACGACATTCTGCGCCTCCCAGCGTCTACTTTGTTCTCACGACCCCTCACCGTGGAAGGCGGTGTTGTCTTTACATTGTTTACAGCTCATCGCAGTTAAAAAGTAGAAAGACGCAAAGCTGTTTTCCTCATCTCTTCTACTATCAAGTACTGCCAATTAAAAAAAAAGTTATAATGTGGCAGTTTCCACAACATGTGGGCGAATAAATAAAACTTCTCTGTCAGAACGCGCCTGGCGGCAGACGGTTCAGCGCTGGAGTCCAGAGAAGAGGGCTGGGAGAGGGCGACACGGGGCGCACTTCTATGGGATAGATTGGCGTGTTTGTGTTTTCTTCTTGTCAATATTAGTAAAATAACTCTCAAACAAATAATAAAAATTCATAAAGACGATATAAAAATGGAGTCCACAAACGAAGTGATTAGTTCCTGTATTTAATATGTTCTGTGGTCATACGTAATTTCCATTTTGTGTAGTCATACGTAATTTCCGTTTCAAACACAAAAAGAATTTTATATATATAGATAATGCCTTTGTACAAAAAGCACCATCTTCAAGTGCTCTACATGGCACAAATGTAATATTACAGTACCTGCATGTCATTTTCTCAATGTGTGCACTTTCAGGGTACGATTTTTTTTTGGGTCCCATAAACCATATTATTCAGTTTTATTTAAAGCATTTTCACATTGCAGTGACTGGCATTCTGGACTTTAAGAAAATGAAATAATAATATTAGAACAATACATTAAAGAGTCATACAGCTATAGCAGTTCCCATCAGAGTGTCTTTTTATCATTGGCATTTAATAATGAACATCTCATTGATTATATATGGTACATCTGGTACTTGAACCTTTCCTTTCTGTTTTTAATAACTTGGCAGTTTATATGATTTATATTTTTAATAAGGAAAAGGTTTTTATTGAATATATTTCATTTACCTTTATATAATAGATATTTATCACACACTTGTACAATGTTTTATTGAGGCTCAAGGATATTTGTAAAGTCTTGTTTTTAATAACATTTCTAGGCTGCTGCATCATATAAAATAAGATACTGGCTGCTACGTTTTTTAATGTGCTATTCTTTCAATGTTATGAGATTTACTTCCAATCTCAGCACGGTTGGAAAAATCTGTGCAACCACAATGAAGGAACAAAAGTGAAATTTCAACTTGGTAATGTATTTTTTTTAATTGCAAGGAGGTTATGCAATTATGAGCTTCAGGAAAACAAAATACATCAGAAATGTACTGATGAGGTGGAGCAGCAGAAGTGTAACAATACTGTCAGACTTTCCGGAGCAGGTGGATGGACGCCTGCCAAGCTGGAAAAGCCACCGACATCTTGAATAAACAGGATGGCCCTAAAGCGTGTGTTCCTTTGGTTTTCTCCGTCCTGCTACGCACTGCCTGTTCAGATTTGTACGCTGAAAGAGTGCAGATGACTTTTGCATTAGTAGACAAAAGGTCATCCTGACGGTGCCTCCTTGGAGAATAGTACGTCAATTAAAATAAGATAGCATTTTCTTGATTTCTTGGCAATAGTATTCTCAATAGTGTTATCTGTGGGAGACACTGTCTAAATTATACTGATTGATTGACCATATGAATATACTTTAAAATATGACAAAACAAGGCATACCATAAGCTGGTAAGTTTAATTTTATGAACTACCTACCCCAGTATGAGCTTCATTCCTCTGTTGCTTCCAGCAATTAACATAAAACTTTGTGAAGGAGACTGTTGTTTTCTGGTATGGTTTTCCTCCAAGCTCTGCATATGTTTTCATTGCCAATGCAAGTGCTGATGAGAAAGCTCAGCAAATATGGGCCTTATATAATGTAACTCATCAGCTATAGGAGTTGTTTTTTATTTGTCACCCTTATCCTCTGATCATTTTCAGCACTTGTTAAATCCCAGTGTTGTGATGAAAGCCACCCCAGCAATTTGTTGTTAACTTTCTAGGTTAAGTTCAAGCATGAACAAAACTTAAAGAGTATTATTAGATATTCCTTATTCCTTAGATATTCCTTTAAGTCAACCTACAAATTTCATGATATAATATGATCAGGAAGAATGAACTTCCTTGGCATATATGAATGAATGAAAACACCAAATAAACAAGGAAAGGAAGGCAAAAATCGGCTGATAACATTATGTAAAACACTATTAATGTGAGTGACCTGGGTGGTGGCTGTCGTGGACACAGTACATGGCATCCAAAAGGACACGATTCAATATCAAGTTCAACAGGCTGTGCACTAACAAGCTCAGGGTACATCTGGAACTTGATACTTTACAGCAGTAGGGGGACCAACTAGGATAGCAAGCACAGTCAATTCAGTGTCGCCTCATCATCTCTACTGGCAGACTCTTCTCTTGACCAAGGTTACTGCATAATGATGGACAATTTCCATACCTCACCTAAAATGCTTGAGATTTTACTTCAAAGAAAACTGATACGTGCAGCACTCTATGACCAAACTGCCATAATATGCCTGGTGACTCTGATCATGTGAACATGTCAAGCTGCAGTACGTTGCATTACCTGTGCAGCAAAAAGGCAAAATGAGTGTGATCAGGTGGAAGGACAAGAAAGATGTCTGCCTGCTAAGCACTGTTTACAATGCAGCAACTCTAAATGTTCGTGTCAGGGTAAACGTGGAAGTCACTCTTCTTTGAACTTTGGTAGGCTACAATAACACAACGGGTATCATTGATCATGCGGATGAGACACTGACATTCTACTGTCATACACAAGCAACAGAAAAAATATTACAAAAGAAATTTCCAACATCTACTCAAACGGTGCCTGTTTCAAAACATATCAGACGAAGCACTTTACTAAATCTGCATCAGTACAGCAGTGGACACTAGGCATACCTGTGATTATGTCAACGTCAAAAATTAAATGAGCGGGACAAAAAATATGCAGAGAGAAATAAAACATGGTGAAAGCAATGCCAATTATGTGATCTTACTAGTGCCTCGTTCTCTACTCACTGCCTTAATCCAACTTTGAGAGACAGATAATCGAAGAAATGGAGAAGTTTTCTTTACAAATAATGGCAAGGAGGAGGGTGCTGTGACAAAAAAATGGCAAATAAATTCAGATTACTCTAATGTCCAGCGTATAAATAAACTACACATTTATGAGTGAGGGACTGAAGTCAGAGTGTCCAAGTGTTCAGCTCAGTGTTCGAATCAGCAGTCTGTTTATCAAGACAACTTATAATTGCTTGCATGCCAAGCTAGTTCATCAAAACACTCAAATGAAGTTTAAATTAAAAGACTTGTTTTTGGTTTTATTTCCTCTAATTTATTGTAGCCCATGATGCAAACTGTTGCCTGCTCTGTTCTACAATTATGCCAACTTTTTCAAACACATTGGAATTGAGTTAACTTCAGCTAGCAAGCAGTGAGTCTGTCATGAAAGTAAGAGGTTTGTAGTATGCAGAACCTGTTTCTGCAGTTGTTTCTTGCTTTGAACTTATTAATATTTTTTATTTTGTAAACGTACATTTTGTTTTGTTTTTCAGTTCATGGACGACGCTATTTTGTCTATTTTCGTGTGGCTTTTGTTTATATGTCACAACTGGAGGTTTCGCCAGCTGATATCAACAGGTTGTCACTGTTTAAGATGGTGGCTTACTACCTGTTTTTTCCAAGTTTCTAGATAAAAACAAATTTTACAGTGCATCAATGAGTTTTCAAGAGGTAAAAGGCTTATAATTGTAGCAAACATTACTGCAGTTTTTAGTTAGTATTTTGAGCTTTGGTATTTTTAGGTTTGTTTCTCCTTTTTTGGTTTTCACCTCAGCCTGTTCTGACTATGATGGTCTCTTGTCATGCAACACATCACTTCACTTCCCTCCTGCTTCTTTTGTAATTGCTTGAGTTAGATCTAAAATGTGACAATGTATATGTGTTAGAATGTTATATATTCTTAATTTTTGTCTGCCTATTCAAGTAAAACATGTGCAAAGCAGCACAGTAAAATAAAAGGGCTGAATATACAGTACATCTGCTCAGCCTGTGCTTTTTATAACAATCTGTATATTGTACTACTGTACTTACTGTACAAATTGATAGAGAATGTCATGTGTACATTTTTCATGATGGGGTGCAAAATGGTTAGTGTCTATCTGACTATGGTGGGATACTCCAGACATAAGTCTAGGGGCAGTTTTTAATCCCTGCTGAATGAAAGACCACCCAATCTATGTGTGAATATTATCAAACTGGAAAACTAGCAGATCATCCATATACTTCTGTCCAAGAAGAACCCACCAAATACATGGAAAGGTCAAGCCCAGCCTTGTTTCTCATTCAATGGCAAGTGAAATGAGGTAGCTAGTGCTTTGTGGGAGAAAGGCCTGAAACTAACACCATTAAGAAAGGACTTACAGCAAACGTTATAGTTTACCCAATCAAACTGTCAGCATTTGTTCAGGTTGTAGGAAAGCCTCTGTTGTCTGCATCTGGTTGGGAATTCCCTTGGCACGCTAGTTTCCTTCCACATCATGGGCAGGCTGAGATAAAAGAATCACTGAAAGTTGGTATTGGTGCTTTGTCTTGTGATCAAAATTTAATAAAGAAAAAAAAAAAACTAGAACATTGAAAGCAAACATATACTGTATGTTTAAGCTTTGGCTTCAAAACTAAAAATGTAAGTTCAAATAGTACTATGTTGAAAGAAACAAAGGGAACAAGGAAAACACCCTTCCTCAAAACTGGCAAAATCGTCCCAAATCTAAACCTGTGAGTGCTGCAATAATTTTCATCCAGTTGACACTATAGCTATTGTGATTGGTTTATTATAGTTTTACCATCTCCTTTCTACATCTTTATTGAGGTTTTTATACCTAAGGAATTCATTTTTTACTTTTATTTTGTGATGTAATCCATTTCAAGAAAGTAATTTATTTTTACCATTATGATGAAACACCATTTTTTTTTTTTCTCATAGACATGGACTTATACTGATGACGGTGTTGATGGCTGCCATGGAAATAAGTCTTTGGGGTTTTGATACGCATGATGTAATTGATGCAACAATATAAATATTGGTGCATCATTTACGTTTTATCCTAGACTGGGTAAACCTCTTTAAAATGCTTGCGATCCTTTCTTTATTATTGAGGTTAAGACTTATTTTCCTGAACTCTCGGGAATGATTCTTGCATTGCCTCTAGTTCTGAGGAAAAATCTATTTTGTTTCCTGGTTTTCGATTCTTGTGCATCTCTGGTTATGGCTTTCTCCTGGTTCTTTACAAAAACAAATCCCCTAACTGTCTTTTAGACAGAAAATAGCATATGGGTTACAGCAGGGGGCCAGTTCTTACTATCTGTGTTGGAAGATCAGTTGATTCTCAAGGTGAGTAGTAGCAGTAAGGCAAAAAGAATATTTTTAAAAATGGTGCTGCAAGGTAGATAGATGGTAAAAGAAAACAAATCTGACTGCCACATTTAACTAAAGGGAATGAGTGTATAGGATGGTTTATGTAGATAAGAATTAAAACAGAACACTTGTGCATATAAGCAGTACTATGCTCTTTCACATAATGCAAGAGTTTTAGTGCATATAGTATAAACAGCCCTAAACTGGGAAGAAGAGACATTAGTTTCAGAAAGGCAAAAGGATGAATAGGTAGATGGTGACCAGGTTCAGTTTAGTAGGAAGCCAAGAAGAGGGAATCGGCTGTGGGACAATCCTGTCCTATAATGGATGGAGAACATAAAGAGAATGATGCAACTCTGTATCTGGTGTAGATAAACCCCAATGAGGTCTATCATAAAATAGTGTTGAATACTTAATACAAGATCTTGCTATTCCGCTAACAATGAATGTGGAAAGACTGACTGACCTCTTTGACTGAGCCAGAAAAGCCATGCTTATATGTGGAAAGCAAATTAACATACTGTAATATATTAATGAGTAACCCTTTTGATACACAGGAAGGACACTCACTGTTGGCCAGTGATCCATTTATTTTGAAAGATGTACAATCCAGTTCAGGGCTATGGAGCCGAGGTAATTCACAGGGTGTAATTGCGTTTACATTTAAAATAAACAATTTAAAAGGCAGGGTAGAGTAAAGGATCTGATGGTGCTTCCTAACAGTTCAAAGGGAAGTGTGTTCAGATACCTGCCTGGTCGCTGTCTATATGGAGTTTGCATGTTCTTCCCAAGAATGCACAGGTTTCCTTTGCCTCTTCTGGTTGTAATGAATTATTATTATTATTATTATTACCGGGCACATGCTAAACATATACAGAAGTATTTGTGTGACTGTGCCCGATAATAGACTGCGTCCCATCCAGGATTTGATTCCTGGACTGATTGCTGCCAGGGCTACTTTTGCTTCGGCCCAATTCAACTAAGCAATATCGGAGTGGATGGGAATTAATGAATGTATCTGCAAAGTAAAAAAAACAGGAAGCTAGCATTTCAAATTAAATTTTTCTGACAAACCTACTGGTAGCCTACAAGTGTTAAATGAAATCTGAGCACCATTCAGTGAAATGCCTGTCATTTAAATGTCCATTCATTTGTTCTTCATTACTTACAAAAAAAATATTCACAAATCAATCTCAAATGAAATTGAAGATTTTTTTAAAATGTAACTACAGTACTTGGAAAACATGCAGTCACTGCAGCAGTCCAAGACACTTACTTTACATTCTTAGCATTAAAGTATTAGGCTGAAAGAGGCCGGAAGAAAAGGACACTGAATGCTACAGAAGCTTTTCAAAATTTCCGCTTCATTAGATTCACTCTTTGGGTTTACTTTTACTTTAGTTTATAAAAACATTACCAAGAAGTGACTTCCAATAAACCTTAGCATTCGAAGCCCACAATCAAAAACTGGTAACACCAGTTAAAATAATAATCTAAAATAATAGAAAACCCCAAAAATATAGCATACGGTATATTAAAAATAAGAAGGGTTTTGAGTAATTTTGAATAAAAAACGGCAAAGAAAGGGTCAAATTAAGTAAACTTTTATTTAAATATTCATAAATATGCAAATAAATAAAAGATGGATTAAGAGGCTGGCAGTGATGAAAAGCTGTCTCCTCTCTTAATCAAGGACCAGTACCATTAATTAAACTAACAAGCTGTGCTGGAAGAGCTAAATTGCACTGGGTAATCTAGAGTCTAGAAGATCTTAAGGAGTAGAAATTAAATTATAAAGCCACTTTTTCAAAATTTGTTTTTCCTTCTAACAGAAAAGACATTAGAAAAAAAATCTACCCAGTAATGCTATAGAAGCAGATATCCTAAAATATTTCAAGAAAGAACTGGTTGGGCTATTTCAGTCAGTCAATCACTAATCTAGTCACTAACATCTTATTTTTCTTATTGTTATGAGGGACACGAAGGAAATAATAACCAGGAGGTGATTTATGTGAGACAAGAAGCATAGTGAGAGAAAGCCAGGGTTGTAACAAAAAAATTGAAAAACGCTTAGTCAACTAAAACATGAGGGCAAGACAGAAATCAGTAGTTGAAGGCAGAAAGGAGTTCAGAAGATCAAAACTGAATCCTGACACTAGGGCCTGCTTGTTTAGAAATAAATGAAAAGTTCTGATGAGGTATAAAGTGTCACAGGTCCACCACCATATTTATATCATCACTTTTGAAGGTGTGCGTCATGGGTGTCGAACTCCGGGCCTGGAGGGCCGCAGTGGCTGCAGGTTTTCATTCTCACTCTTTTCCTAATCAGTGACCCGTTTTCACTGCTAATTAACTCCTTTTCCCTTCATTTTAATAGCCATGTTTTTAAGGATTCAGTCCTCTGAATTTATTCTTTTTTTCATTACTAGGGGGTTTTGCTTGCCAACCCCTTCATCCCCCCCGCCAGCACTACACGTCATTGTGAAAAGGTGAGCTAAACGCACCCCAAGGAGACGCATCCGCTCCTCCGAAACCCCTCTTAAACAGTGATACAATGGGAAACAAATACAATTTTTTTTTTTTACCTTCTCTTTGCTCAGTCAGCTACTGGCTTGCCACGTGATCTGCATTTCGTGCGGCGGTTCAAACGCTTAAAAGCCTGTACAGCAGCTGTTCTTTTGTCTCACTGGCTTGTCTCTCTTCTCCCCTAGACATCCTCAAACACTATTTGATCTCTTTTCGCTGTTCCGTTATTTCACTGAGTAATATTTTCCATTTGTTAATGTGATCTTTACTCTCATTTTTTTGAGACATTCAAATTTTCCTACTTCCATTATATCTAACCTGCTCTGCATGTGTATCACGGGACTTGCTTCCAAAGGTTGTAAGCATGACGTGACTTGACCGTCTCGCGGGATGTGAAAGTGTCTCTCTGTCTCTCTTCAAAAGATCACATCTCATCGCAGGAAAAAAGTCCTCTATCGTTGCAAGATTTTTTTTATAATAGAGAGAAATGACAGCCAAACAAAAATGAGATGTGAAACGAGGCAGCAGATGACCAGCTAAATTGGGATTTCAAACTTAACCAATTTCACTCCAACCAATCTCTTAATGAGCAGCTGATTCTTGCTGTTAATTAAACTCATTATTTAATCCCATGGCTTGTTGCTGCTCTCATTTTGCACCAGTAGACATTTCCAAAACTGTTGATTTTCTGTTTTTTCTAAGAACACCATCAAAATGTTTTGGTGACCTGAGAGATCAACCTTTCTTTATTTTCAGATATTATGTGATGGGCACAGGTGAGCTGGTCATGTGGCAGCTTGTTTTGTGTCTCATTATTGTTTGGCTTCAAGATAAAGAAAAAAACTACTACAAGACCGAGTCAAGTTAATTAAAACAATGGCAAAAGAAATTAATTAGCAGCAAAAACTGGCCACTAATGAAGAAGATGGTTAGAATGAAAACCTGTAGCCACTGCGGCCCTCCAGTCCCGGAGTTCGACACTTGTGTTGTACATGATGTGACGATCGCTGTCAAGTACTACATTCTTCCATGTTGCATAAACAACCAATGAGACAGGGATAAATAAAAATAAATGTTTTTAAAATAACTCAAAACATCTAGAAGCCTCCAGAACAGAATGTACTGTACACAGCAAAAATACATAAAATAACTAAAAATACACGTATATACACGTCTCAATCATTACACATATGAAATTGCTGTCAAACTCATTCTAGGACTGCAAACAGTTGTTAAACAATGGGAAATGGTGTAATAGTTGTGTAAAATAAAAAAAGTAAAAAGATTTCTTTAAATATCTGATATGAATGAAAATGTGTTCATCAGTTAGAATTAAGAAATTTCAAGATGAAAATCATATTTAGTAAAAACATCTACATGAAAAGTTACTTTCAAGATACATTACTTTTTATTTATCAGAAGCAGTATTTGTGAGGTGTAATTGGCAGCTGTTAAAACACATGTAAGATGTCGCATAGAAATTCTTAACAAGTGGAGTCAGTGCTCCTAATCAGCACCCCGGGGACATTTGAGTCTCAAGTTTAGAGGGTTTTTGAAAAAGCGAAGCCAAAAGTATTCTCGTCTAGCCTTTTTGCTGAGGTTCTTCTTAAATGGCATTTCACTTTGCTGACTCACCCTTCCATCTGACTTCAGGAGTCTACACAGTACATTCTGGCCTGAATATTCTCATGTTACCTCCCAGATCAGCACGAAAAAAGAACAAAATAAAGGAAAAGGAAGCAAGTATTGATGAAAAACTGTGAGGGCAAAATACAAGGGACCCGCTACTTGTTTGAGGTTTCTTCAGATTCAGGATTATGCAGTGCTGTGAGATTCTCTGCACAAGGCTGCTTGAGCTCCTATTTTAGCATGGCTCAACACCTGACAGCAAGATCATTTTCTTTTCCTTTCACTGGAATCCTTTGATTTTCTTTCGTACCTTAATAGGCTTGCTGTTAATCTTATAAGACTGTAGTACTAGGGTGTTGTACCATGTTAGCCATTATGAATGTAGTGAGACGTTTTTGTAATTACATCTTACCTGAAGAAGGGGCCTGAGTTGCCTCGAAAGCTGGCATATTGCAATTTTTTTAGTTAGCCAATAAAAGGTGTCATTTTGCTTGACTTCTCACTACAATCTTATAAGACGAAATAAACAAAAATTCAAAGTTTCTCCATTTAAAACAGCAGCTATTGTTCACAGTGGTGTAGCGCCTCACAGATACAGAGCACTGGGTTTGAATCCTTTTTCGGTCACTGTCTGTGCAGAATTTGCACATTCTTCAGGTGTCTGTTTGGAGTTTTCTCCATGTCCTTTGATGTTGCTTTCACAACCCAGACACCTGCATGTTAGGTTAATCAGTAACTCTAGGCTAGTCCTATAAAAGTGAGTGAATCTGCTACTGAGGTAAAGTGATTAATGCCTCTGTCTCATAGTTTCTGCACTTGAACCCATGGTCACTTGGCCTCCAGGTATTTTGTTTTTTCTCTCACAACCTAACGCTTAAGTGTACATGCTAGGCTATTTGGGAATTGTAAAAGTCCTTGTAAAAGTGAGTATCATCATCAGAGTGCTTAGCTATGCTGCCCCAAAGCTCCAATCTGGGCTCAGTCATTGTCCACATAGAGTTGGCATGTTCTCTCTGTCTCATTTTAGTTATTTATCCACCTATTGTTGTTTTCTCCCACATGTCAACTGTGCTTATGAAAGCATAATTGTCAGCTGTTAACTGGCCCTGTATAAGTATGTATTGGCATGTAAACAAGTATACGCTGTGCAGGACTGGCACTATCCAAAAATGATTTCCACAGTGCCTCTGATGCTGCCGGGACAGTACCCATCGTTTTACAAATGTAAGGTAATGGACCTGTTGAATGCAGTTGTTATGTCTCCTCCTTGCTTAATGAGGGTAACAATGAATTTAAATGATTTTAGCATAAGGCCGCAACATAACAAATGTGTAAAAAGTCAAGGGGCCTAAATACTTTCTGAATCCACTGCATGTGTTTAATATAGGCCACAATTTAATCAGTTAACACTTGGCACAATACTCTATATTTCTCACAGAATATCATAAAAATTTGTCTCTTTAGATTAATGTTCTTTCACACAAACCACACAGGCAACTGAATAAGCATTTCCACTTGGTACAGGTTTCTAGCTCACATACGGTTGTGAGGTTATATAGCACTGCACATCTGAAACAGCAGCCTGAAATTATTTCAGGATTCTCACTGTGACATCTGGTATGTCAGATGTGGGCGCTGATGTTTAATTTAGAGCATCAATAAAACAATGTAATTCCCTTATATAACTTTTACTAGATGTGTTACATATAATACTAGCGCAATCAAGTAGAACCAACAATGGTTCAAATCTGTATCCCACTCTTTTTTCCCAAATCCACAAGATAAAAAGAGAGTAAAGAGTCGTTAATTAAATGATGGATTTTTTTCCTGTTTGCCTTTCTGTAGACCTCAATTTAAACTGATCATGTCTGAAAACTACTAAATGTTTAGTGTATTGACTTCTTAATTACTTTTAATTGAAAGAAAATGCCTGAGGTCCAGGGGATTGAAAACACAGCTGTCAGCAGAGGATCAGATGAAAGAAAGACAGGAAATTCAGTAGGGTAGGAATCTGTTTTTAAGACGGATTAAAGGATTAAGAAATTAACAGAAAAAAAACAAACATTTCTATAGGACAAACATTCTGAAAAGAAGGATTCTCTTTTAGCTTAAAAGTTTCAGAACAAATAAACAGTCCAGTAATAACTTTTGTATATACTATAGAATGTACTACCTTGTCTTATTTCCTGTCTATCCATTTATTTCTTGGTGTGTTGTCACGGGGCTTGAGCTTATGCCAGCAACATCACACACATGCCAAGAACCAACCTTGAATGAGGTATTAGATTATCACTGTGCAAACTCACTCATACTCCCTCAAATCGAGCCAATTTGGAAACATCTTTTTTGCACATCTTCAGAAAACACATGGCGGACAATCAGGCTCCACGTAGACAATGATTTGAACCTTTGCATCACCATGCTACCCACTATACTTCATTATATTTAACTAGCCAACCCGCGGCGTAGCATACGCCGCATAATCAGGCCATTTTTTAAATGATTTTTAAGCACAGAGGAAAAAATAAACATTTGAAAAATCCGTAATTTAATAAACCACCAAGAAAAGTAACATTGCAACAATGTACGCTACGAACCAACATACAATTGTCCGTGACTGAAAACCGGAGGAGCGCCTTTGCGCTTTCTCCTTCCAAAGCGAAGGACGGGGTTGAACGGCGCTCGTTCAGTACGCACTGCCCGCTTATGTGCCCGCCCCCAACTCCCTATCTGACTCGCTTTCGTCTATGTACAGTCCACACGCACCTGTGAGTCACGTTGACTGTTAATTTTCCAAACACCGCCTCAGTCGGTTTCCACGTTGATTTTTCATTGTTCTTTGCGGTTCTGGCTGCTTTTTTTTTTATATATAATTCACCAAGTCACCCGACCATGGGGAGCTTTACAAAGGGCAGGGACGTAATCAGTGCGAGCGTATGACCCGCACATACTGGGAATTTCTCGTTCGTGGGGAACAATTGGAAGCCACGGTCTCCATCATGAATGGGATTCAACGGCTTACCCACGCCGGGTAGACACACGTTGATCCATTCAGTGTAGCGCGCTTGCAGTGCCGGACATACAAGTGCATCACAGACCTGTTAATGCTCAATCTCACGTGGCTGAAAGCCACTTGTCCCTCTAAGAATTTGGACGCCAACCGCTGTTGGGTCGTGTAACTATTTAGTAGGCGGGAGTCTCGTTCGTTTTCGGAAATAACCAGCCAAACCGCTCGACCAACTAAGAACTGCCATGCACCACCACCCACAGAATCGAGAAAGAGCTATCAATCTGTCAATCCTGTGCGTGTCCGGGCCGGGTGAGGTTTCCTGTGTTGAGTCAAATGAAGCGAAAGGCTCCATACCTGGTGGTGCCCTTCCGTCAATTCCTTTAAGTTTCAGTTTTGTAACCATACTCCCCCCGAACCCAAAGACTTTGGTTACCCGGTTGGCTGCCCAGCGGTCATGGGAATACGCCGCGGATCG
This sequence comes from Polypterus senegalus, assembly GCF_016835505.1. Classification (NCBI taxonomy): domain Eukaryota; kingdom Metazoa; phylum Chordata; class Cladistia; order Polypteriformes; family Polypteridae; genus Polypterus; species Polypterus senegalus. The sequence goes on along the minus strand of NC_053160.1, from coordinate 41,825,737 downwards.
CCTGTTGCGGGGCCTGCATTGGTGAAGCAGGTGAGACGGTAATGAAACAGAGGCACAGGGCTTATTGGTTTTTAAAGACTGCTTCCTTCATTGGGTTTTAACCAATGCACGGAACGAACCAACACACAATCGTCCGTGTGGCGCTCAGGGTGGAACGGGAGGAGAGGAGAAGGACATCCACTCCGCTCCCTCCGTCATGCTAGTCTGCTGATTTCTCGTTCAGTATGCACACTGCCTGCTCATGTGCCCACCTCCAATGCCAGATGCACCTGTGACTCACGTAGACTTTTCATTGCTCTTTGCGGTTTTGGCTGCCTTTCTATATATAATCCACCAAGACACCCGACCACGGTGGGAGGGGGGTGTGTACAAAGTGCAGGAGTATCTAAGAAGACGCATGTTTGTCACGGATGCGAATTGCTGTATGTAGCGTGTAAAACAGTTTGCTATAGTGCACACGGTCGTGCGTCGTAACCGAAAACTCATTTTTTAAAGACTGCTCACTTCATTGTGTTTTAACCTCAGTTGTAAAGGAACGTTTTAAGGATCCCATGGGATACCCCTCACAAACAGTTTTACACGCCGCATATGGCGATTCACCTCCGCGAGAAACATGCCTCTATTAACAGTCAACGTGGGTCGGAGCTCCATGTGACCTCTACGACAGACGGTTTTTCTGTGTCGTCGCATCCGAGTTGGTGGGCGTGGCTCTGTGAGTTATCGTCGTATCCAATCGTCTTGGAGTTGGTGGGCGTGGCTCCTTCCTGCGTGCGCCATAGGTGTCTCACTTGTCGGCGGCTTAGTGAATCCACGCCCCTTCCGGCGTGCTTTCCATGGTTGACTTGCCTTAGTGAATTATACATATAGATGTACTGACCATAGAATTGTGTGATATTTCATATTTAGATCATATTATTTTTTCATATAAATAGCTTATTAGTAGATTAGTCAGTCATTATCCAACCTGCTATATCCTAACACAGGGTCATGGGGGTCTGCTGGAGCCAATCCCACCCAGCACAGGATGCAAGGCAGGAACACCACACACTGCAGGACACACACACACCCACCACAGATAATTTAGGATCAGCAGTGCACTTAACCTGCATGTCTTTGGACTGTGGGAGGAAACTGGAGCACCAGGAGGAAACCCATGCAGACATGGGGAGAACATGCAAACTCCACACAGGGAGGACCCGGGAAGCGAACCCGGGTCTCCTAACTGCGAGTCAGTAGTGCTACCACTGTGCCACTGTGCCGCCCCATTTATTAGATTGATTTATTAGATTGATTCAATTTAATAATGTGCTTCTCCAAAAAAATCAGGACTTGGGAAAGCAGAATCTATTTAAATCTTAAACTCCAGTAATGCCATTTGTCTGTCATGGGACTAGATAGGAAGAGAGGAAGTTAGCTTCCCAGAGAAAATCCATGTGAACACAAAGAGAATATCCGTACAACATAAAGGAGGCACTGAATTATTCAAAATAACAACACCTACCGCATATGAATGCAGTGATGATTTCTTGACTTTGGGATTTTATGCTGTGTTCAAGAAATCCCACATAATATTTTTTATTTTGGCCTTTATTTTATAATCATGAACATATCTTACCATCTTGTTTCTGACGTTGATGTGCTGCCATTTTGTGGTTGTACGTGGTAGCAGCCATGGTGTTTAGGGTTGTTGTGTTCATTGCTGGCACCACAGTGGCAACACTGCTGTCCTGCAGTAAGCAAACCAGAGTTCATGTCCTGTGTCCTCCCTGTGTGGAGTTGGCATGTTGTCTATGTGTCTCAGTCAGTGAATGCAATGCTGAATTCCACCAGAATAGCTAATGAAAAACCCTAAAATGAGCCAACATTTCATTATGCAAACCCACTTTTACTACTGCTAATATTACAGTGTGTTGCAGGCTATCCAATAAGCACTGGGTGCAAAGGAGGTCCTAACCTAATTGGTGTGGTGGTCCATCACAAAGCACATGCTTACACTCACTCACCTGTGCCAATTTACAGTTACTCATCTACCTAACACACATATTATTAGAGTTTGGGAGGACTGCAGAGTACCTCAAGAAAATTAATTCAGACATGGGGACAACATGCAGGGCCTTCCCACAAAACACCAGCCAGACAAAATTTAATAACCGTACAAAATAATATGTGTTTGGCTCACTTATTAAACTTAAACAATAAGAAGGAATAATGAAGCAATGAGAATGGATCCTACAGACATTTGAAAGTTGACTGCAAAAATTATAAAATGTGTTAATAATGTTTTGATACAGTGTGAGTTATAAGGTATTTTTCTGCACTCCACCATCCCTTTTTATAATTATTTATTTAAAATTAATCAGATCCACAGGAATGAGGTCTCTGATATAACTCATTATTTTATAAAAAGTGTTAGACCAATTCTTATTCACATTAGCCTCTAAATAAGAGACTGTGAAATTTCTTGACATATTTTTATTACCACAGTTCTTTACCATTTGCCTACTGTCAAGTAAATTGTCTGTTGTTAGTTTCTTTACTGGGTCTTCACCTTTTTCTACCACAATTAGGAAGCCTATGTGAGGACACAAAAATTATTTCTCCGAGGTAAAGAAAATTTAAAATACAAGAAATTAAGTGAGGGTAAATGAAAAATTAGAGTGTGTCAGTTCAGAAACAAACATAGGTAAGCTGAGGTCAGGCGCCATATATGCCAAAGAGCAATAATTAAATGGGAGCAAAAGAAATAAGAGAGCACACAGTCAAAAGTTAAGTAGAAGATAACAACAAAAACAAGCAAATGTCCATGCGAGAAGGAGAGAATCTGCGAACTAGAAACTTGACAGCTGAGCAATGAGACAAAAACAGGGCTCACTTAAATACCCGAGTGTAACCACAAAGAACATTGCACACAATTGAATAATGTGGTCTGCAGGAAAAGGTACAGAGAAGTGAACTTTCATCAAGATTGGGATCATGTCAAGTCTTTTTTTTTTTACATATTGGCTCTTTGCCTATACATGCACATACTGTGGTAGAAATAGATGTATAATCATAACTATCAGTGACACTGAGAGACATTTGCATACCCATTTTGTCACCCATCCTTTTATGTCCTGACCTGCTTATTCCAATTCATGGTTTAGTAGATATGGAATAGTTCTTGACAACATTGAATGTAAGGTAGGCACCAAGCTGGGATGTATATTGGAAATATAATGGAAGAGTTTATAGATTGTATTTTAGATCACTTTCTTTAATTTTTGATTGCTCAGCTTTCTGTATTTCCCAAGAGGAATGCAATTTTCAAAAACTCAACAACAAATTGAGGTAACATGGTAGGAGCAAAGTCACATGGACATTATCATTAAGCAGAAATACATTGGAAGAGACCAGAAAGTGAAGGGAATTCTCTCCTCCTTTACAATGGTAAAGAAATCAATAATGTATTTTGAAACTGAATGAGATTCGTGAGAGTATGCCTGAAGGAATAGCCAATAAGTAGTGCGGCCATCCAGCAGATACGAAAGGAGAAAGAAACACACATTTGTTGAACAGAAAGACAGGAGAGGAAGCATTAATTAAAGAATAAAGAAGGGGGTTGAAAACAGAGTAGAACAAGAGCGAGAAATTAAAAATCAGCTAAGATAAGCTACGGACAGCTCAGTTACCTCATAGTATATTACAGATTACAGGAATTTACAAAGTCTCAGTTTCACCGTAAAACGTACAACATTTTTGCTGTTTGGGTTAGGTGAACTGGCCACTTTCTTGTATGAGTGAGTGTGGGTGTGGGCCTGTATACCTCTTGATGAACTGGCATTGCATCCAGGTTTACTTCCCATAATGCAGTAGTGCTGCTTGAATCCACACCACCAACTGGGTAGATGATCTGAAGTTGTGTATCCCTGCCACCTTTTTTTTCAGTTTTGATCTAAAGTGAGGGACTGCACAAGGGGTAAAGAAACCAGCCATCTGATAGAATGCTAACTGTAGTATTTCTTTTAACATCCCAGCACTGTAAGATTGCTCTTAAAGAAGACAAACATTTTGAAGTAAATGTAAGATCATCGTATTTTATATAACTTCACTCATTAGACCTGATTTCCTAGAAGTGTCCATTCATAACCAGTTATAATGGGGTGGAGTGAGTGGAACTGTCAGAGTCTAAGTTGAAGAAGAAAAAGTCAAATATCATGAACAGTATAGACCTAACAAGAAGAAATTCCATGCTATTGATATTCATCCATGGAGAATAATGTCTAGCAATGGTACCTCAAAATTCTAAAGAGCTCGGTTTGTTTCTTAGCCTGTTTCATTAATTGTGTGACGTTTGAATGTTATTCCTAGATTTTAATTAGTTTTTCTACAGGTATTCAAATTTCCCAGTGGTAATCAGGGGGCCTCCATCGGCTGAATACTGAAATCTTACTCTGATACTACAGAATACACAATATAATAGATATGGAGAATTGTATCAGTTAGGATAGACTTATCCTTGGCATATAAATTGCATAAAACAGCTTTTGCAAACAAGAACACCAGCATTGCACAGAAAAGCCACTTTTAGTGACATATGCACATTGTGAAGGACAGGCAGGTTCAATTAGTTCACAACTTTGAATAAGTCAAGTGCTGCTTTAGCATGGCAGCCTCACAATTTCATGAGACTAGATTTTAATGTGAGCCCAGACACACATGCATGTGGTTTTCCCCCTGTGTTTTTGTGGGTTTTCCTCTGGGCATTTTGAATATTCTTTAGTAATTGAAGCCAAACAGCTAATCTAAATTGGCCCAGTATACGTCTGAATTTGTTCATGGATGTTCCCTATGATGATCTGAGACCCCATCCAGGCCTGATTTCTTTCTTGCTTCATTATCAACAATCACTCAAAGTGACAAGGACATCTGTCAAGGTATTTGTATGGGAGATCGCTAAAGAGTCCACTCAGAATCCAAAAGAACTTGGAGAGCGAGGACAACAGGTTCTTTTCGGGACTGACTTCTATAAATCTAGGTTCTCCTTCTTCCTCCACCATTTATTTATCTTTCTAGCACCTTGCTTGTTCAAACTGGCTTTAACCAAAGTCAAAAAAATGGATTGATAGAAGAGAAGGGATAAATGTCATTCTGCTATATACAAAATGTGGATGTCGAACCACTGAAGCTAAACACAAGTCCGGTAATGTGTAAGCATGAAGCAGGAAGTGGGGAATTTTAACTTTTTATGACATACTATTTCTTTCATGGGCGGCACGGTGGCGCAGTGGTAGCGCTGCTGCCTCGCAGTTAGGAGACCCGGGTTTGCTTCCCGGGTCCTCCCTGCGTGGAGTTTGCATGTTCTCCCGTGTCTGCGTGGGTTTCCTCCGGGCGCTCCGGTTTCCTCCCACAATCCAAAGACATGCAGGTTAGGTGGATTGGCGATTCTACATTGGCCCTAGTGTGTGCTTGGTGTGTGGGTGTGTTTGTGTGTGTCCTGTGGTGGGTTGGCACCCTGCCCAGGATTGGTTCCTGCCTTGTGCCCTGTGTTGGCTGGGATTGGCTCCAGCAGACCCCCATGACCCTGTATTCGGATTCAGCGGGTTAGAGAATGGATGGATGGATATTTCTTTCATTGGTCCCTTTGTATTACTAAATATCATAGTCTATATCATCTTACAATGAACACGTAACTGTAGTGCTGTACAGTATGTTACTACGTATTTGCAGCCAGATGCATCATTGCAATCCTCCTCCATTATTATGAACTGTTGTTCCATATGTAGTTGGCCCCTTTTTTAAAATCCAGTAGATGTTTTTTGTTTGTTTTTATCCATATGAGAGAAGCCTGACTAAGCTGGTTCACAGTGATGACGTGTATAGGATGGCTCTTTCCAGATTGATAGATGCAATTAGGCCAGACAGCTGCAGCCAACTGCCAGCGTAGGAAGTAGTGGAAGCCAGCAGGCAACACCCAGAACACACTCTGATTCCAAGTCTCCACCCAGAGAGCAACATGGGAAAATACACTTTCAGTCATAGCTTATAGGAAAAGACAACATTTTCTTCTTTGTTACTCTAGCAGTTGAAATAACACTTGAATAATACACTTTCACCTCAGTATTTAATTTTACTAATGGTCATTGTGAAGTACAATCTGCAGGCAAATAACTTAAAGGCTAAGGATTCAATATGGCTGTTTGCAACAATTTAAGAAAAAAAGTATTACAGAGCATCGAAATTGAACATGACTGATATTATATTAACCTATTGGACTTGGAGAAAATCAGATTCCTTGTGAATTGTGATGTCTTTATTTATAAAAAAATCAAATAATAGCTGAGTACTAGCTTTGAAACCATCAGTCACTGCTGATCACAAACGCCTATTCAAAGACGAATCCTCTGTTCAAAATCGTATTAACTGAAATTAGTGGAGTGGAGTTAAATAAAAATATTATTTCATGGTCATTTCGCAATTGTTAAACAATTAATAAAACAGATATAAATAAGTATTCAGTTATTCACGAACAGATAAAAGAAAAATACATGTTGAGCTAATAAGGAAGTCTTTTGCTTTAATTATTTTATGTTTGATTAGGTTAAATGACAAAAAAATGAAATGTAGGAAGGGAGTTGTGTCTATGGAGGACTAAATGGATAGATTCTGGTCTTTGAGGGAGTATCAAACATTCAATATGTTTTCTTTTTATGATGCCTTTTACAGAGATTACCATCAAATATGCAATACAAACCCAACTCACCAAGCTCTTTATAAGGCAGGCTAGCTGAGAACGTGGGGCTTAAGCTGGATTTGTCCATCTTGTGTCTGATTTGTGAATTAAATGGAAGGAAGGGACATATGTGAGAAGATGTACTGACCTAAGATGGATTTTCTTATGTTTTGCCAGTCTTATAAACCTATTTGTCCTCTAACTGTTTCTGTCACTAAATAACAGTTATGTTTCAACTGAGTCCTCTTTTGAAGAAATTTGTAAGCATTAAATACAGAATGCTGAAAACGGAAAAAGTAAATGTGTTCAAAAATGTAAACCCAGAGCCCTTGTAGTGTTTAGAGGTAACGCTGACCACATCTTAGCTAGAGAGGGAAGGCCTTATTCAAAATGGTCAATTGTAAATAAACTGAAGTCAGCATTAAGGAACTGCAGCACATTTTATTTTTGTTAGAGATTGTCTCATTGAACTTTTCAGAAGAATAATGTCTGTCCAAATCCTTGCACAGTACATAACCCTTCATTTCTTACATAACAATTTATTGGCACTAGAACAATTAATTATTTACAGAATGCTTCTACTATTTACTTCCCAAAAGCCTTTAAGAAAACACACAACTGGCAAGAGTTCAATGTAAAATATTTGAAACTTGTTTTTCTTCAAGTATAATTTCCAGATGGCTACACTTCTTGACGTATTTAAGGAATTTAGTACAAAAAGTACAAAAAGCGAAGACGGGTCTTTTCAAAGTACTGTCTGGAGATGTGCATTTCTTCAGGGGCTGTCTGGGAAGTTGCATATTTATTCTTCCAGACATTTGACCTTCCTGGTCTGATAAAGTACAATAAGTTTGTTACAAATGATGCTTACAGACAGAGAAATACATAAACAGATATATAAATATAATTCCTATATAATTAGACAGGTTGAATTTATTTTAGGAAGGGGGCTTTATTGAGAATGGGTGCAGACCTTGATTGGCACTTAACCACTAGACTTTGGTGCCCACTGTGCAGAGTTAGCATTGTCATCATACAGTATGTTCACGCAGGCTTCCATCTACTGTCCACTAACATGCTGCCAGGCTGACTGGCCTTTTTAAACTGCCCTCCTGTGTGCTTTGTGATATGCGAAAGACTGGCATCCTGACTACACAGTAAAATTGCCAGTGACAAAAATAACACTTGAGGTGTTCATGTGCACAAAATATCCATAGAGCACATATGAATCTGTATAGATGACATCACTGTTAATTTTTAGATAAGCAATTTCACTGTGAAGGGAAGCTTTGAGCCTTTGACCCATTTTGCTAAAAGAGACATCATGTACCCATGACCATTAACTGAATAAACAGAACATATGACACAATGGCGAAAACATTCCACGGAAATTTTCTAAGCAGGTTTTAACCAGTTTTGTGTTAAAAATTGAACTTTAGAAACATTTATAAAATCTCTAGCAAACTATGGGCATTATTATAAAATTGAAATAAATTTTGTTTGCATTGAAATTACAGAGGGTTCAATATCTCCCTGTCTTGAAACACAAATATTTTGCAAGCACTGAGCAACTTTAATTTTCATAAAAAAAATGGACGTGCAAGCTTTCTAATGTCACTGTCCACCAAGTGAAATTTGGAATTATTTTCATGTTTTTAATTCAGTTTTGAAAAACCATACAGTGTTAATATTCTGAGTTATAACAGTGGCACAGTGATTGCTGCTTCTACCAGAGTCTTTGGTACAAATCTCATCCCGGTCAGTTTGTGTGTCTGAGTAGAGTTTGCACCTTCTTCCTTTGTCTATGTGAGGTTTTCCACCATGTGTGAACTGATTCACCGGGTGTAAGTGTGTGTGCGTGTACATGTGTGTGTGTCTGATTATTTTGATACAAACTTGGCTTCCTGAATTGTTTAAGTGGAATAAACTAAATACGCAAAAAGTTAATTTTACTGTTAGCCCTTTTTTCCATTATTTATACATTTTAAGATCACATAGTATCTGTTGAAACTATCAAACGTATTGAATATATTTAGAAAATTCACTCTTTCGATAAAAACACAACAGTGCATGTGGCTCAGTACTCTAACGTCAGTTACAGAAAGCAAATATCAGTACTACCCACTTGGTATTATTATTTTTATTTTACTGACTATTGATTTCACCATATTGACTTTTTTATTTTATTTAAAAAAAGATTTGAACTTGATGTTGTTATTCATTTTATATTATACTACCACGAACCAAGACAGCTCAGTGGTTATTCCCGATGCTTTATGGGCCCAGCATCCTGGGTTGACATTCTACACTCTTTTTTTGTCTCTGATATTTTTGTCCTGTGCACTGGAGTAGCCTAAAATTTGTGAGCCCCCCGCAATAGCAGAGGTTGAGCCCTGACTCCAGAGAAAGAAGCATTTGTTTTAAATCTGCCTGCTCTGCAGTTAAGTTAGAAACTATTCATATAAATTGTTTTTTGGAGACAAATTTGTTGCGATTTGGGGGAAAACTGACTTGGCATTAATAATAATACTAATGAAACCATTTGAGACCCTGGTGTAAAAATACTAAATATCATCATTTCTCCTTGGATTTTCAACTAGCAGGTCACATGGCACATCTTTATTAATAGGCTTGTGGTCAGGGTGCAAAACACCCAGTGGTAATCAGGGGGTCCCATCAACTGAATACTGAAATCTTACTCTAGTATTACAGAATACACAATATAATAGATATGGAGAATTTTATCAATTAGGATAGACATATCCTAGGGATACAAATTGCATTAAACACAGACGCTCAGTCTGCAAACAAGAACAGCAGCACTATATAGAAAAGCCACCCTTTGTGACACATGTGCACTTAGACGCAGGCTATCTAGGAACGCTGCAGTTCCACAACAGCAATTTCCACTGACCCCGCACACTCTTGCAGCCAGCTGGGAACGCAAGTCTGCTCAGTAGCACTACCACAGGCGCATCCCAATAAAATGTTTGTTTATGGAACAACAACTTACAGCAAAACTTTACTTTAAGAGCTCAGAAAAATGATAATGTCACTTACTATTTTTCCTGGTAACAGGAAATACCTCAAAAACAGTAAGTGGCCAATCCTGACCTGAAAACTGTTAGTATCACATTAGTTTCTTGTCCAAGTCTCTTGTCCTTTTCCTCAAACCTTCCGGATTATAAAGGATTGGCTCTCAGGCCTTGCCATGGACTGCTGCCACTCAAACATCTATCCTTACCCATCATGTTGTCATTCGGTGACGTAGCCCTGCCTAGCCAGCTCCCACTGATGCTCGGCTCACCTCATCCAAGACTGTGAAGTGATGGGATACACCAGTTTCTCGCTGTTTTAATTTGTATAAAGATAGGTATTTGTTTTCAAAAATGTAAATGTATGTATTTGTGTCTGTCTTCTTGGAGGTCTGATAAGGGGGCACCTCTCTACGTTGATGGAGTTGTGAGGGTGTCCCCTATCCTGTGTCTCCATGAATTTACTTTTGGGTACTCTTGTTTTCCTTATATATCCCAAAAACACAAATGTTAGGTGACTATTAATTTTGTGGCCTTAGTAAGTATGTGCTTGAGCAGATTCTGTGATGGATGTGCCCCCTCTACGGGGCAGGGTCCTGCCAGGATAGGCTCCTGTTCCTCATCACTCTGAATTAGAGAACGTGATGTTTTCTTAAACACGATACAGTTGTCGTCACAGTGGCACACCTTTAAACCAATAGAACCACTTGTGTTTTTTTCAGATGTTCACATTGGCCTCCTACTCAAGCACAAAGATACGCCATTGAGTCAATTGACTATTCTGAACTGGTGAAAGTATGTACTTATTTTAGGGATTACACAATTTAAGGGTAAGGAAGCAAATTGCAATTTAGTGCCAAGTGGTAACCAGAAAATCTGTCTCCTAAGTATTCTCTGTTTATTTACCCTTCAGACAACCACTTAAAATAATCGTTTGCACTATTCTGTGCCAAGACGTTTTGGCTTTGAATATTTTCTGTAAGCACTGGTGGGCGGAGAAAAAAAAAATCCCACTTTTGTTTTGTACGCAGAGGAACAGCTGCACATACTTTCAGTCAGAATGGCTCCTTCCTATAACAATTAACTGTTCCCAAAATCAGCATGACAAGATATTTCAGTTTCGTTTATCACTCTGTCATGAGGTTTCATTAAACAAGGCTTGGCATCACTGCTTATGGAGGTACATTCAGCAAATTTTATGCCAGTGAATTTCCTTATACTTTGCATCTTGTGCACAAATTGTTACTGCACTGCAATTGTGAAACCCCACAATTGTGAACTGAATAAAACATCCAAAAATGATAGATGGAAAGATGAAGCTGTAAAAATTTGCAGGTTTAATAACTACAAATAAGGAACATTAGTGGCTGAGTTGTGCAGTGGTAGTCCTGAGTGTTCCCTGTGTGGAGTCCACATGTTTTCCCAGTTTTCCCAACCAATTGAAAGATGTGAATTAGCATTGCTAAACTGGTCCATATGGATGCAACCATGAACTAGATAAGTGGGCTGGTAAAATAGATGGATAAATGGAAATAAGGACCTTTTTGTTGCATTTTGACAAGCACCGGCAATAAGGCAGAACCAGTATTTTCCAAACTACCCATGAAATCTGGCAACTCTATTTTTTCCTGATCTTTACATGAAGGCTGTTAAAAACCTAGGAATTTCTCAATTGCGACATAGGGACATTCCAGTCATTGGGCAGTTTTAACCCACATCATCATGCCATCATGCTAAAGACAAGTTTATAGTCAAGGCATTGTTGAAAGTTGTGCTTTTGGATTTGTTCTACTTTGTATACAATGCAAGGTTTTTCTGAAAAATGAAGAATAAGTGTACTTAGTCAAATACAAAATACAAGCACTTAATCCATCCATTATCCAACTTGCTATATCCTAACTACAGGGTCACGGGGGTCTGCTGGAGACAATCCCAGTCAACACAGAGCACAAGGCAGGAAACAAACCCTGGGCAGGGCGCCAGCTCACCACAGGGCACACACACACCCCAGGGACATATTAGGATCGCCAATGCACCTGACCTGCATGTCTTTGGACTGTAGGAGAAAACCGGAGTAACCGGAGGAAACCCACGCAGACACAGGGAGAACATGCAAACTCCATGCAGTGATTTGGAATCTTGACAGCTGAGCTGAAGTGGAATCATGCCAAATAAGAAAATTGGTAGGAATCGGCCCTGAACAGGTACCAGTTCAGAACACATACAAACATGTGCCCATCCAACTAATATGGAGGCCAGTTTGTAATCAGCAATTAATGTAATCTGCATATCTGGGGGATATGAGAAGCAAACCAGAATTTCATACAGACAATGGAATTTAAACCATGGATAATGAATCCATTTATATAAATGTAAATATAGGTACTGTATGGATACAGATATATATATATACTAATAAAAGGCAAAGCCCTCACTGACTGACTGACTGACTCACTGACTCATCACTAATTCTCCAACTTCCCGTGTAGGTAGAAGGCTGAAATTTGGCAGGCTCATTCCTTACAGCTTACTTACAAAAGTTGGGCAGGTTTCATTTTGAAATTCTACGCGTAATGGTCATAACTGGAACGTATTTTTGTCCATATACTGTAATAGAATGCAGCTCGATAGCCGTGGGAGGCGGAGTTTCGTATTCAAATATTTAACCAATCACATTTCAGCCGTCATTTGTTGCTAGGCAGAGAGGCTTTCACAATCTGTTGTGGAGGCACTCTAACACAGAATAAATGTCGATTAACCTGTTGCTTCAACCAATCAGATTTTGAGTTGGTGTCAGTAGGGCCCTCTAGCAGGCATACGGCAACGTCACCATATTCAGACCCATCAATTGGATAGAAGTCGATATGAGGAACTCTACAAGGCCACTGAACGCATCACAAACGCTCCAAGCGAAAGATTGTCGCGTGCACTACGGCCAACTCCATGGCAGGATTCTGGACAATATTATTTGCCAGACACAGACCAGATTTCAAGACCACGAAAACCTGATGTTTGTCACGCTCCTCGAGCCCCAGAAGTTTCAGGAATACAAGAAAAATTTCATGCATGCAGCCTTCTCCACTTTAACACAAGAGCCACGGAGCGCTTTTTGATCTGTCTCGGCTAAAATCAGATCTTACTGTAATGTATGCCATGGATGATTTTGCAGGAAAATCTCCCACTGATCTCTTTGACTTCCTTCATCAGAAAAATCTGAATGAGAGCATGGGGCGGCATTAGTATATTTGGCGGTGAGCATTCCTGTGTACACTGCTTCTGTCGAGCAGACATTTTCAGCCCTAAAGCGAATTGAAACTTATGCCAGAAATAGGACAGGGCAGGTTTGACTTTCAGCATTACCTTCGATGGCGATAGAAAGTGAGGTTTTGATGGAACTGAAGTGCATGGATAATCTGTACGACAGAGTAATTGAACTGTTTTTGAGGAAAGAGAGGACGATGGGTTTTGCTTACAAATAATCCGAATTTTTGGTGAGTAAAATGTTGCAATTTTCCTAAATAATATTGCAAGTTTATGAGTTATTATTGATGTTTTTTATGTGTGTCTCGGCTGTGGCTGCAGTAGAAAGGAACTTATTCATCCCTGGTTTGTCTATTCAATAAAGGAATTTATTGTGGCTACAGGAGTTATCTTTTATATTTATATATATATACACACCCCGATCTACATACTATCAAATAAACGAACCACACGTAGTGGTGCAACATGAGAGGCTTCGCATCTAGCGCTGACGTCCGAGGTTCGATTCCCGAGAGGGGGTGCAGTGAGTGTGTACGCCTGATGAGCCCAGAATTAGGGCAAAAACGTGCCGCGTACTGTTTGCATTATTTGACAGTAAAACTATTTCAATATATTCAATATATATATATATCAGCACTTCCCGATTCATTTTACCCTCGCACCCCCTTGGTTTGTGAAGAAGTATGAAAAAATAAGAGGTTAATGCAGAAAAACAGATCACCAATTGAAGCTTTATGAATAATGGATACTTTGTTCAGGTACCCATTTCTTTTACCCTTCCAACCATACCCCCATTAACATGTCTATCGAGGTGATCACCATCGATCAAAGAACTGTCACTTACCGAGTGGTTTCCATGCCTGGAGATGCCGCCTGCCTTTTACATTCTCTGTGTTACATATTGCACAGCCATATCAGGCTCAATCTTGATATCCGGAGGAACATTGTGTCTTATGTATTGAATGTACTGGGACAGGTTCAAGGTGTGGACTAATGACAGTACAGGAGATAATTATACTACACAGGAGCACTATAAGAGTGAAATGCTTAAGCCCTTCACCTATGCTTCTGCATGTGAGTTGATGGCTGCCGCTGAATTGTTTGGTTGTCGCTTTTACACCTTTGGAGAACCGCCAATGCCTCTTAAACATCTTAGATTCACAGGAGACGATTTGAGTAGTGGACACTTTGATGTTTATGAATGTTTCAACTCTCAAAAGCTGGATGCGAAGTTATCGATGAAGCCGGTTGTATGCTTACAACGCTTGACAGATGCCGAATGTCACTTCAACACAAGTCCTGCAAATACTGTCGTAATTGAAACAAACCATGAAACTCAAACCGATTATGACAGCACCAATCCAAGCTGTGAGAAAACAGTAAAAAGGAGGCGTGTCAGACGTCGTGGTACATTTTCTGATGCAGCTAGACGGAAACAACTTTGTGACGCTGCCGCCAAATACTTGCAGAAAAATCCACAAGTTAATAGACACGCTGTCGCTAAATATTCGCAGGCAAATCCACAAGCTCATAGACATGCTGCCACTAAATATTCGCAGGTAAATCCACAAGTTAATACCGGGAATGCCTGTTAAACATCTTAGATTCATGAGTAGTGATTTGGGTAGTGAAAACTTCGATGAATGAAACCTGTTATCTTTACAACGGTTAACAAATACGGAATATAACTTGAACACAACACGTCCTCCAAATACGAACCTGATTGAAAGAAATAATGATAATCAAATCCTTGATGACAGCAACACTCATAACAGTGACAAAACAATTACATTGACAATCATGTTACGTTATTTTTAAAATGTTTCCTTTTCTTTTTCATAACTTCTTTAACACACTTCTTCTCCGCTGCGAAGTGCGGGTATTTTGCTAGTAGATACATATATATACATATGCCATGGACAAAGGACAGGCATCCTGGGCTGAACCCAGTTGGGAATACCGCAAGGTGACATAGGAGTTAGTCCTAAAACGGAGCCCTATCGGGTTCTTTGGGTACCGCCAGAGGACACTGCTGAAGGAGGACTTCCCTGGTTTCCATGTGACCTGGAAGTGCAGCAGATGACCTGGACATGATGCCAGAAGCAGTTCCTGGGTCAGATTTAATGGAGTCTACAGCCTCACATATTTGAATCAAAACTGGGAGGCAGTGGGCAACAATGGGATGAAAAAACACCATAAAAGGTAGTAAAGGGGGAAGTAACAGATGTTCATCAGGCAACCAGTCACTATGAGAGAGTTCAACCACGTACAAAGACACGTGACTAACATACCAGGTCTGAGAATGTGATCCGTATGTGCAGGAAGAGTACATTGCGGGAGGGACGCTGGATGGCCTCTTCAATGGAGTGATACTGTCTTCAAGCAATGATGACATACATACTGTCAAGGGGTCAAAATCACTAAAAAGTATTGTGGAAAACCTTATGCCCTCTAAACATGAAAATAGTGAACCTGTGACAGGCCATCTGCTCTGCATTTCAGATTTCCTACAAGAATGCCGTAAGGTGTGAGAAGACTAAAAATTGTTTTAGATGGAAAAGACTGTCCCTGTAAAGGGACTCCCAGACTCATTTAATAGTGCCACGGAAAGCCTATCTGTGCATGCATGAGAACAGTTCTCGCCAAGCTCACAAAGATGGGAAGGAGATTCCCAAAAGTTGCACACAAAGTCAGATGAGCCAACACGAAAGCAGAATTAATCTCCAAGAACTGAGGGAGCTTCTAAAGCTGATAACAGGGCTTCAGTCGGAGATAAATGCCTTAGGATCTGCGATTAAAGGAACTGAAGACACAGTCAAAGCATCACTAAAAGCAGTTAATTTGTACATGCGGGTTTTGGGCTGTTGCCTGGTGTGGATTTGGCCGTACAGGTAAGCAGTTCTAGTGTGAAGCAATATCCGAAAACACTGTGGGGAATCAAGCAACACTCGGTCTGCCA
The DNA here is from genome assembly GCF_016835505.1 of Polypterus senegalus. Taxonomy (NCBI): domain Eukaryota; kingdom Metazoa; phylum Chordata; class Cladistia; order Polypteriformes; family Polypteridae; genus Polypterus; species Polypterus senegalus. The sequence goes on along the minus strand of NC_053160.1, from coordinate 41,809,773 downwards.
ATTTTGCCAAAAAGGCTTCCCATGTTTGAACCTCAGGTCTCAAAGGCTACTTACACAGACCAGCAAACTCCGAATGGGTAAAGAGATAAGGGCACAGTGAGAATGGACCCTGGACAATACTGAAGGGAAGAGAGTGGCACTTGTTCCTACAGGGCTAAAGGTTGTTAGAAAAAAACATCTTCCTACTTTAATAAAGGCCACTCAAATGGTAAAGGGCCCTTCTTTAACTGATATAGGGTCCCAAACCGTCCACAAAATAAAACAAGAAGCATACCTAAAATTCTCGCCCAACAAAACAGAGGTGACCAATCAGGAATGCCTGCCGAGGTTGTGTAACTACATATCTCCACCTATTTCAGCCCATCAGTCGATGACATGACAGAGCGGTGTGCTGCTCAAAAGAAAAAAAATCATCAGATGGGGCAAGTCTTGTCTAATTCCACCTCTGCTTTAAAAATTGACAAGGGCGGAGTTTCAAGTGCTAAGAGTTGGAACACCATTGGAGACACTTGTCCTTGACAACAACCCAGTGGGATGAAGAAACCACGAGTACAGTGGCAGCTACTACAAACCCAACGGAGGGGAAAATGGTCAGCAGCACCTAATAACTGTTGTCTCTTCCTGCAGATGAAATTGGTTCTGGACAGCACACTACCCACTCTGAATTACTCTTACCCTCTTGATTGACTGGAAGCTGATCCCTACAAGGCTCAGCTGAGAATGGAGATATGCTATACAATATATATATTACTACTGTGGTATCATTTAAAAAGACCATAGTTTCATCTACTTTTTGCAATTCTGCATTTTTTTTTCTGCTGGCATGATATATGGTTTTAACTAAATTCAAAGTGAGACTTTCCCTATCAGCTGCTTTAGCAGACTTCCTTCCGCTACGCTCAACGCAACTTTCATCAGTGACCTTGGCTCTCTGCTCAGGAAACCAAAATGACTGATCTTGGTCTTGTTACTGAAGATATCCTACATGTGCCAGCTGATGAACTGGTAACGACTAGTTTTTCTGATTTGGCCCAATGCACGTGGGAAGGGTGTATCAATATTGACTTTTGTGCACATTAAGTTCTTTGAAAAATGAAACCCCACCAAGCAAGTAAAACACACTGAAAGGTGTGCACCAAGTAATCCCATGACCCTTGTTTTCCTGTGCAATACAATCTGAGTAGGAAGCACAGTTTAAAGTCTCTGTTATAGCAGGAGAAATGTACAGTAAATGGTATTCAATAGGAGGTCTGTTATCTCATTTCTTTGGTCTGACAGCAGAGCAGCTATAGAGCTGGATTCTTCCACATCAAACAGCCAGGCTTTTAATGGCTAATTCTGTCTCACATAATGACTTAACTTCCCTTCATTAAAAATGAACTTTTTGACAAACTGAATCAAAGTACAGTGAAAGAAAAAATAAAAAATGATTTTCTTTTTAGAACATAACGCTACAAAATATATGCTTTCAGTGCCTATGGAGAGTATAGTTCTTGTATTGCAAAAGCTTAATACATTGCCTTTTAACAGAAGTCAGGCAAAGGAAGGAAAAAAGAAAATATGGTAACAGCAAAGTTATAATTTAATCAAAAAGAGCTTTTCCTACTCCCAGATTTTAATATTTTAATTTCATAAATTAGTTATTTGGTAATTTTCCTAAATAATTAATATGTTTCGTACCATAAAATGTATTCATCTTCTTCATATTCTTCCTCTTCTTATTATTATTACAATGGCACAGCGATAGCTCTGCTGCCTCACAATAAGTAGATTGGGGTTCACATCCTGGGTATTTCCTGCATGGAATTTACATGTTCTTCCTGTGTCCTGTGGTCTCCTCCCACTGTGCAAAGACATGCAGGTTTTGTAAACAGGCCCTAGTGTTTGCGTGTGTGTGTGTGTGTGTGTGTGTGTTTGTTCTGCCTGTGAGAGACTGGTCCCTTTTGCAAGCAGTTGTTCCTGCGTTGAGCCTGATGATTTCTGGGATAAGCTCCAGCTGTCCTGTGACCCTGTTCCGGATAGTCAGATTAAGGAAATAGATGGATAGATAGATTATTAATAACAATAATAATAATAAATAATATAATAATAACTTATAACTGAGAAAATAAGTAGTGGTAATAGTATTTCAGTGCAGAAAACATAACAGAAAAGAAGGTTTGAGACACAATGTTTTGGCTGTGCACTCTTCGTCATCTGGCTCTAATCCTCTTTTCTATTTTTTCAGCATGGAAATAGCAAAGCACTGATGAAGCCCTTTGCTATCTTCATAGCAATAATAATAACAATAAAAAAAACTAAACAACGACTGGCAAGAAAATTTCCTAAACATTTACTGTTCAACACATAGTATTTCCTTATGCACTTGAAGCAGGAAAGGGAATCCAACAGAGTGTTTGCTTATGTAATGCACTGGATAGAATTGCTAAATGAAATTCAGCTCTCATCCCATTCCCCTCAGATCAGTGTGGATGTTTCCTCCTAGTATTCCCGTTTCCTTTCATATTTCAAATCGATTCAAATATGTGTGAGTGGGTGTCTGTGTTTATTTAGCAATAGACTGTCACCCTATGTAGGGCTGTTCAATGACTTGAAACCAATGATCCATATTTGGCAGGTATATTTAATTTAGAAATATAACTTAATGATCTGAATTTTTGTTAAATTTTATGCAGTTCATGTTATTCCTTAAAATGAATGGCTTGGTTTGCATTATTGAGGAAATTATGCATAAAAAACATTGTGTCATCTGTCGTTGTGATGCATATTTTCAATTACAGTAATCTATAATTAAGCATTTTAAGTGAGAATAGATTCAAAAAGATGCTACATTAGTAAAATAAAATAAAGCTGCTTATGATTATAGACCTGTCACACAGTACTCTCTTGTAAAGTGTAATTATGTGTTTTAGACGAAATGTCTAGTGTTTATGTCTTAAAGAAATATTGATATAATAAATATATAAAATTATATAATACCAATATATTGATAATTTGATTTTACTGAATAACACTCTAATTCACTGGCATCTAGTGTAATTAATAAAGGAAACAAAGCAGGAATAAACAAAGATGAACAAGTAAACACAATGGATTGGCTGGGAACTGCTGAAGGATGCAAAAGCCAGAAGGCTGTAGAATATAAACAATGTATATACTTCATCCAAAGCTAATGTGATTCCCATTTGCTTTGAGTAATCGTCACATATTCTACCCTACTTAAACAATACAAAGCTGACGGAGATAGTGCATAATATGACAGCATTGGACATTTGCTGTGTACCTAATATAGACATGATGCCAGTCCAACACAAGTAATAATATGGTCACATGATTTGTGTTGAGCCCCTCTTTAACTTGACCCTATTAATTGCTCTGATGACCCCATATATCAAACAGAAACACAAGTGAAACATAGTCTGCTGAGCTAAAACAGCAAACATGTTACTATTACTCTTCTTCACTGACCGGTGGATATGCCAATGCACCACTCATCTTAACAGGTTCATTCTTTCACACCTTCTCAAACTCTGTGATGAAGGCCTATCCCACTTCAAACACCAACGTAAAAGGTTAGTGCCATGGATACTGAAGAGTGGTTTTCTTTTGCACTTGAACTTGCAACCTTGTGCTTATCATCTAATCTATAAAATGTACAAATTAATGACCTAGATGGTGCGGCCTGTGTTTTACTATTGTCATCCATCAGTGTGGGAAATTACCATAGTGCAATTGGATCAATCTTTCGTTGTTTACACTCAACCTGATTCGATCCAGTTGGTGGTGGTGGGCTATCTCTCTCTCGACACCAACATAAAGGAAATGTACCTCTGGATTTACACTTACTACTTTGTGCTCAGTCACAATGCGAAACAACAAGCAATCCTGCCTGCTAAGCATTCCTGCAAACCTTAAGGCTATATCCACCCTTATATAGAAACAGGATGGGATCATCACTATAATGATTAATGTAACATCTTAGCTTTTAACTCTATCGTAATATTTCTTTGTTGAAATTACACAACCCAAAGTCGATGTGAAACTGAACCAGGGACCCTGGATACAAGACAGAAACCAGTCAGTCCAATACAACCTGTTAAAACAGCTTATGTCTTGTTGATTATTCCACCTGACTAGGTGGACTGACCAAAACTATGGAATATATTTAGCATAGATCATAAAGTGCTTTGTTATTACGGACATATATAAAGCTGGTAGAAAAGGAAGCAGAACCATTATTGCAGGTAGGAAGATGTTTAGGAAATGGATGGGGGTCTTCAAGGTCCTAATAGAGGAAGCCCAAATGGTACAAAGACATTCATTGAAAGTACCAGTGGAAAAGTGTGGACACTGCCATGAAGCAAGCTTTTCTATACGCTTGGAGGGTGTTGTGGAAGTGTTTTATGTAGTGGCACCACCAAAAAACAATAGCAGTATCAGTGGTGGCAACACCTCTGGACCATTAGAGGGCACATGGGACCAAGCCCTCCTTCAGATAATGCAGGTAGTGGAGCTGTTGGCCCAGCAGAAGGCTGGGTTTGCAGGGACTTCTGGCATCAATGGTACAGATCTAGCAGATATTTTAAGACACCAAAATAAGTTTTGGTGTTCCCCCTGAAAGAAGGTCAGAGGTCCAGTGAGTCTTGGCTTTGGAGAATTGTGAACAAGAGCTTGGGACAAAAGGATCCATGTTGTACATTTCTGGGTAAGTAATCCAGTCACTTGAAATAGTACTTATGGATTGAGACCTATTTAGGGAGGCCCAGGCCTTTTTGTCTTCTGTATTGTTTCATACTTGAGATCTTATTTATGCATATCTACTTATAATAAAACACCTAATTTTGATACATTGGCCTCTCTGATATTATACTAGCCTCAGAGACACTACAAGAGCAGTCACACTTGTTCACAATGTACAATGGAAGATACAAGCAAAAGAAGTGAATGGGGACATTTTCTGAACCTTTATGCAATAAACAGTATTTGGCAGTGGGTATCATTACAAAGTTTTTTTTAATGGTATATGGTATCACTATGATTCTGCAGAGGAACAAAACTCACTTAATTAAGGAAAATGGACAGACATTACGGCTGTTACATAATATCTGTGCTTCTTTGAAAAGCAACATAATTCCTCAGCTGAATGACATCTGAAAGGTGAAAACAGACATGTGAAGGGCTTAAATGTAGCACATTTACAGGAGAGGTCAAAATGAAAACAAGGCGAGCAAATTACTTCAGTAGTTCCGAGCATTACATGTTACCAGATACACGGGGCTTTCACGGCAGGCACAACTCTGGATAGGAAGGAGCAAATGAATCATCCCAGATAATGGATACACCAGAGAAACTGGGCAGCTATTTGCTGTAGCGGGCAGTCTTAACAAGGAACGCAGATGGAACAAAAAAAAGATGTGTGATATTGTTTGGTTGAGAAGATCTGAACAATTGGTGGAATGAAAAAAGGGAAAAATCACTGTAAAGGAAAAGCAATGTGCCATATCTTTTATGAGCAAATAAAAACTAAAAAAAAAATAAAGTTCTAGTTTTTTAAAAAGAATTGAAATGTACACATAGAAAATGTGAGTATAATAAAGATAGAAGAGATTTCACCGTGGCTATTAAAGAGTTTATTTATAAGCAGTTCAGAAAAAAAATATTAAAAGGTGAAAATGAAAGTATGTTGATTCAAATGAAGAAAATTGTAAAATTAACCAGACAATTAGAAAGGATAAATGAATTAGAAAGGACAAAAAACTAAATGAAAAAGAAAGGTGGAAATGCGAATGTGTTGATATTTAAAGGTTATTTACAAGATATTGATTAGAGTGGAGCTTATCTTGCAAATAGACAATTGAAAAATGATATACATCTCAATAAACTGATCTTTTTCTAAACACTCTCCAGCACTCAGTTATAAGAGTCTACACTTCAGTTTACTTTGACAGAACATTACTATAACAAAAGCATGCTGCTGCTGCTTGAAAGAATACAGGCTCCTCATTTGTTATATCTTAGACAAACAAAGCATTTTTACCTAAACTTAGTTGTTCTTAAGAGATTTATATTTACTCTCTACAAAAGGTAATTCTTATTTAATAATTTTGTTTTGCTTCTAAATTCTAGTTCTTCTAAATAGTACACATACAGTAATCTGCCGATATATACCCCTTTCACAGGATTTCAAACTAGATTTGATTGAACAAGGATTTAAAGGTAAAATTGTACATTTAAATAACAGTTAATTTAACTGACTACACGATAGATAGATAGATAGATAGATAGATAGATAGATAGATAGATAGATAGATAGATAGATAGATAGATAGATAGATAGATAGATAGATAGATAGATAGATTTTATTGCAGGCTTGTAAATGTGTCTAATTCTGAATATTTACAAATAAATGCTAATATTAGGTTTTCACGTGAATCCTTTTTTTCTTTTTCCCTTGCCTCTTACATTTTCATTGATTTGACTTCATGTTGTATTTTTCATGTAAATGCCTTTGCAGCGCCTGGCAATCCAATTAAAGCTTTTCTGACTTAAATCTGCATTGACCGGATTAGCCAGCGCTGCAGCACTTTGGGTGCCTCTGCTCTCCTGTGTCCAGCTGAGCCGTTCTCTGTGTCTGTTTCCTATTATTTTCCAGTGACTTCCAGGTGGTGCAAATTGAAAGAGCATGAAACCTCCTGGCAGATGGTTCATACTTTATATGGTTGTCGGCAGCCGGCTATTGTGTTTTCGAACATAAAAAAAACAAATCTGCAGTGGGGAATATCCCCTGAAAAGTTGAATGCCTTTCTTTTAGTTTAAAACAGTATTGTGTTCTTTACAATCAGTCATTTTTCAAGGCAGAATATTTATTGGTGGGGGCTGAAGTTAGCACTGTTGTCTCGTAGATACAGGGACCTGGGTTCAAATTATTGCCCAGGCCTGATCTGGATTTATTTTGCACATACTTTAAATATTCATAAGGGTTCTCTCACCTCCTCTTCAAAGATAATTTTACTGTACTGACAACTCTTAATTGACATGAATGTGTGTGCCCTGCTTGTACTGGCACTTCACTCACTGTCACTGTCTTATGTGTAATGCTTCTGCGGTAGACCCTAGCTCAGAGAAAAAAGCAGGTTCAGAAGAGGGATGGATGTTTATTTGGGGTTAATTTATCTAAAACAAAAGACTAACTGGTGTACCTATAACTTGAAGCAATTTAAGTTGTTAATATATGGCCTATTTTTCTGTCTACGTTATCTGTCTGTTTTACTATTAAAACATGAAATAATAATAATAGCATTAACTAGAATAATAATAATTGGGCTTGGCACAGCAGAACAGAGGTTAATAATAAAAACAGCATTCTCAAACTTTCTCATTTCCGTTCAGCATCATGCATTTCTTTCTGGAAACGGTTCCTTGCTTACAGAATTGGTTCTTTGGGGTTTGAAAAGGTTGCTAATACGTTGACAAAACAGCAATCTTTAATGTATGGTAGGCTATCTAGCAGTGAACGAACAAAGCTAAGAAGGAGGAACTAATTCTGTATTATTGTATGCAGCAAGAGTCCTTTTAAAATCTGGAATTCACTGCTATTTCACAAATTTCTTATGATCTCTACATGGTTACTCATAGACGATCTCAATAAATAAAGGTTCTTTCTGGAACCTCCATGTGGATCATTCTTTTGAAAACTAAAATTGGTTCTCCTATTTTAAAGTGTGTGGATGACACGAAGCAATCCTGAATGAACCATCAGTCCATCAATGAACATTTTTCTTCTTCTTTTTATTATTATTATTATTATTAATATGAATAATAATAATTTTAATAATAATAATAATCAACATATGATGGGCTAATATCACATTCAAGGATAGCACCTGTTTTTTGGCCAGTGGATGCTGGGATAGGACACAGCTTCCCCGCAAACCCTGCTGTGGATAAGTGTGTTAAGAAAATTGATAGATAGATGGATAATTAATAATAATAATAATAATATAGCAATAAGCATTACAATAAGCATTTCTACCATTGCTACTTGTTTAATGTTAATATTTCTTTTCAATGTAACATAATTTTAAAATACCTGAATGCATTGTGCACAGCTATTAGAAGAAATGTAAAAGCTTTATGCCTTAATAGAAAAAAAATTCGAAACTTGTCACATTTCATATTTTACATTCTAAATCAAACTTATTTATCATATAAAATAAATTAATTATAAACTGTAAGAATATTGTTTTGTGTTTTTAAGCATATAATGTGAGTGTGCAGCTCTCCGTGCTGTAAATGGAAGTGTGCACTGTAAGAATAACATGGATTGAATTAAAAGGAATAAACCAGGGCCTTGTAGCTTTCCTCTTATATTTGCCATTTTTATCAGCGTCAAATAAACAGATCACAGTTAAGTTCCAATGTACTTTTAAAAAAAGACATCTTCAGCATACTTCTGTTACCAAGCCAATGTTGTCATTGCAACAGATTTCTTTGCTTTCAGAACACAAACACTCAATACTCTACCGATCAATATTTACACTGAAGCTAACAAGGGAACAAAAGATGGCACAGATTGACTATTTGCAGAAGAATAAAGGATCTGATCCATACAAAATGCCCATTTGAAATGCTCTCTGCCATACTTCCCAGACAGACAATGTGGCTGTTGATTTCTAGAGGTGTCTGTTTCTCCATGGCTTGTAAATTGTGCCGAGGCGCTCTTTTGAGGATCTCAAGAGCTGAACAGCTGTTTCTTTAGTAGATGACATGCCATGCAGAAATAAATGACAGCTCCCAACATAAAGCCAAGAACAAAGCAAAGGAACCTATATCTGTATATATAGTAGGAAGCCATAAAGGATGACATATTATGTGTTACGGAAAGTTTAATTTGAGTATAGCTGCATTAACAAATATTTAGTAACCACACCAAAATAACCGTATATACAGAAAGATAATTAAAGAAAGATTTGTTTCAGTTCAGCCAGCCTGGAATTTCTGGAGGATGTGTGCGTTATGGTCCAGCTTACTCTAGCAGATGAGAACATTCCCTAACCTTCTTCAACCAAATCAGAGTCACACAGGCCAGACGTCTTTCTTGACAGCACTGAACACAAGGAAGTAACCAGGCTTGGACAGAGCATCACTTTATCTCAGGGCCCACTCACATCCTCACTCATATGCAAACAAGGCTAATTTATATAGAAAATGTTTTGCTACTAACTAGCAAGACATGCAACCTCATGTACCTGTTATGTCATAAAACATTAATCGAAGCAGTTAGATGCTGATGCTTAATATGTCTCAAATGGCATCAGATCATGTTGATACAGTACCCTATCAAATTGTGATTATCTGACAAAATACAGGTTTAAACATTAAGTAAAATGAGGACCTTGTAAGTGCCCACTGCCCAGGAAAATCTTATTGGCTATAAACTGTTTAAACTGAAAGAGCAACACCTGAAGTTTAGAACAGTGTTGCCAGGTCCACAGCTTTCTTGACCAATTGGGCTTTTATTTATCATCATCCATGAAAAAAAATGGGCTTTCGCTGGGTGCTTTTTTTGGGCTACTTTTTTTTTTCTCATACATTCACCCAGTTTTTGGATTGCTAATTAATGTAACTCACGTGTCTTTGGGGATGTGGGAAGAAAACTGAGTAAATAAGGGGAGAACCATGCAAACATTGGAAAAATGTGAAAACAGTTACCCAAAGAGCTGGGTCCATGAGGTATCTGGCCTAACCACTAGCACTACTGGTCCACCCAGCTGTGGGCAAAGGGGGATTAATTAACTAATAATTGAATTCTTCTAATATCCTGCTATCTTTCTATATAATATGCTACTGTGGCTGTTTGTTTGTCTGTCCAGGATTTTAAATCACCTGTAGCTCGCAAACCGTTTGACCTACTGAGCTGAAATTTGGTACACATACACTACTTGACGTCTACTATCCGCATTCGGGGTGATGATTGACCTCCAAGGTTATTTCTCTTTTTATTTTTACTTTATTTTATTGTAGAATCAACTCTCGGCAGCAGCCAGCAGGGTGGCCGTGTGGCACATGCGTATGGGCACCGTTCTCATCCCTACCACCTTTGCTGTCACTTCCCCTACCTCTTCATATCTTAAATCATTCTTGTGTTTTCTAGCAGATTGAAGGCTTAAGTGCCAGCTTAAGTGAAAAATTAAGGAAAACATACTAAGCAATTGTAACACTAACACTGACTTAATCAGTTTTAACGCGAAAAGATGCCGACGAAAGAAGAGAAGAAGCGGGCTGCTAGGGTGGAGAAAAGAAGAGCTGCTCAAGAAGTAGCAAGCGCATCAACTTCTGAGCAAACGAGAAAGAGTACGAAAACTATGAATACTCAAGTCAAGTGTATTTACTGCATGTTATTGTGCAGTGCGCCGTTACTGGTATCAAATAATAATGCAGGGTTACAGTAAACAAGTCTATTCTAGAAGTAAATTAAACACAGCAAGGCATATTTACATATTCACAACAGGTCACTTTATTTCCGTTAATTAACCAAATATCACATGTTTTGTGCCGTGGGAATAAAGTGGGTCACTTTAACAAATTGGAGAACATAGAGACTCTGCATCTAAGGTACCCCAGCCAGTAAATGAACTGAGAAGTTTTGTCTGCTCCACCATCAGGCTACCATATTGAAACATGAATTACATTTAATGTAAGTAACCTCTTGTTGGTTCTTTAATTAATTGCATTATTTATGAAGTGTAAATGAATGTGAAGAATAAGAAAAGTTTGGTAGCCATGTTATCAAGGCAGTCTATATAGCAAAATCATCAAAATTAAAGGATTGCATGTTTTCTTAATGAATATTTCACTGAAACTTTTATCCAAGGTAGTTTACTAGGTCAGCGGGCTTTATTGTTCTTGCCATACTGATTGTTTGTTTGTTTGTGTTTCTCTCGCAACTGGAGATCATATACTGTAGAATAACTAACTGGGTCTGGGTGAGGCAGTAAGACAGATATGTAGACTGAACTGACAGCCTTGTGGTTTAACCAATACGCCTCACTGCCTGCCTGGATGTAAAAATCATTGTTTATGTGTGCAGTAGAATCATGGCAGGTAGAAGAAAATGACTGCGTATAAATTATTCAGCTTGTTTGTAAGCCAGCTTTAATAATACATATTGTTAAGAGTTTCTCGCACCTTCAGAGCACTGAAAGTCACCATTCTAGGCATGTCTTACTTTCTGACATATACTTCACCAGTACAGTTCTTATTTTATTATCAAAAACGAAATTAACTGAAGATTCTTAACATAACATAAACCAGAAACAAACCTGGTAATGTGTGACCTGGAATGGTAATAACCTTGTCCCCATGTATAATATCAGTACTGCCATTAAGCTAATGTGGAACTCAATACGAAGCACAAGTTACGTAAGACAAAGCATAAACCACAAGTTCTGCAATATGCGCCTGTAACCTCTGTAGTAACTGAACGCAATGACTTGCTTATTTCAGTCATCCAACCGTCCATCCACCTTGCAAGCCAATTTCACTTTCCAAATTTTAAAAATAGGAGCCACCTTTTTTCCTATTCATCTAAACAGGATAGAGCAAGCTTTTGTATTCTAAACATCGGCTTAAAATTTTCAGTTTCAATTTCTTCTTATTAAACACACTTCCACCCATATGCCTGCTATTATACAGTATATCCTTTCATTATCAAGTCTGTTTAATCCAGTTCGGAGGGAGTAAAGATCAAATACAACACAAAATGAAATGCATCAAACCACTGATATCCTAAAAAAAATACAGTAGTTTTATGAAGTATATCAGCAGTCCTAGGTCATCCTGGAACACAACTCCACAATAGCACAGGCAAGAACTTTTAAGATTTGTAAACAAACAAATATATGCTTTATGTAAAAAAAAATGTCACTTATTTGCTGATTCATTTATTGATTGATTGATTATTAGAGACTTACCGAGTGATTCCTGATTGATTTGTCAAGGTAAAATTGTAATCTTTACAAAATTTGTCCTTATCTGAGTTTTTTTAAAGGTGCTGACTTTTTATTTATTTAATTATTGTTTCTTTTTATTCTAGTTAACAAGTACAGTTAGTTTTCTGACATTTTGTGCCTGATCATTAAAAGCCCAAAAGAAGGTCAATAGTACATTTTCCTAATGAAACGCTTGAGGTCATTACGAAAGAATCATGCTTGTGCTGACCTTGGGATTATTTTGCCATCAAACATAACGGAATGTTCCGGCACAGAAGCCGTGAGTAAACAATATCCCAAGAATCTGAGAGAGAGTTTCACAAGAGTAGTTGACAGTATGTTATGTTCGTTAAAACAGTATTGCTACATTATTAGCATTTCTGAAATGAGCTGCAGTGCAATTTACTACAAGCAGATTCATGGGATTCGGATCTATAATCTCTAAACTATAATCATTGATACACTTTCTGATCCTATTTTCTCCAGTAAAGATCACACAAAATTGAGGCTTATGCAAATACCTTAAGGCACAAGACACACACACACACACACACACGCACACACACACACACACACACGCACGCACGCACGCACACACACGCACACACGCACACACACGCACACACACACACACACACACACACACACACACACACACACACACACACACACACACACACACACGCACACACACGCACACACACGCACGCACACGCACACACTGTGGGATGTTTTCCCTTTACCCTGCCCAACTTGTTATCTTCTTGGTAACCTTGCTGCAGTCACGTGACACTATGGATAAGAAATGAAGAAATGAGCAGACCACTTATTATTAATCTAGTAATGCGCATTAAAGCCTCTGCAACAAGCCTTTTTGCTCGGTTTCATGGTTATTATTTAGGGCCCTGATTTTTGAATTTCTTTGGATTTTGTCTAATAGCATTGAATGCATTCCTTTCCTATCTTCTGCCTGTCTGAGCTTAATCATTTGCCTGACATTGACTTTACCTCTACATGGTGTATTCTTAAAGGTATTAACCTATCAGCCTCTCCTCATCTTCCTCCTCAATACATCTCTCTTCATCCTTAATGCTTGGCTTCCAGTCAAAAGAAGCAGCTTCACAGTATTGTGCTAAATGCATAGCACACCGTGATGCCACAGTCAGTGACTTGATTTCCAGTCTGTTTAGCATCACCATGATTGGGATGTGGGAATAAACTGTAGTAGCTGAGCAAAAATCATCCAAGCTCAAGAAAAAACATGCAAACTCCAAATTTTGTTCAACTAGGGAACATAAATTAAATGATGTGAGATATTGAAGCTAACCACTGCACCACTTTGCAACAGAGACAATAATCAGAAATGGTTTATCTCTGTATATATAAAACCCAACATCTGTCTGTCTGTCCGCTTTTCATGATAGAACTACTTAACGGATTTAGATTGGGTGTTTTTTCTATAATTTGCTAGAACATTCCAGTTGATTTTGTGACCCCTCTCATCGCTCTAAGTATCATAGTTCGCTTGTGGTACCGATTTATTTCTGCGAATCTGAGAGAGATGAAGCGGGCCAAGGGGAGGGGAGCAGGGCCCTCCTCACTCACACACCAGCCTTGGGGCATATCTTAAATACACTTAGCTATCGATTGAGAGAACTATTTAGCGGATTCCGATTGTGCTTTTTTCTAGAATTTGCTTGAACATTCTGGTTGGTTTTGTGACTTCTCTCATCGCACTAAAAATCATAGTTCACTTGCAGGAGTGATATATTCACACTAATCCAAGACAGAGGCTGTGGGCTGAGGGGAGGGGGAAGCATGATGTCAGGAGTAGGGAGCCAAGCAGGGCCCTCCTTGCTGCCCTGCTTCAGTTCTACGTGGGTGAAGCCATGGGGGGACGGCTAGTAGGATATAAATATAACACCTTCAGATGTCTGTGATGTAGAACTGAGTTAACCAAGTTAAAACTACAAAAACAAGTAGCAGTCACTACCAAGTAAATACCATGTAGAAAACAGTTAAAATAGATCAATAGATAGACAGAAACAGTGTTATTCATAACACCTAAGTATTTCAGATCTCCAAACAAATTTAAGCCCAGTAAGACATATGACCTCATTTCCCCTTTGGACCCAGAATTTCCATTCTTTCCAGATCCCCCTTATACCCAGCTGAGTGCTGGAAGATGCTGTTCATTCTGGGACTATGCCTGAGAGAGACAGAGCTAATGCTCAGTAATTGTGCCTGAATCATTTTGAATCACGGCTGAAACAATTGTTTGATTTATTTTTTACTTTTTGTTAATTAAATAAGTTTTTACCAGTATGGTACCCGAATATTTCATGTGCCATCTGCTTATACTTTACAATAGATAGATAGATAGATAGATAGATAGATAGATAGATAGATAGATAGATAGATAGAGTCACTATATGATAGATAGATAGATAGATAGTGTCAGGGATGCCAGGGGCCATGACCCGGCCGGGACGCCAGGAGGGACCGGAAGAGGGTCAGAGCCCTGCCTGGACCACGTGGGGTTTGCCTTCCGGGTTGCTTTGGGGGCCACGGGTCAAGGGCATGGAAGCCCTTCCCTGTAGGAGCCCGTGGTCACCGCCAGGAGGCGCCCCAATGCCTTGGGGACTTGTTTCCCCAGCACTCCTGCCACACCAGGAAGTGCTGGGGGGAAGATTTATGACGGCGCCCGGAGAGCAGCCGGGAGGACAGCCGGCACTTCCGCCACGCTGGGGCCAACGAAGGTATGCCGGGAACACCAGGTGCTCATCCGGGTCAGCTATAAAGGGGCCCGAAGAAAGGCATTGTGGCCAGGACTTTGTGTGATTTTGGGGTTTGTGCACTGAACTGGGTCTTTGTGACCATCATTTGGGGGTCTTTGTGACCATAATTATTGTAAATATTAACTGTAATAAACGTGTGGTGGTTTAAAAACAACATGTCCGCCTGTCTGTGCCCGGGTGCCGTTCACATCTGGCGTAGTCGGCAGGATGCTCCGCCTGTTTCAAGGCGGAGACCTGTTCAAAAAAATATTGTTGTGGACGGCCCGGTGCAGCAGGGACCCCACCCACGTACGCGGGTGCTGCGTGCACACAGCCCAGCGGGGTAAAGGAACCCCACGGACCGCCAGGGGTCCGCAGGAGGGCCGTTATTCCCTGAAGCGGGCGGGCGGCGTGCATTGGAGGAGTGCAGCGGGCTCCCACGATCGCGCTGTTGCTGGAGGCGCCCGGGACGGCATGGCGTCCAGAGAGGCCACGCCGAGGACGTTTCCTCGGTTAGACGGGACCTGGGAGGTGAGTTCCCTGCCTATCGGCAGCCGGCCCTTGGGGGCCGGGCGTGTGTTTTGTTTTCCAGGCAGGGACTTCCCGGATCCACGCCAGTGGCAGGCGCATGCTGGTCTGCGGGGCTCCGGCAGCACAGCGGCAGCCGCGAGGGCTGCGGAGGAGGGACGCTGCAGCTCAAAGGTGCCGGCAACAACAAGGCTGCCGGCAAGCGCCGCCGCCGCAGAAGGGGAGCCAAGATGGCCGGACCAGAAGTCCCTCCCCTGACAGGCACGCGATTGGGCGGTGTGTCTTGTGTGCCCGCCGATGACTGCAGAGGCGGGACCAAGGAATGTCCATCACGGGCAGGGGAGACCCAATTGGGCGGAGGAAAAGGCCCACAGGAAGTGGCGGCGTCGGAGGCTGACAGACAGGTAGGCTCGCGCCGGTTAACTTCCTGTCTTTGCCGGCTGCTCTGGCGGAGCTGGAGGCGTCCCTTCAGCCCGTGGAGCAGCGTGTTTTACAGATGCTACGTGCCCTCCGGGCTGAGGTGCTGGAACTGGAGAGGAAGGCGCTCGCGGCGCTGCAAACGTTTCGATCGACAACGGGACGGGCGCGACGCTGGAATCTCCAGCCGGAGAGGTACGGCGGAGACGGTGAGTACAGCCGACTCCGTACAGCATGCGGGAGGGGCTGTTGAAAAAGGCTGTGATGATAACGATCAGTTCCGAGTAAGCAGCCCTCCGACAGGAGGTGCGGCGCCGCTGGCTGTGCGCTTGGCGAGGGGAGTCCGAGAGGACGCTGAATGGACACGGGCTGCTAAGTGCCCGGGTCCTAGCGCCCACCCGAGTCGGCTGCGGTCTTGCGCCGCACTATAGGGACGCAGACGGGACAGAGGCGCCTTTTATTCCATAAGGAGTCTCAAACCGTCATGGCGTCCCAGAGTGAACGGAGGAATAAAGGGCTGGGTGCCGATTCCTCCGATATGTTGCGGACGCAGACGGGAAAGGGGCTCGTGTTGGTTAATACGGAGTCGCATATCGTCAAGGCGTCCGAAAGTGAAGGGAGGATTAAGCGGCTGGGTGCCGCCTCCTCCAATACAGTGAGACGCGTTGCTGGGTGCACGCGTACGGCTGGCCGCCCTCTGAGGGAGCAGAGGGAATCCCTGAGGCCGGCGGTGAGAGAGCAGGCGGTGCCGACAGTTCCACTATCGAGAGGGACACGGAAGCCGGAGAGGGTGCCGATCAGGCAAGTGCCGGGTGCGGTTGGAGGGGAACGCTGCCCGTGCGTGCACGAGCTGGGTGCTTTGGCAGCGGTTCTGCCCCTGTGTTCTCTTTTGTAGGGACGGACCCCGGGCGAGCTGAAGGAGCCCCTTCGTGGCGGAGCAGCCCTCTGATGTCGGGCCGTCTGCGGAATAATCTCTCCGGTGCGCAGCTGCGCTCACAGCTGGAGGAGCCTACGGGGAGCGAGTGGCTCGGAACAAAGGGGCGGAGGTCTCGGAGGGGGTGCCTACCGAGGAGGCCCCGGGGTGCCGGTAAAAGGGGGGAGCACAACCTGTGCGAGGCGCAGGGATGCACCATGGGTTGGTGCTCAGATTGTGTCTCCGCCCCTGTCCCTGCTAGGAGTGCGGGGCCGGACCCCGGCTATCCTCGAGTGGGACCCGTTTCGGGGCTCTGCTGCCCTCGGGACGGGTCGCTCTTTCCCACGAGTGGTCTTCGCTGGCTGTGGGGCACTGTCAGGGATGCCAGGGGCCATGACCCGGCCGGGATGCCAGGAGGGACCGGAAGAGGGTCAGAGCCCTGCCTGGACCACGTGGGGTTTGCCTTCCGGGTTGCTTTGGGGGCCACGGGTCAAGGGCATGGAAGCCCTTCCCTGTAGGAGCCCGTGGTCACCGCCAGGAGGCGCCCCAATGCCTTGGGACTTGTTTCCCAGCACTCCTGCCACACCAGGAAGTGCTGGGGGAAGATTATGACGGCGCCGGAGAGCAGCCGGGAGGACAGCCGGCACTTCCGCACGCTGGGCGTGGCCACGAAGGTATGCGGGAACACCAGGTGCTCATCCGGGTCAGCTATAAAAGGGGCCGCCTCCCTTCATTCAGGGCTGGAGTCGGGTGGAAGGAGGACGAAGCAGTGGAGAGTGGAGGCGGCCCGAAGAAAGGCATTGTGGCCAGGACTTTGTGTGATTTTGGGGTTTGTGCACTGAACTGGGTCTTTGTGACCATCATTTGGGGGTCTTTGTGACCATAATTATTGTAAATATTAACTGTAATAAACGTGTGGTGGTTTAAAAACAACATGTCCGCCTGTCTGTGCCCGGGTGCCGTTCACAATAGATAGATAGATAGATAGATAGATAGATAGATAGATAAAGTCACTATATGATAGATAGATAGACAGATAGATAGATAGATAGATAGATAGATAGAGTCACTATATGATAGATACATAGTATTTTATTTCTCCCAAAGGGGAAATATGTTTTTTTACAGAACCTCAAAAATATTATAACAAGCAACAATAACAACAATCACCCTTCAAATATACACAAGAATTACAAAAAGAAGAAACTTCTGACTTGGCTAAAGATGAAAGACCAGTCACAGAGAGGTGTTATGAAAGCGTAATGTTGTTGGTATGAATAAGCCCCAGCAGCGTTTCTTGACACACTGACTAATTCTTTGGCAGAACAGTATTTAATATTAGTGTGTAGAGATGTCTGCAGTGGTGCCTGCTTTGCTGTGAGTTTGGCGAAATCTCACAAATGTTTGGGAATTTTGCTGAACTCTGCAAAATGCATTGAAGTTAATGGGGAAGGAGGAAATGAACTCGATCTGAGTGGACTACAATGGTGCAATGGCCTTTTAAGTGTCCTTAAAGGCTAGGGAAGTGTCTGCCAACTACAGTGGCCAAAAATGTAATGGCAAATACCACAGAAAAAATACAAGAAGTGGCCACAGACTAGCAATGAGTAAATAAAATGTATCTCATTCCACTCGCAGAATTCCACTCATGGGGCACACATTGGTCACGCCATGAAGCAGCAGCGCGAGTCTAGCTTGCTGCTGTACATCAAATTCAAATTGCAGCTCCCGGAGCAGCTGAAATGTCTTTTTATTTCTTATGTATATTTGCAGGTGCTTCACACTTTTTTCTACCACAGAAATGCCTTGCAAATAGTAATAATTTTTTCATTATTATTTCACAGGGTCTTCTGTGCTTTCTGATGAGGGGATAGCTCCTTTAAGGCTTGTTTTAAGATGTAGCTTGGCACATGGCTAATTATGCATACAAATCAGCACTGAGGGTGCAGGAATCAGAGTTATAATATAAGAAACAAACCAGCCAATTTTCTAACAACAACAACATTTATTTATATAGTACCTTTTCATACAAACAATGTAGCTCAAAGTGCTTTACAAAATTAAATAAAAGGAAGCTAATATAAAACATAAACAAACAAGATTAGGCAATAATGTTATACGGTATATAACAAAGTGAAAAGGTAAGGTTGAATGGCCAGGAGGCCAGATAAACAAAAACAACAAAAAAGTCCACTTAGGAGAAAAAAAAAACACTAAAAGACTGCTTTTAGTTAAAAGCTACTGTTACTATGTCTCTCTCCAGAACTGAAAATGAGCACCCATGAGATAACAGAAAATCACAGAAATCATGAGAAAAAGACCAAGCATCTGATCACACAGCCTCACAGTTAGTTTTTCAAAAGAAAAAGGATACCAAAAAATTCAGATGAATAAACATTATAAATAAACGTTAGCTCACTAAATTGTGAAAAAAATGTTGTTTGATGCTCAGCATCTTTAATTAAGTGCTTGGATATCTTGTGACACCGTTCATAATGATGTATAATAAGGATAATCCTGTTTGTACATTTCAGTTAAATGAATGTAATACGTATAATTAAAAAAATTACATGTTTGTAATTTTTAGAAAATTCCTAAACTGGATAGGTGAATTGGAAAATTGATGGCTGGATATTGTAATGTATGAGCATCCTGGTGACTCTGTAGTTAGCTCTGCTACTTCACAGTCACAGGAGAGGTATGTGGTCACTCTTTGCTTAGAGTCTGCATGTGTACCCCACCTAGAATCAGGGCTTTATACTGGGTACTCAGGTTTTTTTTCCATATTACAAACTCATCCTTGATTGTTTAACAGGTAGCTCTAAATTATCTTGAAATGAATATGTGTTGGTAAGTGTTCTTCAGGTGGTTGGTGCCTGATGATGTAGAGACCTTCTTGAGCTCTTTGTTACTACAAAAAATAGATTAGGGTGAGCTTAGTAGAAAGGTGGACGAATGGATTTCACAAAGCATATCACACAATCCGTATCAGGTAACTTCACTTAATTTCTATTTATAGAAACCCCATCTGGCAGTATGGGATAGCGGTTGAAGAACTGAACTTTGAACCACAAAGTTGCCAGTTTAATTTCCATTTTTAAACCCATTCTGTCACCTTGAGCAAATTACTTAACCTGCTTGTGCTCAGACTGTAAAAATGTAAACAGTTATAAAAGATCTATCTATGAGGAATGTTCAATAATCTACCTCAGTAGGAAAGAAAAGAGTTTTCAAAAATGTGTTGTTTTATTTTTAATATGGTCCCCTGATAGCTCCATACACTTCATCCACCTTTCTTGCAATTACGTTAACCCCTTTGAAAAAATAATCTTCTGTTTGACCTTCAAACCAGGACGTCACAGCTGTTTTGATGTTTTCATCACTTGGAAACCGGTGTCCATGGAGAGATATCTTCAAAACTCAGAACAGGAAATAATCTGAGGGAGCCAGGTCAGGACTGTGGGGCGGATGGTTCAGCTTCTGGAACCCACGTTCTCGGATGGCAGCCTGTGATTGACGTGACATGTGAACCGGCGTATGGTCATGAAGAAGCTTACTTGATTCGCATGAGGACTCTCCTGACATCCTGTCTCTTGGAAAATTAGCCTCGCACTGAGCCACAACTGTGCATGAGTAACCTTGAGACACGTCACAACAAATCCAGACTTGTTTCAACAAGCTTGCCATTTTCATTCATGCTCAGGTTGATTAATTATTGAACACCCCTTGTATTTGTAAAGTATTTTGTGTTCATAAGAATTACTTGTAAATGCTTTTAAATCAATTCAGTTTTTTTGTCCAACACCTCCTAACACACCAATATGAGAAAACCCCCACATATGATATACTGTTTGAGTCGTTATGGAACATGTCAAGCTTTTTGGATTTGGCCCTATTTTTGGCCCTTTGGACTCAAAAATAAAAAAAATATTTAAGTCTTCAGCAAAATCATCAGTAGGACTTGTGTAGGCCATATCAATTTACCCCAAGGGTTCAACCCTAATTGGAAACAAGGGGTTATTGCAAATCTTTGTAAAAATGGGGACCTGTTATAAAGGTATGTGGAAGAGTTGTTTTATGCTATTTTGAGGCTACTAATCAACCAACCAACCAACCATTTTCTAACCCGCTGAATCCGAATACAGGGTCACGGGGGTCTGCTGGAGCCAATCCCAGCCAACACAGGGCACAAGGCAGGAACCAATCCTGGGCAGGGTGCCAACCCACCACAGGACACACACAAACACACACCAAGCACACACTAGGGCCAATTTAGAATCGCCAATCCACCTAACCTGCATGTCTTTGGATTGTGGGAGGAAACCGGAGCGCCCGGAGGAAACCCACGCAGACACGGGGAGAACATGCAAACTCCACGCAGGGAGGACCCGCTACTAATCATTAATATGATAATATTTTAGATATTAATTTATTTACCAGTGATCCTAACCCTCTAAGAGTGAGCCAGAGAAGTTTAAAAATAACAAATTTCAAACATAAGTATGTGGGGTATCATTTTAAATCATTACAAGGTTGGCTATTCTGAATATACAGTAATGTTATTTTTTATTTTTATTCCTTTACTAGGGATCTAGCCCTCTATGGACTTCTATCAGAATATAAAAAATGACACATTTCTATTGCAATCGATAGACTTTAAACATTTTAACTGCAGCACACATTTTAATATTTCAAATGTTTGATGCAACTATTTTTGTTCATTATATACTGTACATCTACTTCATGAACTAAATTGTTACATTTCTTATGAAAACCTCAAATTAGGGCAGCTTACACTAGTTAAGACTTTTTCAATGCTGTCTGTTATAGAAAGATGCTTTATGAAATAAAGGTTGCTGAAGAATACCATAGCAAAGCCTAAGATTGCACAGAGTGTGTTCAAGGATACATTATATACCTTACTTGTGAACCAATAACCTTTTAAGCTTTTGGCCATCCTTTTCTGTAGTGTCTTTTTCTGGTTGGCAGAGTAGACACACATGTGGTGAACATAAGAATGCTACAATAAAGAGGAAAAGTGTCATCAGTGGGGGATCTCAAGGTGAACGGTTGTTTGGTGTGAAGGCTTCAGAGATTCAGTTATAGTATTAAGGCTCTCTGATAGATTTTTTGCACTTACTGTATGTTAACATAATCACTGGACACACACAAGAACAATTTGACAAGCGAGAGGAAACCACTCAGCCCATAAAGCCTGTTTATTTAGCTAATAGCTAAGCTGTCCCAATAGCTAATCCACATTCTTCTTAAAGGTTGTCAAGGTTTATGTTTCAGCTACATGTCTTGGTAGGTTATCCTGCAACTGTTTGCCTAAAGAAGTGTTTTCTGGTTTCAGTCTTAAATACACTTCCCCTTAATTTCCAATGATGTCCTCAAATATATGATTCACCCCTAAGCTGAAAGAATTTTGTTGGATTTGCTGTTCCAAAGAAGGCAGACACCTTTTAACCCAATGACTACATACGAATGCCACTTATGGCTCACATCATGAAGACCTCTAAGAGACTTGTCCTGGACTATATGAGTCTTCTTGTGTTGGACCACCTAGAGACCCACTGCAGTTTGCCTATCAGACAAAGATTGGAGTGGAGGATGCAATTATCTATTTCTTCCACAAGGGCTATTCTCACCTGGACAAAGCTGGCAGCACAGTGAGAATTATGTTTTTGATTTCTCTAGTGCCTTCAATACCATCCAGCCATCCCTGTTAAAGGGTAAACTCAGAGATATGCAGGTGGATGAGCCTACGGTATCCTGGATAATGGACTACCTGTTGGGTAGAACGCAGTTTGTGAAACTCAAGGACTGTGTTTCTGATTGGATGTGAATCACACTGGAGCACCACCAGGAACAGTCCTGTCTCTTTACTTTGTATATCTCAGACAGAGAATATACAGACATATAACCCCTCGGAATCAACAAGCTAATTAAAAGGACAGGCTCAGTTACAGGGCACACTCTGGACCTCCTGGAGATCGCAGTGAAGGGGAGAATTAAAAAAAAACAAAACTGAGTTCCATTTTGAACAATGCTGCACATCCTCTCTCTGACACACTAACACTGAGGACTTTCAGCCAACAAGTCATTCAGCAGAAGTGTGTCAAGAAACACGACTGGGGCTCCTTTGTACCAGAAGGAATATGTCTGCATAAGGCCTCACTGTGACTGTGACCTCCATGCCAGAACGTTTCTCTCTTTTGAATTTTTGCTTTAGAATCATTTGAGTGTGTGTTCAGACTAGAGTGTGTTTATATACAGTCAGGTCCATAAGTATTTGGACAGTGATACAATTTTCACATTTTTTTCCTCTGTAAACCACCACAGTAGTTTTGAAACAAAGCAATCAAGATGTGACTAAGGTATAGACTTTCAGCTTTAATTCAAGGAGTATAACAAAAATATTGTATGAGCTGCTTAGAAATGACAGACATTTTTATACATGCCCATGCCCCATTTTCAGGGGATCAAAAATATTTGGACAAACTAAGCTAATCATAAATATAATGATCTTTTTCACTTTTTGGTTGAAAATCCTTTACAGTCAATGACTGCCTGAAGTCTGGAACTCATGGCAATCTCCATGTGTTTTCTGGCAAAGTCTAATCTGTTCTTCCTATGCTTGAGGTTTACCGGTGGTTTGCACCTTGTGGTAGACCCTCTGTCTTTACTTTCATGAAGTCTTGTCCTGATTGAGATTTTGGCAATGACAGGACTACTTCCCGGAGAGTGTTTTGGTTTGGCTACATTTTGTAAAGTGGTTCTTCTTCACCAAAGACAGAATTCTGCAATCATCCAGCACAGTTGTCTTTTGTGGTTTTCCAGACCTTCTGATGTTGCTGAGTTCACCAGTGTGCTCCATTTTAAAGAATGTGCCAAATGATTGATTTGTCCACCCCTTGTGTTTCTGCTATATCTCTAAAGGGTTTGTTTTGTTTTTTCAGCCTAATGATGGCCTGTTTTACCTGCTTGGACAGCTCTTTGGACCTTACATTGAGAGTTCACAGTGACAGCTTCCAAATGCAAATTCTATACTTGGAATCAACTCCAGACCTTTCACCTGCTTAATAGTTAATGAAATAATGAGCGAACTGCTCCCACCTGGCTATGGAACAGCTTGTTAGTCAAACGTCCATAATACTTTTGAGCCCCTGGAAATGGGGGGACCATTTATAAAAATAGGTGTCATTCCTAAATGGCTCACACAGTATTTTTGGTAAAGGCTTTAAATTAAAGCTGAAAGTCTACACTTCAATCACATAATGATAGCTTTATTTCAAATCCATTGTGGTGGTGTACAGGGCCAAAATTATGAATATTGTGTCACTCTCCAAATACATACCGGATATTGACATACTAACTAACTTGCTGTCGGAAGTGGCCGCTAGATGGATAAAAGAGGAAAATATACAAAATAAACAAGATGGATCAACATCGCTCAAGATAAATTTCAAACATTAAACTAATCCATAATAGAATATTTTTCTGTTTTAAGATTGGCAAGTTTTCAAGTTCACCAGTTCTTTTCAGTGGGATGGTTTTGAAAGTTCAAATACTTGTACACCGTGCTGTACTTGAGATCTCTCAACTGGACTGTATTTTTTTTATTTTTTTTAAGAGCTTCTGAATTTGAAGAGCCAAATTTCCCCTGGTACAAATATAGTTCTGTCTATCTATTGTGATATACGGCCGGCCATTCATCCCGGCCAATACCCCCAAGCTGCCAGATGGAGCCCTTCCTACAGCATGGAGGTGCCCCAAATTCCAGCAGGGCATCATGGACATTGGAGTTTTTCTGTACAGCCCTGCTGGATAACGTCGGGGCAGCCAGGGGACGCTGCAGGGAGGCCCAGAGACTTGTATTTTCCCTGCAGCCTGGAAGTACATCCCAGTCTCATGGACAGAGGAAATGACGTGCTGGATAATCATATGGACTGAGGGCTCAGAAGCACTTCCGGGTCATGGACTATAAAGGACTCTGAGAAATCCCAGACGGACAAGCTGAATTGGGAGGAAGGGAACAACGCGTCTGGGAGAGGAGGATTGATTATTGTTATTGTGTATTGTTTATTGATTTATGAATATAATGGAGTGGGGGGTGCTTTGTGCACAATATTATTGTAATAAAGTCAACCTTTGGACTTTTATCTGGTGTCTGACGTCTGGTCTGAGGGTTCAAGGGGAATACAGTGCCATCTATCTATCTATCTATCTATCTATCTATCTATCTATCTATCTATCTATCTATCTATCTATCTATCTATCTATCTATCTATCTATCTCAATGCCTTTATTCATGCACACTTTATTCATAAGTTAACCACTAATACCTTTTATATTGTACAGCAGTCTAATACTGTGACTAATATCCAAAAGTGCTTCAGATGTACTGTAATAGTATAACTGCTTACATTCATCATGTTGTCTACAACAGAAACCCTGGCAGGTTTATGGAGTCAGGGAAAAAGTCAACTATGCCAGCAGCCCTAAGGCTTATAGCTCCATGCCTTTGCCAGTAAAATATACCAATAACATTAATTCAGGAAGATTAATTAAAAATATTTATTCTATATTAGCTAATCTGTGATAATATTTCTACTCTATTTGCATTTCTTATTGTGTGACAGTCATTACTTTTCAAGTGTGCCATTCCTTGTTTGGATTACCAAGGCTATGTCAATAATTCATTCCTCCTTGAAAAAAGTCTTTGAAAGAATTAGTACATCAGCGGAGTTTGTAAGGTCAGACTGTTTGAGGACGATTGGTCATATCAAATAAACATATAGTAAAGAGTCAAACTGTCGGCTTGTGTACTTGGCAGCTTTTTGAATCACTCATGTATAATACATGACTATAATCTTGAGCCACTGCAGCAACATTAAAATTCAATGCATTTCCTTTTCGATTTGAAAACAAGGACTAAAACAAACAAGCCATGGGAAACCTTCAGAGTTAAAATAAAAGAAAAAGAAAAAATAATCTTTTTCAGCAATTGCCTGGCAATAAGTGCATTTTCATATATTCTACGTTTGGATTTTAGTATATAGTAAATGCAATTTTAAAATTTTATCGTCACATGTGAGGAATAAAAAGATGAAGTAGGCTGTCAAAGAGATGAAATACAGGCTCGATCCCAGGCATGCTTTCACATTGTAATTAAGTGAAAGTGACTGATTGCGGAGCTCCTGGCGGGTCAGGTAATTACTGTAATGATTATGATCCACCTCTTGAAATGAATTATAGATACATAGTGAAAAATGATACATTAACAGATAAGGCAGTCAATTAAATAGCACTACCCTGAGTTTTGGATGTCCAAAAATCCTAATATCTTTATTTCCAGGAAGAGCATCAATTACAGTTAGTACATAGATAGCCATTAAGGACTCTTGTAATCGGAAAAATACACTTTACCTTTTAAAACTTGTTAAATATTTTTTAAGAGAGAATCTCCCTCTGAAATGCTGTATTTCATTTCCATGTATGTATCTCACTGTACACACTCTAAGCGTAGTAAACCTCAGGCTATCAGACTTCTCGGCCTCATGTCCTCTGTTCAGCAGGCAAAGCTAAAAATATGGAAAATGTCCAGCTCTAACACTTCATGATCCAAACAAGCCCCCCACCCCAATCTCTCACTGCACTGTAAGTTCATCAGCGGGAACTCTCAGGAGGAGACAACTCAACTGCCCCTTATACCATAGCAGGTCTCTTATGTAAGGAGACCCCCTGACTGAAACTGTCAACATGTCCTCCTTTGGCTACTCAGTTATCGACCACCCTGAAGTAAAACACTGTTGCGTTAATATACAGTACAAGTACTTTCAGTTTTTATTCTGCACTCTTCATTCTGTTTTGGAGATTTATAAGTTAATTAATTCCACTGATAAGCTCATTAAATGATGGAAATGTACTTTCAAGCACTGTTTTTTGCTGCTCCTGACATTAATGATTCTCATATAATTTGTTTTTAATGGACCTATTGACACCTAAGGGTCTAAATATGGCAGAGTATTTACATAATGTTTTGTAGCATTCAAAAATGAAAACTACCATCTCTCTGTGTTTATTTTTTCAGAGCTATTTAATGTATGTAAATGCCCAATATCTGTGGACTGATCCCAGGGTGAATATAAGTATAAATACACATACACCTAAAAATCTGTTTAACGAGCAGCCAATGGTACTGCTCGTCCAATAATGTCTGGAAGCATGTTCTAAAATCACGGGCCAAAAGAGCGAAAGGTATGGCCTCCCAGAGCAGGTACTCCATCACTGTGTGCAGAGCAGCCCTATCTGAAATGATCGAGATCAACCGGACCTTTAGGATTTGTTTAGCAATTCTTCTTTATAGGTTCAGGAAACTGGTTTCTAATACCAATCATATCTCTCTCTGTGTTGTGTATGCAGCACGTTATTCTCATGTCTGTAAAGGCCTTTTTATGTTCTAGTTTCTTACTAAAGGTGAATTTTATAGTAATAGGTGTCTTTAAAATGGCTCAGACTAAGTAAACATTAGTGTGCATTACGATGTCCAGTAATGGACCCAAAGGCATACATATTTTTAATCTTTTATGATTTTGATTTGTTTCTTACTTTTGCATTTTCTTTCTTTACATTAAATTAAATATTAATAGTTTTGACATTTTTTCCCAGGGATTTTGATAGTTTCCCTTCTCCCTTTTAGAGTGTTATGACTTATAGTTTGTTTTTTGAAATTTGTTTTCTGGGAAGCATCTGCCAACTATTCTGGACCAATTATTGTGGCCAAAAATGTATTCTCAGCTGTGAAGTAGCATTGCTAACCAGTCCACCACCAGGTCTCATACAACAGAAGATGCCACAAACTAGCAGTAAGTAAAAGACATCTTTTTATTTCAAAACACTAAACCTGACAATCACAATCCAATTCCACAAAAATCTCAGAAGATACATTGTTTTATGGTGTACACCATACAATGATCATGGCTTTACCAGTGAAAGAAATATTAAAACTATGTTTTATTCAATAAAGAGGTGCTCCTGTGAACAAGAATATAATATTTATTAAATTTGCCACTTGTCTGGGGACATACTGAAATATCCATCCATCTATTATCTAACCCGCTAGATCCTAACTACAGGGTCACGGGGGTCTGCTGGAGCCAATTCCAACCAACACAGGGTGCAAGGCAGGAAACAAACCCCAGGCAGGGCATCAGCCCACCGCAGGGCGTGCATACAAACCCACACACCAAGCACAATTTAGAATCGCCAATGCACCTAACCTGCATGTCTTTGGACTGTGGGAGGAAACTGGAGCACCCGGAAGAAACCCACGCAGACACGGGGAGAACATGCAAACTCCACGCAGGGAGAACCCAGGAAACGAACCCGGGTCTCCTAACTGCACCACCGTGCTGCCCATATACTGAAATATAAGAAATCTAAATTGTTACAAGAAATTAGGTGAGTAAGTGAATGTTTTAAGTGCCCCTGTTTAGCACTTGAAAGGGGTAATGAGCATGTTTTAAAAATCGTTCAGTTTGGGGAGCTTATAATGCCAGCTTTTACAGCAAGGTGCTATTAGAATGGGCACTTCTTTTGAAGAAGGCTTCATTCAGGGTAGAGTGATACCTAATTAGTCTTCCTCTGCCTCACCGTGCACATTGGGTCTCCCCAAATTTGAGCCCAATAACCCCACATACTTGCTGGATTTCCATTCAATGAATTTACTAATCAGACACACTGCAGCAGTTAATTACACTCCTGGCTAATTCAATAGCTTAAGTTTGCTTTCAGTCTAATTAGCACGTACAGCACGGCTCCTTTGGCACGATTTCATTTCAATAACATTTCAAATAGGCTGAGTTCTATTGTATAGGATTTATGTTTTACTTCTTTTAGTTTATGTAAAAAACCAGGTATACTTAAGAATAAAGGAAACAATTGCCTTGAAGTTCCTGATTTTCAGTGTATAAGTAGTGATTTACAAATTTTATATATATATATATACTGTATATATATATATAACTGCTCAAAAAAATTTAAAAGAACGCTTTTTAATCAGAGTATAGTATCAAGTCAATGAAACTTCTGGGCTATTGATCTGATCAGTTAAGTAGCAGAGGGGGTTGTTAATCTGTTTCAGCTGCTTTGGTGTTAATGAAATTAACAAGAGGTGCACTAGAGGGGCAACAATGAGACGACCCCCAAAACAGGAATGGTTTAACAGGTGGAAGCCACTGACATTTTTTCCCTCCTTATCTTTTCTGACTGTTTTTTAACTGGTTTTACATTTGGCTATGGTCAGTGTCACTACTGGTAGCACTACTGGCGATACTTGGACCCTACAGAGGTTGCTCAGGTAGTCCAACTTTTCCAGGATGGCACATCAATACGTGCCATTGCCAGAAGGTTTGCTGCATCTCCCAGCACAGTCTTAAGGACATAGAGGAGATTCCAGGTGACAGGCAGTTACACTAGAAGAGCTGGACAGGGCCGTAGAAGGTCCTTAACTCATCAGCAGGACCAGTATCTGCTCCTTTGGGCAAGGAGGAACAGGATGAGCACTGCCAGAGCCCTACAAAATGACCTCCATCAGGCCACTGGTGTGAATGTCTCTGACCAAACAACCAGAAACGGACTTTATGAGGGTGGCCTGAGGGCCCGACGTCCTGTAGTGGGCCCTGTACTCACTGCCCGGGACCTTGGAGCTTGATTGGCATTTGTCATAGAATACCAGAATTGGCAGGTCCACCATTGGCGCCCTTTGCTTTTCACAGATGAGAGCAGGTTCACCCTGAGCACATGTGACTGATGTGAAAGGGTCTGGAGAAGCCGTGGAGAATGTTGCGCTGCCTGTAATATCATTCAGATTGACTGGTTTGGTGGTGGGTCAGTGATGGTCTGAGGAGGCAGTTCAATAGAGGGACACACAGACCTCTACAGGTTAGACAATGCCACCTTGACTGCCATTAGGTATCGGGAGGAATCCTTGGACCCACTGTCAGACCCTATTCTGGTGCAGTGGGTCCTGGGTTCCTCCTGGTGCACGACAATGCCCGGCCTCATGTGGCAAGAGTATGCAGGAAATTCTTGGAGGATGAAGGAATTGATACCATTGACTGGCCCCCACGCTCGCCTGACCTAAATCCAATAGAACACTTCTGGGACATTATGTTTCAGTACATCCAGCACTGCCAGGTTGTATCTCAGACTGTCCACGTGCTTAGTGATGCCCTGGTCCAGATCTGGGAGGAGACCCCCCAGGACACCATCCATCGTCTCATTAGGAGCATGCCCCAACGTTGTCAGGCATGCATACAAGCATAATAATTCTTTGCATTTATATAGCACTTTTGTCACTACTCAAAGCGCTCAGCAATTGCAGGTTAAGGGTTGGCTCAAGGGCCCAACAGAGCAGAGTCCCTTTTGGCATTTACGGGATTCAAACCGGGAACCTTCTGATTGCCAGTGCAGATCTCTAGCCTCAGAGACACCACTCTGCCTTCTAAGCATGTGGGGGCCATACAAACTACTGAGTACGATTTTCAGTTGCTGCAATGAAATTTCGGCCAAATGGACTAGCCTGCCGCATCATTTTTTCACTTTGATTTTTGGGGTGTCTTTGAATTCAGCCCTCTGTAGGTTGATACTTTTAATTTCTATCACACAATTTGGCATCCTTTCATTCCTAACATGTTACCCAGTCCATTTCATTATAGATAACCAGCATAATGTTTTGGTTTTTTTTGAGTTTTGATGTGTTTTCAATATATATATATTGTCAGGGATGCCTGGGGCAACGACCCGGCCGGGACGCCTTGAGGGACCGGAAGAGGGTCTATGCCCACCCTGGATCACGGGGGCCACCATCCTGGCTGCTTTGGGGGCCACAGGTAGGGGGCTTGGAAGCCCAACCCTGTAGGGACCTGCGGTCACCGCCAGGGTGCACCCCAATGCCTTGGGGACCCTGGACCTCAACACTTCCGCCACACCAGGAAGTGCTGGGTGGAAAAGGAGCAGGGACACCCGGAGAGCTTCCGGGAGAACAGCCGGCACTTCCGCCACACTGGGGCGTGTCCACGGAGGAGTGCCGGGATACACCTGGAGCCCATCAATCAATCGAGGCTGGAGTCGGGTGTAAGCTGGACAAAGCAGAAGAGAGAGTGGAGGCGGCCCGAAGAGAAGGCATTATGTGGCCAGGACTGTGTGGGGGTTTGAGTGTGTGCACTGACTTTATTGTGTAAATAGTTGTAAAATAAATGTGTGGTGGTGATTTACAACATGTCTGCCTGTGTGTGTCCGGGCCGCTATACTTCACATATATATATATATACTGTATATATATATATATATATATATATATATATATATATATACTGTATATATATATATATATATATATATATATATATACATATATATATACTGTATATATATATATATATATATATATATATATATATTGTCAGGGATGCCAGGGGCAAGGACCCGGCCGGGACGCCGTGAGGGACCAGAAGAGGGTCAAAGCCCACCCTGGATCACGTGGAGGCCGCCTTCCTGGTTGTTCTGGGGGCCACGGGTTGAGGGCATGGAAGCCGTACCCTGTAGGGGCCCCAATGCCTTGGAGACCTGTTGCCCCAGCACTTACGCCACACCAGGAAGTGCTGGGGGGAAGACTTTGGGAGACACCCGGAGAGCTGCCGGGAGGACAGCCGGCACTTCCGCCACGCTGGGGCGTGGCCAAGCGAGGAATGCCGGGAACACCTGGTGCTCATCCGGGGACAGGATAAAAGGGGCCGTCTCCATTCATTCGAGGCTGGAGTCGGGAGGAGGCAGGACGAAGCACAGAGGAGGTGTGGAGGCGGCCCAAAGAGAGGCATTGTGGCCAGGACTGAGTGTGTTGGGGTGTATTGTGCACTGAACTGGGTCTGTGTGACCAATTTAACAATTGTAAATATTGTAAATAAACGTGTGGTGGTTGAGAAACAACATGTCCGCCTGTCTGTGTCTGGGTCGGCTCCACAATATATAAATATATATATAAACATTCCTCCTTTATTATGCATGAATGCCCATGTAATGTAAAAGAAAATTAAGACCATTCTAGGCCTGCCATCTGGGCAGTGTAAGTATTTTTTTTTGTTCCTCTTGCAGAGTGAAAAACCAAACTGCCTCAGTCCAAAATTGAATCCCTTGACATCTTCAAGGGGAAGTAAACACTTAAACTTTTATGCCTTTTTACATATAGCATCGAAAACTGTATGCGAAATACACATATTGTTTGTTACAGCTATCAACATGTCAGAAAATCTAAAGCAGTCATTGTTTTTCTCAATTTACAGTGCTGTTTTTTTATTCAGTTTTAACTTCATAAAATGCAAAATGATGTAAAATGAGACAAAATGTCTTATTTCTTAAAAGGTTGGCTTTGCAATATGTGCTAGTCTTGGGGATTTGGGGTTGTATATTGTTTTCTTTCTTTACTAGGAATGAACCTACTTTGTTGGATTGATCACACTTTGGATATTTTTTCCATCATGTGACCAACTAAAAGTGAGCCCTCCATAGAAACAGCATCACAAGCAAGGCAGGTTACTGCTTTCTGTCTAATGATCCATAACAGAGTAGGCCCCTATATAATTATCTGTTTTTGGAACACACTTTCATTAATACAGATCATATGAAAGTCACATCAAGTAGCAGCTCTGCGTGGAATGCCAGTCTATCATAAGAAAGTTTTGCAGACACCCTCAGATCAACTCACATTGGACCAAATATTGGTCTTCATTTGAGCTTACATGCATGTCTTTGGTGTGGAGAAGGAAAAGTAAATCTGATACATCTGGATATTAGTTATTCCTTAAACAACATTAGATTTATTGTTTCTAGAACAATTATTCACTTTTGGCCAATCATCTTTAATAGAAGCGTATTATATTCTAATGACCTCAGTAAAAAAGGCACATCTGCAGATGTTTTAAGAAGGGCCGGATCTACCATCAGGGAGACTTGGGTGCATACAAAGGGGCTTTAGTATATACAAGGCAAAAAATGTATAATAACAGGAAAATTCCACATTTTCACTAACAATATGGGCATTGACAGCAATCCACCACACAGCTCCCAACCCTACCTCATTTTGATCCTCACTGTTATAAACCTATCCAAATAGACTAAAATAAAAGGCTTTTTAGAAGAAAAATGCAAGTCCTGGTCAGTTGATGTGTGTGTGGCATAAACAGAGTACCGTAGGTGTCTAATAGGCCACATTCATGAGATTATACATTTGATGGGTTACTGCGCTGCATGAAAGATAAAGTCCACATGGATGATCATTCAAAACGATAGCCTAGTATTGAAGCGAAATGAAAAATTTAAAAAGATGGAAGCAAAAGACACTGTTTTTCTGAAAACTATTAACATTTCCAAAACATAAACCAAAATGATAATTACTGGAGACTAATGACAGTAACCTTACAGATAGTCAGAAAAACAAAAGGCTAATATCAAGGATTCTAGCAGCTTTAGCAGCAACGGGCAGACCAAGCAGAGTCCAACGACACCAACAGAGTTGTGAACAAGAATTTGGTAGACAACGAAGTCACTGCAGGAGGTACGACACACCAAACAACACCAAACCCGAATGAAAGATCACGATCCTGGTCTTTTATTTTATTTGGTTTAAATATGTGACTCCAAAACACTCAGTCACATATCACCTCTTTAGCCAAAAATCTGTATGGGCCTTTTAAAAATGTCTACGTGTTGTTTTTTTATAAGAAGAAGGTTGATTTGCCACAGATGTGATGTTGCGCTCATCAGTTATGTTTATTACATTCATTGAACAAAAAAGGAAGGTGAAGTTAATGCAAAGTAAAGTTTAGATTTTTTCTTTCTACTTAAAAAATTTAAAATATTACACCTTAATTATAGAACAAAGCGCATGAACTGATATCATAAACTTGAAAGTGTATGGAAAACCACAGACAATCCTCAGTTTAAATTAAAAAAAGACCCTTCCTTTGTCATTCATAAAACTGTGCAAAATCCTACTAGCTTTGATGTAAAAATCTAAATTTCTAAGATTAAAATTATTATTAAATATACAAAATTGTGCACCTTTGAACAGAAAGATCCTGTTCTGTCATGTCAGAGTCTAAGTTGAAAACTGATTAGCGGAATGGGAAGGACTGTCCTGGAAGAACAACTCTGATGGGGTTTCAGAAACGACAGAAACCCAACAATCTGATTGTGTTAGGAGTAAATCAGAATATCTGCTGAAAACCCAAATAGAGAGCACAGACTTCACATAGGCTGAGACAAAGCTGAGAATACACCTAGATCTAGAGAGTGAGCAGCACTAATAACTGCACCACAATGCTGCCCTCACCCTTTATTCTTTTTTGAAAGTGCGTGGCCTAGTTAGCACCTCCAAATAAAGCATGTGTAACATAATCAGTGTGTCTCACTAAGAAAATCTGAAATGATGATTTTGATACACAGAACTGTTACTTGTCTTAACCACTGAGAATGCATGTTACAAAGAGAGACAGTGCATCATATAATAATCATTACACTTTTCCATTCATCTAACCAGGTGTGAAAACAACTTCAAGGAGAACTATTTACAGGAGTGGAGCAAAATCAAAGAGGAAACTGCTTTTGTTCATCTGCAACTGGCATCATTAGATATATAATCTCCAGAAATCTGTCTCTTTGAAGGTTTGAAACAATGCCAAAGCAGCAAGGACGATGTTAGCTATCTGTTTTTTAACTTCTTTTTGAAACATGCTGTGTATATTGTCAAGGCTACCGGTTAACACGGCCACCTTTTTCTTTTTTTGAACATGGGTAACATAAAGGAGATGTATCAGTGATAATAATAACAGAACATCCAGCTGACTGATATACCCATTGTAGTAGCTACCCTGTGCTGGCCGAGCTACATTTATCAGTCACCACGTTCATCAATGGCTATGCTAATTCAGTAACGATAGAGGTCCCTCTTAAGAACTGGCTGCACCTCTGTTATCCTTAATCACCTTCTGACTGCAAGGCCAAAGACATCTGGCCAAGAAATTGGAGCAGCAATGCATACAACATTTTTGTGGTCATATTCAGTTCGGTGCTTTCAAAAACATCCTAGGTTGTTTACACTGTGTGCCAGTGGTTCCTCTGACCTTTACACTCATGCATTTTTGCTTTCCTCTAAAGTATCAGGTAGCCATTACTAAGGGCTGGTTATTTGTACTATGGTATTAGTACACCACATTTCTGAGTCTCTGCTGCTTTGATGCTGGTGAAAAGACTAAAGGAGGTCCAGTGCAAAGCTTCCAGAACCCATCCAGCTAACCAATTACTGAACTGACATAACCCATTTATGTCACTCACTTAATTACAATAAAATAAGGAATTAAACTTAATCAAACACCACAAAACCAAAGCACTTCTCAACTGTTCTACCACATAGCGGGGCAATTTCAACCTGACCCTGGTTGGGCTGTTTTCTTAGTCCAGGAGAACATTTTCAATGTGTTCTCTGAGATCTTTCCATAATGAGAATCAGAACAACTTATGTGAGTTCTGACTAGAAGTAGAAGTTAGAAGTAGAAGTTTTGCTTGTGTTGTTTAACTGATTACTGAAGGGGATTCACTAATGCAGTGCTGCTAGATGTCCACATCGTGAAACTGCACTCCATAACGCCTGAGCAGAGAAGATGGGCCAGGACAAAAAGAGAACAAATGATATATATGTGGCTGATATAATATACTGTATGTGTGTCAAAATATATATATCAGGGCTGGGCAAGTTATTGTGTTATTATTGCATTAACATATTAATTAATTCCAGCCATCCATCATCCAACTCGCAATATCCTAACTACAGGGTCACAGGGGTCTGCTGGAGCCAATCCCAGCCAACACAGAGCACAAGGCAGGAAACAAACCCCAGGCAGGGCACCAACCCACCGCAGGCATTAATTAATTAACGCTGATAATTATTTTAATGCACATTAATGCAGTTTTTGTTATTATTATTATTATTTTGAAAGCCTCTCGCTCACTAGCGATCGAAAGAGATCAGTGATCTTCTTGTTACAGCGCTTTTCGATATGCTTTTCTTAGAAGGAAAGTTAGCTTTGTTGATTTGACCTCGATTCCCTGTGTGTGCATGAGTAGCCAAGAGCAAACAGCTTCTAAAATGGCATGTGGCGAGATACCAAAGTGAATGCTCAAAGCAAAATAATCCATGGATGACTTTTTTCGTATTTTTGCTAAATAGGACTCTGATTTGTCGGTCTCCGATTTTGATGCAATTGATCTGGAGATGTAGATTAAAAACGAAAGTGAGGTACTGGCATCAGCTGATCGGTCCCCAGCTGATCGTGCTGCTGAACACATTCATGTAACTGATGCACCTATGGTAACATTCGCCTGGGAGGACCGCCACTTATGATGACGGGGATACAAACCATATTGCGTCTCACTGCAACTGCCACCCCTGTGCACCTGTCTTACAAAGACAGCCAGGCAGCCAGCCAGCCCACCATGCATTCCTGCCTGCCATCGAGCCGTCCCCCCGCACAGCTACTGCTGCCGCAAACTACAAACAGGTGCCAACAGCAGGTACAACAGGCAGCAGCAGACGTTTTATGTTGATTTATGTGCGAAACCATTGCTTTGTGCGCTTTTCAGAATAATGAGTTTTTTGGAAAAAATATTAGCCCTCAAAGAGTTGCTACTGAACATAGGCTGTTTATGCTGCTACTGGTAAAAGAAAATATTTCTGATGGTATCTGTTCAGATAAAAAATGGAAACAGATTTAGAAATGGTAACGTGCTGTTGCTCAGAAGGTGCCTGTTATAATCTTGTGATCGTGGCTCTGGACTCTGAGGGTAACTTGTTTTTCTATAACAAACTAGATAAAATGTTAATGCCCTGGCAGTGGCAAATAGATTTGTTTTTATAGTTGATTTGATTAAATTAATGTTTAAGTTGAGATTTACAAGAAATATTTAAAATGCTACTATGTAAAAGGAATACTGATATTAAAAAGCGCCTTATTTGTTTAAAGTGCTTGCAAACCAAATACATGTAATACACTACTTTTGTGTTCATTATTGAATTCTGCACATAACAATGTGATTGTTGTGATTATCTGTGATTAATCGTGATTAAAAATTGTAATCGTTGCCCAGCACTAACATATATATATTATATATATATATATATATATATATATATATATATATATATATATATATATATTATGTACAGTATAACATTTCTGATTTATTGAACATTTTGCAAAGAATTTCTTCTCCGTGGACTTTATGAAATTCCACGCGTTTTGGCCTGCCAAAGCCTCTGAATCAAATCCAGGGGCCCTCTTGATAGTCCTAAACATAACGTTTATTGCTTCATCTTCAATGTATTTTTAATAGGGTGCTTACTTGCAACTGAAGTAACACTGAGGTACCTCAAAGAAAATACATTCAAGAATCATCATTATACAAGTAATGAACATTAAATTAACTATTGTTATTATTATATTATTATATGAGCTGTCCAATGTCACCCTTCAATTGAAGAAAGCATGTTTAGAAAATGCAAATATGAATAATAATAAGGACCATGATCCCCAGCAAGACTGGTGATCTAATGAATGAGATTGATTTCTAAATCTGTGTACATACACATGAACAAGTACCCAAGTTTCTAAAATCAGGTACCATGTTTAATGAATTAGGATCGTGATGAACAAAGAGAAACAACAGTGGAAAGTGTTGTACTAATTGAGTATTTAGAAGGTATTCAATTATTTCTGCACCTTGTTTTAAAACAAAATATATAATTTTGTAAAATAAAGTTGTTTTATATATTAGTCACACAGTATTTTTTGTAATCCACAAGAATGATAATGATGGATAGGCAATTTGAGAAGTAAAGCTAAATGCTTATTAGGTAATAGTCAACATTGTTGACCACTATTTGGAATATTACAATATCTGTGGCAGATAAGCATATCGTAATTTTTGATTCACTAGCAAATTAAGACCCCCTTTACCTATTTACACTTTAATTTTTTAATCATTTAATTTTCCAGTGCTTGCCGTTATTTATTTATTTCCATTTGGCTGCAAAGAAAAAACAAAAGTAAGGTACATTTTACCTCAAATTGCTCTATTAAAGGCAAGTTTATGCACACACTGCTGAATCCTGTAACATGAACACCATTGAAGGAGCACTACTGTCTTAACTGGTTAACTAAAATAATTGATTGACTAAAGCACTAAAGCACTTGTGCTCCATTCGATTGATATCATGCCTCTGTATTGATCTGAAGCATAAAAGAGAATCAATGAACTATCCAAAAAAAAATCAAAAAACAAATGTTGGGATCAACCTCTATAACCCTTGCAGGTCAATTGAGTTACCATGTGCTGAAATATCTGATACATTAAAAAAAAAAAAACAAGAAAAAAAAAGAAAAGGGTAAAGGCGTAAAGCTTTTCAAATGTCTGGCTTCAACGACTTGGAAAGGAAACTCTGCAATTATATTTTTATATAGCTGTCTATAATTTACAGAAACAGTGCTACATATTTATTTCTCTTTACAGCAGGAGGCTCTTAAAGCAATAAGGGAAAGATTAATGTGTAGGATGTGCTAGAAATGCTGCAAAATGCAGTATGTTTCATTTAAAAATAGCACTTTATTCAGACATTCTCCTCCTATTTCCCAGGATTTATACACCGTCCACGTGCCATACTTTGCACTTCAGGTAAGAAATATTAACGCAAGCACATAACACAATTGCCTTTCGACTATGGTATTAACCTGGGAGCACAGGCATAACTGTATTTTATTTTAGAGCACTTTGTCACATTTTTCTCTGATTAATTGTTTAGATCCCTCCTTCCCTGAGGAGAATTCACATTTGTAATGGAACCAAAGAGAGGGAGTAATGCACAAAAAAGAAATATAAGATAGAATTAAACCAGCAAGAGGTCCTTTGGGACATTGCCTTTATGTGTGAGTTCACCTTTGAGATATCTTTTTCTTTTAAAAGTACTGCACGTGTATAGTGTACATGGCAATGCGGTGCAGAGCAGTAAAATGTTTATTCTTCATGTAGGACATCAAATAACAACACAGACCTTGTGAAAGAAAAGTGTAATAATACGAGAAGTGTGAATCACGAGAATGCGATGCACAAGCCCTCCTACCTTTGTATTGTTACCCTTTAAGCTTTAATTTGTATATGACTCAGGTCGACACAAATGAAAAACACTAAACAAACTGATAATATTATGAAGGAAGAAATATTAAATATGTCTATGTAAGTAAACAATCAGATAAAACCAAATTAACTCTTTATTTACAATAAAATTAGAAGATGCAACAATCAACAAAAAATAAAGTCAAGCATTCTGCAAGTTACATAAGCTGTATACCGTAGTTCATTGGCTAATTATTGCGATGTGAAACATTTTTTGTTGTGTTTGCAGAAAATACAGTTTATTGTCAGCTATTTCAGTAAGTTTCTGGTAGTCTTGCTTTCTGGCTACAGATTTCAAAAGCCTAAGTACAGTTGTGGCCAAAAGTTTTGAGAATGACACAAATATTAATTTTCACAAAGTTTGCTGCCTCCGTTTTTATAATGCCAATTTGCATATGCTCCAGAATATTATGAAGAGTGATCAGATGAATTGTAATTAATTGCAAAGTCCCTTTTTTCCACGAAAACCCATTTCCACTGCATTTCAGCTCTGCCACAAAAGGACCTGCTGACATCATTTCAGTGACCCTCTCATGAACACAGGTTTGAGTGTTGACGAGGGCAAAGCTGGAGATCACTCTGTCATGCTGATTGAGTTAGAATAAAGAGGTTCAATTGTTTTGAAGAAGGCTTCAGGGCACCCAAGAAAGTCCAGCAAGTGCCAGGACTGTCTCCTAAAGTTGATTTAGCTGCGGGATCAGGGCACCACCAGTGCAGAGCTTGCTCAGGAATGACAACAGGCAGGTGTGAGTGCATCTGCACGCCAGTGAGACAAAGACTTTTGGAGGATGGCCTGGTGTCAAGAAGGGCAGCAACGAAGCCACTTCTCTCCAAGATAAACATCAGGGACAGACTCATATTATGCAAAAGGTACACGGACTGGACTGCTGACGACTGCTGGGGCAAAGTAATTTTCTCTGATGAATCCCCTTTCCAATTGTTTGGTGAATCCACAAAAAAGTCTGTTCAGAGAAGAAAAGGTGAGCGCTACCATCAGTCCTGTGACATCTCAATAGTAAAGCATCCTTTCACCATTCATGTGTGGGGTTGCTTCTCAGCTAAGAGAGTGGGCTCACTCACAATTTTGCCTAAGAACACAGCCATGAATAGAGAATGGTACCAAAACATCTTCTGAGAGCTTCTCCCAACCATCCAAGAACAATTTGGTGACCAGCAATGCCTTTTCCAGCATGATAGAGCACCATGCCATAAGGCAAAAGTGATAACTAAGTGGCTCGGGGAACAAAACATTGAAATTTTGGGTCCATGGCCAGGAAACTCCCCAGTCCTTAATCCCATTGAGAACTTGTGGTCAATCCTGAAGGGGCGGGTGGACAAACAAAAACCCACAAATTCTGACAAACTCCAAGCATTGATTATGCAAGATTAGGCAGCTGTCAGTCAGGATTTGGCCCAGAGATTGATTGAAAGAAGTTGATTGAATTGCAAAGGTCTTGAAAAAGAAGGGCCAACACTACAAATATTGACTGTGCCCATAAACTTAATATAATTGTCAATAAAAGCCTTTGAAACGTATGAAATGCTTGTACTATTACTTCAGTATACCATAGAAACATCTAACAAAAAAATCTAAAAACACTGAAGCAGCAAACTTTATGAAAACCTATACTTGTGTCATTCTCAAAATTTTTGGCCATGACTGTAGTAAGGCAGTTTTTTCAAATGAGTCATATAATTAACAGAAAACAGGAACAACTATAAATAACAACATATCCTAAAGACATAGCATGCACCAACATAAAATAACATAATTTAACATAAAATTCCAAAATCCACTTAATCCAATACAAGGGGGTATGAAGTAGCACAGGTTGCAAAGCAGGAAGCAGCCCTAGCAGGGACTTCTGGGCCTACTTGTGCACAAATCTACACAACATGTGGCCAATCACCAGACTAATCACCTGTTAACCCAGTGGTTCTCAAACTGTGGGGCGGGCCCCCCTAGGGGGGCGTGAAGTAACAAAAAGGGGGATGCAAAGATGTGAGAAAAAGAACACAAGAATCAAAAATATGAAAAATACATCTATTGAAACCAAAACAAATTAACTTAAACTGCGTTCTGATACTAGAAAAATAAATATAGACTTACTGTAAATAAATGTCAATAAAAGTTAAGTAGGTAATAAAATATACATCTATGATAAAAAAGAACAAATTGGTGTTAGTGGGCTCCTTTCAAAAAAATGTTAGGGGGGGCGCAATTAACACTTATGAAAACTTGGGTCGCAAATACTTAAAGGTTGAGAAACACTGTGGTAACCTAAAGCACACCTCATTACAACATGGAATGAAAACTGGACAACCCTGAAAAAAAACTTAAACAGGCATAGGGAGAATGTGCAAATGTGTACATACAGTAAATAATGACAAGGCACAGGGTTTTAACTCAATGTATGATCATTATTTAATCAAAGATTGTAAAAACATAAGACAGTAAAAATCATACCAAATAACCTCAGGAAAACTGTAACTAAAATACTATAAAATATTTCCTTAATGTCTTAGAAAAGTAAAGCATACCTGTAAATCTCAAACTGGTTTCAACAATTACCAGAAGGTATGTTGATATTATCATTTTTGAAAACACTGTCTTAATTAGACAGCTCCAAAATTGCACGTAATTAATTTATATAGTAAATTCAGATTAAAACTGCAATATAAAACATTAAAAGGTTGTTTAAAGATATTATGCAATTATAATAATAATAATTATTATTATTTTTTACTAAATGGTAATGATGAGCAAAATAGGGCTTCATTTCACATTGTGTTTCACAAAAGAGATGCTAACAGCTGTTTAGCATACGATTTCACAATCATGAAATGTGAAACTAACTAAAAAGATTATTCACTGGGACTTTAGAAGTTTTAAACTTTTGGGACCTTTGACATTTGGGGTTTAAATTTAAGGCATACTCTTCATTATACAGTGGAACCTTGGGTCACGAACAATTTAGAACACATACAAATTGGGTTACAACCAAAAAGTTTGCCAAACTTTTGAATCTGTTCACGACCATACACTGGGGTGACGAACAAGCCAGTTTCCTTTCCGGTTCGTACACACCGATGATTTCCTCACGTGTTCAGTCTCTCCTGGTACATTGTTCTCTGTCAAATGTGTGTGCATGCAAGGTTAGTTTT
Source organism: Polypterus senegalus (assembly GCF_016835505.1). Lineage (NCBI taxonomy): Eukaryota > Metazoa > Chordata > Cladistia > Polypteriformes > Polypteridae > Polypterus > Polypterus senegalus. The sequence goes on along the minus strand of NC_053160.1, from coordinate 41,767,695 downwards.
CTTGGTTGTTTATGTTTAGCTTTTGTATAAATTAAGGATTTTTCAAATTTTCATTTTTTTCCCTGTGCTTAAAAATCATTAAAGAAAATTGTTTACAGCGAGTGGGTTCGTAAGGCTGTAGCATGAACTCTGGCGATGTTAGTTTTCTCTGTTCAAGGTTTTCTCAGTGTTATTCAATGTTTTTACATTTAGTTTAATATTACACTGTGCATTCTATGGTATAATTAACTATCTTTGTGCTTAAAAATCTTTATAAAAAATATATTTACATACAGTTTGTACGGTCTGGAACGGATTAATTGTATTTACATACAATCCTATGGGAGAAATTAGTTCGGGTCACGACCAAATCGGGTTGCGACCAGAGTTTTGGAACGAGTTACCGTCGTGACCCAAAGTTCCACTGTATCTTTGTTTGTCTCTTCAACATTTACCAACATTTGTCCGAAGATGCGTAACACAAGCAATCTGCAGCATACCAGTAAAATGGCTTAGTTTAATTCAAATTATTGCAGAGAAGCCTGGTTCATGTTTTTAAAATATGACATGCTACATATTTTCCACACTAAGATATATCAAAATGCACGTTTTCCACAGGAAAATGCATTACAATACAAACTGCCTCTTGCAGTCCCTAGCAGCTGCCCTTTTCTGTTTTTAAAAGCTGCTGATGAGAAAAAGGAAATCCACACCATGAAGGAATGTGTCAAGTATCCCTTCTGTCTCCGATGCATCTTTAGGACTATGATTGTTAAGACTGTCATCATAATTGGCAAAATGGGCATCTGACTAACAGAAAAACGACAATACACATCTCATGGCTCAACAATAAGTCTCCATGTAACAGTAAATGAGTCAGTTGACCTTTTTTTCCAAAAAGAGAACTTAATTGAAACACTAAATGACATTTAGATGCATACAGAAGTAACACAGGAAAATGCAGCCAGACAGAGAGTCTTTCTTCCTGTGTCAGTGGCTTTTTGGTCGTCGTGAAAGAAATGATTTTTGGCCAGTGAGAACTTGCAGCTTTGGTGTGAATGCCAAAAAATGTGCTCTCCCCTGCAGGAGCGCCTGTTTTAAGATTTGCCAGGTAAGGGAGATGTGGGTCATCCTTACTCAGAACAGTTCACATGCAAAGGTAGTAGAAGAACAAAAACAGTTCTGTCAATTAACATCCTCATCTTTCTCAAATTCACAACAAACCTGAAGTACGTTTTATTTAAATCTACAGCATGTGCCATATCGTACTATTGATCATGCAGATTATCTCACTTCTTGTTTTGTCATTGTTAGGTAGAGCTTTCTGCTCTGGCATTTCTGGGATTTTTAAAAAAAATTTGTTTTTGATATTTAAATAGCTTGGGAATTCATCTCATTATTATTTAGTGGATCAGTTTACTATTAGACTATGGCAAAAGGTTTCTGGGTTTTTTCAAGGCAAGAAAGACAAAATATTTTGAGGTAAGGTAGTTATACTCACTAATCATGGCACTGAAGACTAGCAACATGTTGCATTTTGACTTACACATCCAAGTAAGGATTTTCCTTTTATAAGAGCATGTATTTTTGGATGTATGTATTTGTGCCTTAACTAATACTTATTGTCTTGTTCTATGCCAACTTATTTTTTCCAAGTGCCACTGCCTTCTTGCCTTCTTTATGAATATGAATATGTTTGCACAGCTTACCGACCAGTGCTCATTTGCACTGTGTCTCTGACTGGATTCTGTTTATTCTGTTTTAAGTGACCCTCACTTCAGCAAAGCATTTGGTGGTTTTTTATCTCATTTTGCCAGTTAAAGTCACCTCACTGTAACTTTAAAATACTCAACCTACTAAAAAAAAATTAGATTACTAGTCAAGAGGATGAAGACAGATACAGTCTGAAAAGCATTGATGCAGAAGCATGAAAAACAGAATAACATTTTTAAAAGTGTTAAATAAAAGAAATCAATTAATCTTTTATTGGTCTGGTTAAAAATACAAAATACGGAGGAAATAACATTGGGGCCTAAAATCAGAAAACTAGAAGCTATGTGTCATATAGAGTCCAAAACGGACTTCAGAAAAAGAGGTGCATATAACCAAGATTAGGTATACCTCCACATGAATAAAATACATCAGTTATCATATTTACAACTCCACTAACTCTAGACATTGTAAATTCATCATTTTGGTAAACTATATAAACTTGCGAAAGGTCTCTGGTGGTGCAAATGCCCCCCTTTGTGTTGTAGCTGCAAAGTTTTCCTGTATCTTTGCTTATTGGATTCAACTATTCTGTGTTTTTCAGGTGTTTCATGTGTATCTTATTCTTAGCATGATGGTAAAAATTAAATAATTAAACTGAGCTGAACTGAAAATCACTGGTCGCCTCTGTAGTCTAAAAGTGCCATAATTTGCTATTCTAAAACTTGCTTCAGGATCACTGGAGACCTGAGCTTATCCTGACTGCACTGGGCACAGGGCAATAACCACTCTAGGAAGGGTGCCAATCCTTTAAAAGTTCCAATCACACGGGGGCAATTTAGAATCACCAATCAAACCTAACATGTATGTCAACAGGAGGAAAACTGGAATACCCAGAGAATACCCACACAGATACAGAGAAAACAGTGAAACCCACAGAGCCAGTAACACTAATCATAGAATCACCACTCTGATTTATAGTCCACACTGAAATGTTAACATCAATAATGCAAAATAATGCCTGTCATACAAAAAAGTTTCTAAAATACAAGATTTGTTATATATTTTTTTTTCTTTTTTAAACATCCAGTTTATTGAGATTTAAATGAAAATCATGAAGCCCCACTGAATTTCAATGCAAAGCTCGAGGTCATTCAAATGGAATGCTGGAAAACTGCTGCTTTATGTACCTCAAATAAAAGTAGCAGGGAATCGCAGCTGGTTGAACAATGGAGCACAAATTCTTAAAGACAGTGAAGAGAAAGTGTGGAGAAACCTGAATGACGATTAGTCACACATGCTAACGTGTTAGTAAGCCAGTAATCCTTTCAAACAAATTGCATCCAGCCTATTTTCATTTGTAATAAAGTGTGGCACCTCTGAGTGAATATGTTGGCTTGTGGCAATTTTTAGAATTTCCAACCAAAATACAGAATAAAAATACAGCACAACAATATAAGGCATTTGCCGGTACATTTTATAGTTAAAAAAAGACTGAGAATACATACATTGTTAATTAAACACAAAATGCAGAAATGAGCTGGGATCGTGAAAAACTATAAATCTACTATTGCACTTTCTCGGTTTGCCCTTTTAGGATTAGGATGTTTCTCAGCAGCTGCTCAGCAAAGGGAGTGCTTTGTCTTTTGCCATATTTAATAACAGAGATAAGAGCTGTGAAATGACATGGGATTTGTTTCTCTGTGTGAACATTAATGTGATTTGCAATGATGCACTACTCAGCTACCTTGCTAAGACATTTTCACCTTGTGTGTAATAGACTTAAAAATGATAAATAGTCAAACTCATGCAAAAATATTAGACTCTTCATTAAAATGGTCTGTTTATAAAATATTGCGGGGGAATTTTTCTTTGTGAAACAAAACAGTAAGTGATAAGATGAAAGATATGTTATTTATTAAAAAGTGATATGACACCACTTCCGTTAAAAATGGTAGTGCGATTTGTCTTTTTAGTACTGCATAGTAAAAAACAATGAAAGAATAATGAGATGTGCTGTATCAAATAATAAATGTGTTATGTTCACCAAGTCACCATTGTGTCTATTTCCAATAAAGAATATCAACAAAGTTGGAACAGTTTATCCTAATCTGGATACACAAGTTTACGAGGACCCACACGGGGTTTATGAATATAACATCGCTTACAGCTGTCTTAGACTTCTAGGCAGGAATACTCTGTTTATGTTTATTGAGCAAATACTGCAAATATAAGTTTGCGATGTTATTTTAATTTGTTCTATTTACAAACCCATCAATAATTTGTAACTCCAGTCCTTTTATTACAGTGTTACAACTGCCACAGTATCATCTAACTTGTTAGAAGTAGCAAACGTCAGCAGTTAGGACTCGTGTTAAATGATGGGCATGCTGGTACACTAAATAACAAATCAGTTATCAGTTATCAAACATCCATACAACATTTATTCTCATGGATTTGCAGTCTATCCTGGCAGCATTGGTTACAAGGCCAGAAATAGTCCATCACAAGCCCAACTCACATACACCCATGGGCCAATATAAAATTAACTTAACCAAGCTATCTTTAGGGATATGGGAGACAAGCTGGAGTACCTTGGGAAAAACCACAGAAAATGCAGCCATCATATAGACAACATTCAGGCTCAGGATTCAAGCTGAAACTGCAGCATCCATGAGACGACAGCAGTACTTACTGCTGCACTGTGTCACCCACATCTGCATAATCCATGTAAAAATCTTTGGTCTGTGTTTTAGAAAATATATGAAAAATATTGTGTTAGCTGAGTATCACCACAGCTGTCAGGTCATCTCCCTGTACGTGACTATATTTGACAACATTCTCCTTCACCAATATTAGCAGGCATACTCGATCACAAAGACTTATGTCATGTCTTCAAGTAGGAGTCTTATTTGATTAGCCTAATGTCTTAAGATCACATACTGGGAAGCTAATGAGGTAGGTAGAAGGAAGCACAAATGAAGAAAAGTAACTAAACATTTGGATTTGCATCATGGGTATAAATAAACAATAAGTGGTTGATATTATTTTAGAGGAAAAAGCTTTCTGTTTGCTCACTCTGGAGGACCTATGTTAATTACCTTATCTAATTATCTTTATTCAGATATGGCCCCTTTTCTTCTTTGTCATTTTAAACCTTCAATGTGTACACCTTCCAGAGGTAATCTGTCCTAGCCTACCAGAAGGAAGCCACCTAGCTGTTAAAGTTATATGACTTGTAAAGCTATGAATGTCCTAGCCATTGTTTAACACACAAAATGTATTCATGTCTATACTCCATACTGTTAACTGTTAGGCGATGCTAAAAGTGCTGTCCGTCACGGATCAGTGCTGAGGTCGCTTCTCTTTTTAATACACATGAATGGTTTGTACAAGAATATAATCAATAAGTGAGATAAGTTTGCAGATGATAACAAACAAGGTGGAAGGGCAAATACTGTAGAATCAGCTAAATTATTACAGAGGGAATTGAGCAGCTTACAGACCTGAGCAGATTTATGGCACGTAGAATTTAATATAAGTAAATGTAAGGTATTACACATAGTAAGTAGAAATGCTAGATTTGAATACAATGGGTGGTCTCAAACATGAAAGTACACCTTATGAGGCAGAAAGTGGACTTGTCACTATCTACTGTACATCAAGATAATGCAGGGAAGCAATCAAGAAAACTAATAGGATGTTAGGTTATACTGCATATCACGATGTGTGGAGTACAAGGCAAAAGAGGCTATACTTAAGTTATGTAATATACTTGGGAGGCCTCAACTGAAGTACTGTGTGTAGTTTTAGGTCTTTATATTACAAAAAATTCAGACATGAGTTCAGTAGGCTTTGCACCCTTAGAACCAAGTTACTTGAAGTATTCTATACCATTTCAGTAATTATTTACCGATCTGATGCTGATCTTTCTGATCATAAAAAAGTTCATTACGATAGCAATTGACGAGAAGAATTTATAACTAACTGCAGAATTACAAGGTTTTATCTAGAGTGCCTCTATTTCTTGCACAATTTGGTTCAATATCTAATCAACACATTGTCATCTTATAACAGGCTTAGGTTTTCGAGTTTGGTATTTTTCCATCCAGCCATTTTAGCTCTAGACTGTCCTCAAGAAACTGTGACACATACACACACACAAACAGACACACATCCATCATCAATCGATCATATCAATTTTTATGGTATCAGGGGACCCTAAAACTTTGAGATCCATTGAAAACTAGAGATCGAAATTTCATAGATGATAGGTTATAGTGGGGGAGAGTGCAAAACAAAAAGACGTAGCAATGCTATGGATAAAGTCCAGAGAAGAGGAACTAAGTTGATTCGAGGACTGAGAAGCATGAGCTGTGACATGAGACTGAATGAATTTTTGCATTTAATCAAAAGGACATTAAGAGCTGACATGATTGAACGGTTTAAAATTGTGAAGGGAATTAGTACAGTGCATCCCACTTGTTAGTTTAAAATAAATTTTTAAAGAAAAATATGGAAAAATGGATGGAAACTTGTTAAGCACAGATTTCATACAAATGCTAGAAAGTTTATTTCTACACACAAAGTACCATAGATACAAGGAATAAATTACCAAGTTGTGCGGTGAAGAGTTGTACTCCTAGGGACCTTAGACTTGATGTTATTTCAGAGAATCTTAGTGAATAGGATGAGCTTGCAGGGCCGAATGGTCCATTCTAATCTAAATTGTTCTAACGTTTGAATGTTCTAATAATTGCATGATGCGGGTATCCATTAAAAGTTTCAAAAAGTCATAAAACTAATTTATGGGGAAGGACCTATAGCTTGACAATGTCTTAAAAGAACTTGTGTTGTCAGTTTTAAATAAAGACTGACTTTTCCCAACTCATCAGCATTTGTCTGTGTCATGGTGCATTGTCGGAGTTCCTTAGAAGAAGCTACTTGACCAGATGATAATGGGCAGACAGAACTGGCATAGAGCTTTCTTTTCCCAATTGTCTACTGTTCTTGTATATACATATTCTCACTTTTTCATTTAACAAATGATAATGGGCATATTATGTTTTTATTGTTTATTTGACTAATTATATATAATTAGTAAATATCCTGACTGGTGGACAGACTGGAAGTATAATAGTGCTATTCTCTAGCTGCCAAATGAAAGCAGACAAAAGAAAGTCACTCAAAGTGATGTCAAAATTCAACAGAATTCTTAGCTGGTCTGGCAATTGTTAAAACATAAGGCAACAAGATTATCCATTGTTGTGGGTTTATAGTCTGATCCACCTTCTTCAGGGTACCACCAGGTTTTATTTCATCCTGACTGGAAGGTGGGAGCCATCTCAGCGCTGATAGTGGGCACAAGGTATTTTTTGGTGCTGCTCCTTGAAACTGTGGGGGAAAATAGTGTTAGCAACAGCTCTCCCTTTCATCATGTGGTGATACTGCTTACCTGGACAGAGCTAGGAAGATGCTCTCCAGGAGCACATGTGTGACAAAATGTAACTAGAACAGCCATTTGTTAAAATAAATTGACAGTGTTCCAATGTAATTGGCTAAATATGTGCAGTCGGCACATTCTCATTGCCTCTCTGCAGGTTCTCTGTAGGTACTCTGTGTTCCTTCCATATTATAGTGCTGTGCAGATTAGATTGATTAGTGACTGGATAGATTGTCATCCTTTGCACAGCTAGTTTTGGCATTGGGTTCAGTGCTAGTGGGCTCCAGACACTGCAGACATGTAGTGGAACAAGTGGTTTCAATGAATTGCTTCAACATACAGTTTACTGATAAATATATTTATTCCTCCTTGATAGCCCATGTCCATCCATCCATTATCCAACCTGCTACATTCTAACAACAGGGTCACGGGTATCTGCTGGAGCCAATCCCAAGTCACCTCTATGTAATTCAGAGTGAAGCATTTCATTTGGCCATACATCCCTGCACACTAGACAAGTATTGTGGTGGGTTTCACCTGCCTCACAGCAGCCTGAAGAGTCAGCAGTTCATCAGAGAGGTACACTCTTTTGTGACTTCAAACACCATCATCTTGCTCAGGAGTGAAACATAAGCATCTTTTTAAGCAGCTGGTACTGGGGTACTGTTTTTAGCTTGACTGGCACTGCTGCTGAGGAACAATTTAATGCATGAGCTTCCCTGCGGGATTTTATGTAATAGAATGTAGGTATATCTTCTGCTTGAAATAATAGAAAGAAAAGGAATACCATATGAAGTGCTGACATTAGCAATTAGGAAACAGTTTTCATCATTCTTGCTCCAACTTAGTTTAGCTGTTAGGTTCATTTTTTGCCTATTAATATAATACCATTAGTTGGCCCAGCTCAGATCCATTGTGTGTGTAAAGCTGGAAGGAGATATAAAGAAATGAATGCTGTGCGTTCACTCATTTGAGTGTTATGGTGGTATACTGTTTAGCATTATAGATGTTTTTGTAGGTAAAGATTTCCTACTCAACCTTAAGACGTAGAAGTTAGGTTGATTGAGTATTCCAAATTGGCCCCGTATTAGTGAGTGCTGTTAAGGTTGTGTGGCCCTTAAAATTTCCTCAAGATCTGCTTCAGGTCATATTATTATTGTTTCAAGTAATTCATAAAAAACGATTGTCATTTCTGTTACAGTTTTGTTTCATGGGTACCACCAAGTTGTGAAAATGCGGTGTGGGTTGCTAAGAACATGTTTCCAGAAATACTATAATCAACACAACAATATAAATCAAACTCATCATTAAATCATTAACTGAGTTTGCAGATATTCTCAAAAATAAGTCGTATGTGTGTGTGTGGGTGTTTAGTTTTTGTACATTACATTTCCTTGTTTCTGACTCTTTACTTTGTCTCCATGCTACAGTTCTTTGATTAGCGTCCTGGTCACAGTGACCAATAGGACAGATCTCTGAATTTGACATTGTCTCCAGTTTACATTTCTTCTCCCTATAAACCAATATTTCTGAACTAGCCTTTCTTAAGGCAAGGCATAATAGGTGACAAAAATTCATGTCTCTTCAGAATTTTCTTTCCTTTTACACACTGCAACTGCACTAGGAATATACAAAACAAATTCTCCAGGTTATTTCAAATTCAAAAAGATTTAGGGCTGGCCATAAGCAAAATGATCTTATTACAGTTCATTAGCTATGTTTGAAAAAATAAATTATGGCTGATTTAATCACATATCCATAAGCATCAAAATGTCAAAACAAAATTGAAAACAAAAAGTGAGTACGCAGTGGAAGACCCTGAGAAACTAAAAGAGATTTGGTGGGAATTTGGCAAAAACAAACATACTGTAAATATAGTTAACTGAAAATGAATAACTTTGAACAAGAATATGCAGGAAACGGTGGAAGTATTGAGAAATGGCTTGACATTAGGAATGAAAAGCAGTAACAAATATTATTAAAGACCTGTAACGGCGCACTGCACAATAACGTGCAGTGAATACCCTTGACTTGAGCATTCCTAGTGTTCATCCTCCCTCTCTGTCTCTGTTTAGCATTCATTTGCTCAGAAGTTGATGCGCTTGCTGCTTCATGAGCAGCTCTTCTTTTCGCCACCCTAGCGGCCTGCTTCTTCTCTTCGGCATCTTTTTGATGAAAACTGATTAAGTCAGTGTTTGTGTTGCAATTGTTTGTTACGTTTTCCTTAATTTTTCACTTAAGCTGGCACTTAACTCTTCAATCTGCCTCAAGAAAGATTTAAGGTAAGAGGTAGGGAATGAGAATGGCGCCCATACACATGTGCCACACGGCCACCCTGCTGGCCACTGCCGAGAGTTAATTCTACAATAAAATAAAAAAAATAAATAAAAGGGGAATAACCTTGGAGGTCAATCATCATCCCGACAGCGGATAGTAGACATCATGTAGTATATGTGTACCAAATTTCAAGTCAATATTTCAAACGGGAGCTACAGGTGATTTAAAATCCTAGACAGACAAATGGACTGTCACAGTAGCATATTAGATATAAAGATAGAAAAGGCAGAACATGTAGGTATCATTTCTTAGGAATTTTTGAAATTAATTTGTGACATTGGAAAAGTAGAATGCTAGGACTTTGCAGAGAAAAATAGAAAAAGGCGCAGAAGGCTTTATTAAGACTTCGAGAATGAGGTATAAGTGAATATCAAATATGTAAGCATTGCAAGGTGTACCTGTAAATCAAGGCTAAATATTTAAGCACTTCTAGTACTACCTTCTCCACCAGTAAAAAAAAAAAACCTTAAAGGTTAAAGTACCTTTCATGAATACCTAAACACAATAAAAAGTGTCACAACCAAACAGTAATATACTATAAGTCAAAAAGATTTATGTTATAAAAGGTTTGTACAGTATGTAAAAAAAAACATAATGTGACATCTGTGCTGAGCTCCACTATTGCTCAGTGCTGAAAAATGTTCCGTCAAAACAGAATTGGGTCAGACTGGAAGTCTGAAACAATGAGTCAGTCTACTGAAGATGATGTCCCCACTGATCTACTGTTCAGCTGTTCTTGAGTAACCTGCAAGGAGGCCTTAGGGCATCAGAGGTGCCATCACTCATTTGCCACGCTACAGCAACTGCTGCAGCTGGAAAGCATCCCTATGGATCCCAGCTGGTTTGATATGAAGTAGACTGATTATTGTTAAATAGTCTGGTGTGAACATCACCAGTCCGGACAAGGCCTGTCTTTCAGTTTATCAAATTGAAGCCATAGGCAATTAACAAATTTAAACTAACTTAAAAAAGTACTAACAGGCCTTTTTTACCATGTTTGTCTTTTTTAATTTTTAGTATTCTTTTTAAATTCTAACAGAAAAAAAAATAAAAACCTTTTCTAAGTTAAATTAATCAAACTTAAAAATGTTGACCTCAGATAAAGAAAGTTATCTCGCACAAGTATATAAAACACTTACAATTAAGTTTCACATCCTATTTGCAATACTATATTGTTCAGGTGTAATTCAATTCCTGTCACAAATTAAAATGTCTATAGAATGGTAAAGCAAGAGAAACATTTTACAATTTTATTAGAATGCTGACCCTAATCAATCTATTCATTTTGCAAAAGCCCTTTTTCCATTATATTCATTGCAGTGATTTTTTAATTAGTGCTATGAAGATGATAGGCAGCTGTACCTGTCGTTCCCTCCAAAGGGCCACACAATATTAGCTAGAATGTCTGCATGTCTCACTGATATTGCAACTTGATTGAAAGAATATTATCTCCAGCTTACTATGGCAAAGATCTACCTTCTTGTTATCCCAGCTCATCCATCCGTCTGTTCAGCACCCCATCTATTTTTAACTTGAGTCATTGCCACTAACACTAAGTCTATCAATGACTAGCGCTAAGTGATCAATGACTAGCTGTCCTTTAGACACCATGTTGGTCTTGCAGATTCATTTTGTTTTGTAGCCCACTTAATACAGTTCAGGATCATGGAGGGGCCTTGAGCCTATCTCAGCTAGCACAGGGCACAAGACAGAAACAAACACAGAATGGGGCATTAGTCCATCACAGCTTAAAGGTTCACTTTATACCATATCTGCACGATCAGACCAGATCTGACATAGTATGGAGCACAATCCTGGTCCAGGATTTGGTCGAGTCACTTCTGGACTACTGCAACTCTCTCCTGGCAGAAGTATTGGCATGTGCCACCAAGACATTGCAGATGATTCAGAATGCAGCAGCATATCTGATGTTCAACCAGCTGAGGAGGGCACATGTCACTTTCACACTGGCTTTCTGTAGCAGCACTTACTAAGTTCACATCCTTGATGCTTTCCTACAGAGTTGTCAATGAATCAGCACCTATTTATACTGAATTGGGACCCTTGGGAAGTTCTATGCCCCTTATCGGCCACTCTGATCTACTGATGAATGTCATCTGGTAAAGCCACCTCTGAGTTGCATCAAAATTCAATCCAGACTATTTTCATGGGTAACTCCTAGCTGGTAGAAAGAGCATTGCACCTCCATTCAAAATTTTGACTCTCTCAAAGTGTCTAAGAAGCATTTGAAGTCTGTTATTTGATGAATTTTTTGTCTAACAGGTTAGGTTTTATAACCTAGGAATTGTAATGATGATTTGTGATGATCGATTTTGTAAACTTGTCCTGTTACACTTCTTTCCAAACAGAGAAAAGTCATGCAGGCTCAAAGAAAAACCTTGGAATTGACCCGACAAACCATTTTACCATCATGAAGTCCATGTTCCATAAATGAAACATTATTACAAGAGCCTAAGCATTAACATCTCAGTTTTCTGTAAGAATATATGAACTGAGCCAACATGATGGATTAATTCAAATGGTTTGCTTAGGGTTCTCATGATATGCAATGGTAGAAAGTGAATCTGTGACCTTGTGTATAAAAACTCAGCTCTTTAGTGATTTACTTGACTGAAAATGAAGAAAATGATAATGACTCTCACAGCAGTAAAAATGAAACGAAAGGTTGTCTGCATAAACAGAGCTCTATGTTTTTGTTACTTTTAAAGCAGTTGTTTATTATGCAAGTCCAAAAAACGGTTTTAACCACAACCACATTTCTGGCGCAATGTCCTGTAAAGCCAACGGCTTTTTATGTCCCTGTGTCCGTTTCTGAAAATCAGATCCATACACACTGTGAGGGCTTCTAAACTGCAATTGCACAAGAGCAGAGCATTGAACTGTGTCACAATATCATGGCCCAACTAACCTCTGAAAACAAGTACCTTATTTTTCTAAGCATAAAAAAGAGTTCATTGTTCAGAGTTTTACAGTTTTGTTTCGGAGTAATAGATGTGTGTTACTCCAAATCCAGTAAACTTTCATGGAGTCCAAAAAGGTGACATATTTTTTAAATAAACTACAAATAAAGAAGGACCACACAATAAAGAACACAAAGCACAAAACAAACATCAATCAGAAAAAAATTGCCACCTCTTTTGGTCTTCCTTAATAAGTTACATCTCTGTGTCTCAGATGTAAGGTGCAGAGGCTAAGCCATCTGCCCAAGCGTCACATCAATGTTCATTGGCTATCAACTTGGGTCAATCTCTGTCATCTCTGGCCTTCATTCTTCTCATAATTGAGTATGTATACAAATTCTCTTTCTTGAACTAGATTTGTAGCTCTGGCATGAGGCACCAAATTTAGTTAGGAAAAGATTCTCTTGTGACTTCTTGTGAATCCTTAATGATCTTTCTCTCTCTCTCTCCAGAAGATGATTAGGTAACACTGGCATCTGCTTGGTCACCTTTTCTCAGAGCTGTGGTTCTCAAAGTGTGGTCTATAGACCACCGATAGTTTGTAAACATGTGCTCGGTTGTCCATGGGCTGACCATCATCTTTTATAGAAGGACTTTCTTGCTGACAAAATTACATAAAAGTAAGCTCTAAGACACCAGTTCCAGTGTGCGCTGCCTGACTTTCTTGCCGAAATTAACATTTTTACTTCTACACCACTCCTTTCCACTCTGATCCTGTATGGTTGTACTCCCTCTCCTTCTCTCTTTAGACATTTCTTCAAACTTGCAGTCTGTCTATCCTGTCCACCTTAACTCTTTCACTAAATGGGACTCTGTTTTTTTAATCCATCTTGACATCCACTCTAAAGCCAGACCCTAGCAACAGGAATCCTTTATTTCCATGTTGGTTCTGAGTTCTTCATCTTTTGAATTTGAGTGCCATAACACCACCTTCAAGGCTTTGTAATGGATCATTGGTTAAAATATTGGACTTTGAAGAGAGATCTGTCTATTAGTCATTACCATTACCTTCCAGGTGGGTAGGATCGTGAACCTGGTAGGCAAAAGATTTAGATAGGGACAGTATATCCCATCAAGACCTGTGATTAAATACCAGGTGAAAGGTGGAGACCTAGAGCTAAAATAGCAAAAAGAAGCCAGCATGATACCTCATACATTAGCAGTACAACAATTACCTTGCAGCACAGAAAGAGACCGAGAATCAGTGCACGTTTGACGGAGTTCTGTTTGTGCTGAATTTTTGTTGTCTTTCTTAAATATTATGGTGTTTCCTGATACCCTGACTAAATTGCACATCACACCCTGGTCATTCCAGCCCACTAATTATCCCCTGTCCCTAACTGGCTAACAATATCTTGTACCCCTTCACCACCCAATAACTAATATGTGATGACCATATTTGTGCAAAACAGCTGCTGTTGCATCATCCACTTGGATGTTGCCCATTGCTGGTGGTTGAAGGACCCACATACCCCCTATGTAAAGTGCTTTGAGTGTCTTAAAAAGTGCTATATACTGTAGACACACGGTCCTCTTCTTTCTTAAGGCACTTTCCAAAGGTGTAACAGTGGGAGTAGAACAAGCAGTTCAATTAAGGAGGTGATCTCTAATAAACAGCCTTGTTTAAGCCTACTAACTTACTATCTGAATCTGTGTGCAAGCTATTCTTCTTAGCACCTCAGGTCCTTACAGCATATTTTGCATGAGTACCTGTAGCAAAAAAGGCATGTGATCATTGCAAAGTGGAACTTATGGGAATAGTGGCTGATGGCCAGTGTTTCACCTCCACATCTTTGACTTTGCAAAGTTGCCCATGGTCCAAAATACTTTGAGAACCACTGCTCTGAAGTCATAGTAGGAGACCAGGAATCTCACTTTCTCTCTCTCCTTTCACTCCCAGGACTTCATTCATGATAGCAGTTACCAGCATCATAGCTGAGCCTGTTTTGCCACTCATATTGCAGATGTGATCACTACCTGTGTGGTCCCTCCTTTTGGGTGGAGGTTTCTACAACATTATAATCTGTTTTGTGTCATCATCGTGTTAGTATTGTCCATGAAAATCACTTTACAGGTGGGCTTCTTATTGCTCAGCTATACATACACTAGTGTTCAAAAATTGGCTTCCTTAAATAATAAAAGCCAAATACCATTGTCATCTGCAACAGTGAAAAAATGTGTTTAAAATGGACAAAAGAACAACATTGGATAGTGGATTCCTGTGTGATCCCAAACTTTAGCCCATTTTAACCTTTTCTTTTTATTAGCCTCTTTCAGTTGCGGCTTTTGTTTTGTTTTTTTTTTTTTTATTTTTGCTTCTAAAGCCAGCATCCTGCAGTTATCTTTTCACCCACCTTTACAAAATACTGACATGTAACATTCTTAGACTCACTAATACAATTCAGAATGATGGGGGACTGGAGACCATCTTGGCAGTAGTGGGAGCAAGGCCAATATCAGCCATGCAGGTCTTTGGAGAGGTAGAAATTTGGAAGGAAAAAACAGACAACTGAGAAGGAAGTGCACAAGGAAAATGTGAAAGCTCTCCACACAAAACAACCTGCTACAACGCAAGTAAATGTTTTTTGTACGATGTACACACAGAAATAAATGTGAACTTTTGTACATGGCACTTGTACTTGTACACATGACAATGAAGAATTGGATTGAATTGAATTAAATCTGCACTGCCATCCCTTCTGCCACCATGCCTTCTTTATTTAAAACACTGGTTAAGTTTTCTTTTTTTTTTTTTTCAAAAATGATGACACTATGGTTCCATTGTGAGGAGGTTCCCTCCCTTTTGTCTGATGATTCTAGAATAAGCTCCAGCCACCATGACCCTGAAGTGGATTAAGCACTTAACTGCTTTCCAAAAAGCCTGTCCTAAACAAATGACATTTCTTTTCTGAGTACATCCACTTGACGCTTCCACCTTTTAATAACATTTAGGAGACATTGTATTATTCAGTTTCCTTTTTTCTGAAACTCTATAGACTGATGGTCTTTACTTTTTTTGCTTTCAGCTTTAACACGTCACTAGACAATAATATGATTTTTTCATTAGATAATAATTTTCAGAACTTAGGCATGTGGCTACCTAGTGACAATACTGGAAATAAGATGAGTGAGAAGTTTAACAACAACCATTTATACTCACCAAGAAGCAAGGCAAGAAAACTGTCTAGTTTGAACTCCATTTAAATACATCTGTATTATTCACAGAAAATTACAAATATAAGACCTGATACAAACTAAAGCATTTTATAATAATAAGATGAGAGACCATCCAACTGTTTATAGATAATACTAGCTGAAATAACCAGCGTTGCCTGGGAAGAAAATACATTTTTTTTTTATTATTTGAGAAAATTTTATTTTAAAAAAATACAACTTTAAAAATAAAAATAAATTAACAAACAATGAAAACTCACTAATGTGCTTGTCTTGCCGTCTTGTATGTGTGTTATCATCTAGTTGACGCTCCGAATTTGAATTTAATTTGAAAAGCAACATGGCCGCGGTGACGCTCAAACATAAAGAATGCTGGCAGTCACCGCCAGTTCACCCTCTGGTGGTCGTTCCAAGTGTCAACTGGATGATAACCTGCATATAAGACCGCAAGATCACCCCGACCCTATCCAGAAGGGAGTGGGTTGGGTTGATTTCACCCTACAGTATTTTTAGTCAACCAATGAGAAACATGGGTACCAAGTTTCATGAAAATCACTCCAGCCATTTTGAAGTGATGCTGGAACATACATACATACACACATTGACTTATATATATATATATATATATAGATTTAGCAGAGGCATCCTTTGGGATTGTCTGTTTAGTGTGTGTAATTTTATGGTATGGGTAAACATAAATATTTAAAGCATAGATAGGAATGTTAACTACCGGCAAAGGTTCTGCCCCACTGCTGTTATCACAACCACCACCATCACCAGCCAAGATTAGATGGGATGGAGAAGGTTGGGTTAGCTGGAGACTAAACTGGCTTAGAATGAGTGGGCACAAGAGTGTATACACAAACATTTTATATTCTGGGTTCATTTCTGCATTGGTTAGTAAGTTCTTGCACCCAAAGGACTTAGGACAGGCTTTCGCTTCCTCTGAAGATGTATTGGAAGAGATTGGGTCACAAATTTATTGAATGAATGGGGACTCAAGGTGCCTTGCAATCTGCTTCTTGTTAATTCTTACTTTATCCCTGAGGTTAACCAGGATTGATTTCCATTCTCCTCCAATCTTAAATTGATATTTTATGAGTTATAGGATTTCTTTTGCTTACCAAGCATATTATTTTGCAAGCCATTTCTAAATTATTTGATAAGCTGATTTTTATATTACCAAAAATATATATCAAAATGATCTCTTCTGCCAATTTACTACTTTTTGCAAGGACAGATTTCAAACCACAATGATCTCAAAGTAGCCATTGTGTAAGAACAATTATGGTGAAAGCCAAGGTGCAAATTAGTCAACATGCAAAAAGATGCACTGCACCAATAAATCTACAAAATATAAGTAACATAAAGCAACCCCTGGTGGCTAGAAATATTCATGTTTATAAGGCATTGAATACTATAAAAAGACAAGGACACAAATGGCATGATGTCTAAAATAAATCAAACAGGCAGCAAACTCTTCAGGATGGCAATCAAAAGCCAAAGGAGAACATCCAAGCACAGACGTCTCAGAGTAAAACAAATGAAAGCTGACACATTCACTGAGCATGAAATGAAAGCAAGAAGAGAAAAGAGTGTCTAGCCAACATTTGTCTGAAAATCCAGAGCGAAAAAAAAAAATCATAAAGGGTATATTGACCTTACTTTGCAAGCAAATTATCTTACAGAAGTTCACTCCAGTAGAAAATAAAATTAAATTACTTGCATTTCACAGTGGCAGCAACATTGGAAAATAGATGGATGGATCTTTACTTTTATTGTCATTTAGTTGGCAAGTGTTTTTAATTTGAAAATATCTACATAATTTCTCACTTTTTATTTGTTATGGAGGGTGGTTTGGGGGTGTAGTGCTTAGAGCTACCGCCTAACAGCTTTCTGTATTCAGATTTCTATCTTGTGTTATGTGTGGCTTTCTTCTATATTTGAAAGATGTGCAGTTAAATCTGAGTTAAGATCACTGTGCCCTGTAGTGGACTAGCATACCGTCAAGGGCTTGTTAGTACACTGCACTCCCCATAAGTAATAAAAAGGTTTGTGAAATGACTGCTTATAACGGATCCTGTCTATCTTACTTTTAGATAGTGTCACATTTTCACAACACCTCCCAGTACCAACCATGATGGGAGTGCAGGTGAAAGCACAGGACGAGGTGTGTAGCCTCAAAATCTCACTGCCCTTTCAGGATGGTAAAAGAATTGTGTCAGGGTGAAAAAGCCCAGGAAGGATGTTAGTTGTGCCAAGGTGCCATCCTAATACCAGTTTGTCAAAAGATTAAAATAGATAGTAGACTGCCCCTTTCCATGTATTTCCAGAAGTTGACAACAGCAGATGGGTCAGAGAAAATAGGGATTGTCTGATGGTCACATATGGAACTCACTCAGATAAGTCATTCAAGATCACTCTCTTTGCTACCAATACTGAATGTTATATTTTCCCTTTAGGCATTTGTTCTTACAGGACTGCACACCATCATGCCTCTTTTAAGTGGAGGAGCAATGAACATATTTTGTGATGGTAAATGAATAAAATAAATAGACCATGTTCAGTAATTATAAGTTGAATATATACAATGAATGATATTTCTACTTGGATTTTACCTCTAAATAGTAGACAATAATTCAATACCACTAAAAAGACATACACACACAATTAGCATGCAACTTATCTATGCAGTTTATCTATCTATCTATCTATCTATCTATCTATCTATCTATCTATCTATCTATCTATCTATCTATCTATCTATCTATCTATCTATCTATCTATCTATCTATCTATCGTGGCAGACGGCTGGCGCTCTTGCCCAGCCAGGAAGCCTGAAGGATGGAAGGACCAGGAGAGAGACAATGCCTCCCCTGGGACATGAAAGGGCAGCCCCCCTGGTTTGAATTGTGGCCACAGGATTGGAACTTGGAAGCTCAACCCCGTGGCCACCACCAGGGGGCGTCTGGACAACTCAGAAGCCCTGGACTGCAGCTCTTCCGCCACACCAGGAAGTGCTGCAGGAAGAGCGTCATCGAGCACCTGGAGCATATCCGGGTGCAACATAAAAGAGGCTGCCTCACTCCGTTCAGGGAACCAGAGTCAGGAGGAGGGAAACAAAGCTTGCTGAGGAGGAAAAGAAAGAGAAGGTGAAGGAAAAAGAATTGGTGTATAGTGTGCTGGACTTGCTTGGACTGTGTTTAACTTGTGGGTAACGGGGAAGGCGTTGCTCTCAAGAAAGCAAAAGAAATAAAAATCACGTGTGCCTCTTGTGTCTGTGTTGGGTTGGTTGGCTGGTACGCCCCCTGATGGTGTCACACTATCTGCACATTGTAATGCAGCAATAATCTGCTTCTACACACAATGTGAACTGCATTTTGGTTTAAATTTGCCAACAGATCCCTAGCAGTCACAATAGCTTGTACTAAATAGAATATCTGCGGTGGGCTGGCACCCTGCCTGGGGTTTGTTTCCTGCCTTGCATCCTGTGTTGGCTGGGATTGGCTCCAAAACCCCCGTGACCCTGTAGTTAAGATATAGCAGGTTGGATGATGGATGGATGGATAAATAGAATAAGGAAGATCTGTATCCTTCCAGATTGACATTTTTAAGGCTCCTAACAGATGGAGGCTCTTTAGGAATGTGTATGGAGGAAAGAATCTTAAATATGAATTGATTGAGAAGGAATGACAATCACCCTATTTTTCATGAAGAAACAAAAATATTGATGAATGCCAGTCATGGTCAGATCATGAACATAAGTCAGACCTACATAAAATACATTTTTGCAAAAACATTACAATAATATTGGCAAGACAAGGCCAGTTGGCTGAATATGCTTGCCAATGCTAATCACCTAAATTCTACAAAATGGCATCAAGTTGAGCTTTAATGATCTAATCTGACAACACACACATCTTTCTTTATTCAGAATAGCAAAAATGCACCTGGTCTAGGGTTCTAATTGCTAGCAACATTTTTACTGGGCACTGCAAGTGTGAGCAGGAGTGTGTTTGTGAACAGTACCTCAATTGGACTTGCACTACATCCATAGATCTTTCCTTCCTTCTTAAGTTGTGTTCAATGGTGTGATGGAAACTGGGGCGTCAGTGAGCTGAAACCCCAACAAAAACACACAAGTACAGTCGTGGATTCAAATAAAAGTTGGTGTATTAACCAGACTCCTCAAACAAGTAACAAAAAGCACAAAAACACAGGTTTTGCTCTCTCCACAATTCAATTTTTCCCTACAATTTTTCTCACTACCTCACTGCCTTCCTCCAGTTGAGTGTTGGCCTTCTTCCTCCCAGCCCCGACTCACCTGGCCAAGGAAGTGCAGACCCTTTTAATAATGACCCAGGAGTACTTCTGGTGCCAGGGCCACAGCCCGATGGAAGTACTTCTAGGTCAAACGGAAGTCCATTACAGCAAGGAGCTTGTCCCTCTGCAGTGCCCTGTTGCGGTACCGAGTGACCCTAGCAGGGCTGTTCTGCCAGATTATATCTCCCTACATGCTTTACTGGCTTTCCACTGGGTACCAATATCTGGGGCTGCTGCCATCTAGTGTGGTTGAGGAGTAAGGGCTCGTTTATACTTCACGATAAGAACACATACGCATCCGCATCATGGCTGCCACGTGTTCCCAGCGTTCATTTGATGCGTCCTCTGAGGAGGTCCTCAGAAATTAACACGACGTGTGTGTGAGTTGCAGAACCAGCAAAAAGTAGAAGGGCGCAGTGTGCTAAAAGTTGGAATGTGACATCGGAGTCTCTGGTTACTATCTACATGTGACAGAAAGCCACTTTGCGGATAATACGAGATCAGTGTGCGCGATTCTATGTTTGATGAATGGTTTGATGTGGTGATGCAAAATGCTGACATACAAATACATTCGTGGTGCTTTTATATTCAAGCATCACATATTCCTGATCGTAATGACACGATACATTTTGAAAGTCTCACGTACCGTCTTCTGTGCCATCTTTTTTTCTAGGACTTCTTCTTGTCCTGGCAGCAGCGGCAAACAGCAATAGATTGCCATACTGAGCACATAAAATATATGATATTCCAACTCTCTGCACATTTAGAATCCTTAGATTTAAACTTGATATCACTTTCTTGATGAAATGCATTAAAGTTTGTATGTTACATTTTACAGATAAATCAGTAATTTCATTTAAATAATGAATACTGTTAATAGTTACACACATGGGGGTGACACGGTGGCGGAGCGTTAGCACTGCTGTCTCGCAGGGAGTCACGTCGCTGATATTCCCTGCCTGGAGTTTACATGTTTTCCTGCTGTGTTTTCTCAGTGTGCTCCGGTTTCCTTCCAAAGATATGCAGATTTGGTTACACTAAAATGACGCCAGTGTATGTGAGTGCTTGTAGTCACCTCGCGATGGGCTGATACCTCGTCCAGGGATTGTTCTGTCTCGTGCCCAATGCTAGCTGAAATGGGCACATCCCTGGATTGATAGATTTAATCATTAAACATTCTTTTCAGAGATATTGCAGTAAGGTGTCATCGGAATTTAATGGGCGTTCCAGGCAATTCACAACACAGCGAAGTCGAACCTGTTCTCACCGTAATAATATCTCTCACTGCCACCTGGTGGATTCCTCCAGATTTACGTAAAGTACGCGCACAAGTATAAACTGTACAACGCTTGTGTAGCAGGAGCATCCGCTGCAGCATGCGTCGCGTTGATGTGAAGTATAACTGGCCTTAAAAGCCCCCAGTGATACCTTCTCTTTTTTACCGGGCTGACTGTTGCTTGCTCCCTTCCTTTCAGGAATGATGGCCTTTTCCTCTCCAGCTGGGATGCCCATCTGCCTGTTAGGCAACGTCCAGGTAAGGAACCATCCCCTTTTCTGGCGGGGATGCCATCTACAATGGTAGTGCAATAGATTCCAATTTCCAAAGACCCTGAATTTGATGAAGCAGCTTTGAAAAATATTTTGCTATGTTACTTTCCATAGTGAGAACCATTCAAATTCATTTAATAAGAACAATAAATTAAAACAATCCTGTTTCTACATTTCAAACACTGAATGTGTGCAAAAAGTTATGTGTACAATTTCTTATTTGGTAGGACAGCCAGCTAGCATGAATGGCATTTTTATGAATGTGAATAGATGTAAGAGCAAAAAGATAACAAAAACAAGAAAATTTTAAAAATTCAGTGTATGTTGTTTCCTCACATCCTCACTGCAATCAATGATTTTTATCCTCAATAAGATTAGGTCACCTCTAAATGGTCAAGGGACTTTCCACTTTAGCCTTCATGGTATTGTCAGTTGACGGAAACACACTGGTTCCTTATTGTAGTTTTCGTGTGGTTTAAGTGGCTAACAAAGGAAGAATGTTATCATGAACTGAAGAGCATGTGTTGCATGAGATGGTAGGTCATGGAACATTTATTTTAACACCATTTGTTCCAGGGAAAAAATGTGCGCTTGCTAAATAATTGTAAATGCTTATTTAAACTTTCATACGTACAAATCACTGATCTTTCCTACATGGTAGATTATTTACATAATTAGAGAATGCATCTATCAATCCATTCCTTTTCCTGGTCTATTTATCTAGTACCTTAGAGCAGAGTGGTACATATAACCACAATATGAAGATTGCCTTTATTTATTTAAATAATATCACATTAATCACATTTTCCTTACTGGACTGTGTTCCTTTAATGTGGGTAGTGACATCCTTTACATGCTCTGTAACACTGTGGTAATCAGTTCTATTTTCTAAACTGTATTGTGCTGGGCTGGTAAGATCACCTCAAGAATGGCCCACCTAATCAGCAAACTACTGTAATTAAAAAGGCAGTTAAGAAGGCTCAAGGATGTCAAACCTCCAGAGGTAGCAATGGAGGAAAGAATGAAAACAAAACTGAGTGTCAATATGAGCAAAGCTGCACATCCTTTCTCTGAGACATTATCATTAAGTACTTTCAACCAATGAATTATTCAACAAAGGTTTGTAAGGAAACGCTACTGGAGCTCTTTAATACTTATGGTAATACAGTGATCTCCCGCTGTATCGCGGTTCAGCTATTACGCACCTACTATATCGCGGAAAAATTCAATAAGTACATCCTACCTGTAGTTTACTTTGCAGCCAATTCATAACAAAGCATACGGTTTTCAGCAGTCACTACGGTAGACAAAGAGTTTCGCATTACAGTACCCAGATGATTTCTTACAAGGCCTGTTATTGGCTGAAAGTGGAGACTCAATCAATCAGAGAGGGATTTTCATTCTCTTGGGCTCTGATTGGCTGCTGCTAACGTGGTGTAATCTTGTAAGAACTGTGAGCGTGGGTCCCCGACGCATCTCTGTGTATCGCGTACCTTGCTTGTAGTCCGATTGTTGTGAGCAAACTTTTTGTGAACTTTTCATTTTGTTTTACGATGGCTCCCAAGCATCCTGCATCTTCTAAGAAGGCAAGGGAAGCGTTACGTGGATGTCACTCGCCATTACGGCTTTAATGAATCGACGGTACGCTACATTTTTATTATTATATTATTATTATTATTATTATTATTATGTTACTCATATCCTTAGCCCAACATCGACATATCATATGTGCTTACAAAGTGTGTTTTAATAATTTTACATGTGTAACGCGTGTGGGAAAGGTATTTTAAGGCTTAAACTATTAAAAAAATGTTTATTTATATGGTCTTTCTATATCGCGGGTTTTCACCTATCGCTGGGTCTGGAACGTAACGTATAGGTGGGGATCACTGTTTCACTGTGACTGCTCTAATTATCTTTAGTCAGGGGTTTTCTTATTTTTGTATTTTTTGTGCATTTGAGGTAGGTTGTTGTTTATTATATTACTTAACCTTCTGTAGAAGGCTAAATTTCCCCTTTGGGACAAAGAAAATTCGTTCATTCATTTATCGTTTGTTTGTTCAATTCCATAGATTGATTGATTAGTTGAAGCCTGCGCAGGTGGCTATCATCAAAGTCAGCTGCCCTGGAAGGGTCCCACTTACTCACATATTCAAACTTTGGCTAATTTAGACTCTCCAATTATCTTAACCTCCATGTCTTTGGGGATGTAGGATTGAAAATGGAGTACCTGGAGGAATACTAGGGAAAGGTACAAACTCTATACAAACACTGTAAATAATTATCATGCACAAATATACATAAAAAATCAACAGCAAAAATAAAAAAAAATATTAACTAACCTATGTAATAAAACAACAGGTAATAAGTTTAGGTTTTCAGTCATGATGTAGAAGGAAGACTCACCAAAGTCATAACATGAAAGTACAATTATGAGAAAACCACAAAAGATTTCATGTGTAGTTTTGCAAACTTGGGAAAATCAAGAAAAGGAAATACTG
This sequence comes from Polypterus senegalus, assembly GCF_016835505.1. NCBI lineage: Eukaryota > Metazoa > Chordata > Cladistia > Polypteriformes > Polypteridae > Polypterus > Polypterus senegalus. Next base: position 41,743,699 of record NC_053160.1, on the reverse strand, counting down.
TATATAAAGCTGGCTAAATTGGTTAATTTATTAATCCCACTGAGGTACAGTCATTAAGCTTGCCTGAGTTGGAATACGTTTAAATTCAAGCTAATTATAATGCGCACACAGCACAATGACATTTGTACTTACAAGCACCCCACAGAATAACATAACATACTTACTCCTGGAGTGACGAGTGGCAGACTATAACAGCACCCTACCACATTTAGACTGTCATAGTTCCATTATGGAATCATTATTTAAACTAACACACATGTCTGTGGTATGTGGGAGAAACACTGGAGTGCCCAGGAAAAACATAATAAGAACATATGAAATCCAAACTGATAACAAATTGGCATGGAATCCAAACACAGGAATGATGGCTTTCTTTGTTTGGAATCGCAAGTTACAAGGCATGGAGGAATAATTAAACCAGTAGATGCGTGATTCTTTTAATTAACTAAAAGAGGCAGGCAAAGTTCAAGGTTTAGAAACAGGCAGAGGCCAGAATATTTAAAAAGAAGCAAGAAACTAAGTGTATAAGTCAAAATCACGGTCATATAGCAAATGGTGCAGTAATGATTGATAACTGACAACAGGAGTCAACTAAAAATATTGTGGATTAAACCATGAAGCAGGCCCAAAAAAATGGTGTTGCAATGTGACTGCATGTCCCATAAATGAAAGTTATGACTCCAGGATGATGGATCCATAAGCCGAGAGTCAGTGTTCACCACTGGACCACCAAGCTTTTAGAATAAATTATGAAAATTTTCTTATTCAGGTCTGGAGTGACAAAATAGAAGACAATAAAAGTCAAGCTGTTCAAAATCAATGCAATTCTATAAAACGTTTAGCGGAGTTCCTAATATTACAGTTAAGATCCTGAAACCTGGTTCTCACCACTCTGAAAGTCTTTTTTTTTCAAAATATCAGTTGCATATACTTTTCTTTACAATAACGATATTGTAACCAGGATAAAAAGGCATGTGGAGAAAATGTATATTTTAACAAAATTATGAAATACCAGGGAACGATAATATTGTCATTTTAGACAATTTCAAGGTTAGAGACTATGAATGTGATGTTACTTTTGATTTTTGATCCTTTACTAAGGATCTAGCTCTCTATGAACCACTATTAGAGGGTGAAGAATGAAACGTTTATTATGTACTTCTGCCTTATGAAGTACATCATTGCATTTCTTATGAATAACTGATATAGGATGGCTGATGCTAATACAGTACATACCTTTTAAAGAACTGCAAATGTACTTTTGTGTCTGCCTACATTTGTGTATTCTGACTCCTTTTGATGTCCCCAGACAGATTTTAGTTTTAGCATTGTTCGCTGTCTTTTAATTCCTACTTCAGTTCAATATCCACTGAGCGGTCAGTTTATTAGGTGTTCCACACTTCCCACATTATCAACACATTGATCAGCATTACTTTTGTAGCCAATTCAGTTTAAAATGCGAAGGCAGGAATTGATTTATTGTATGTGTGCATGAGCTTCTGTATGTAAATGTAGTTCACAGCTAAAATGGTTAAGCCTAAATATTTCAGTGCCTTATCACGTGACATAGGAAGCACTGGCATGAGTGTGTCAGAAACATAAGTCCTAATTGAGCTTCCACTTATGGCCTTGACTCAGGTGTATCAAGAATGGGTCACCACCCTAAAAAATTTAGTCAAAAGTGGTCATTAATGAACACTGCCCATGGATACCGACATTCTTTGTGCCAAATACAGTTACAGAATTCCAGGAGGCTTATTTTCACAAAGAGCTTTACTATGTTTAGAGTTTTAATTATCCTTTCTTTGATTGCAATCTTCACTTTGCCAGAGATTCTATTAGTATGGTTTATAATCATAGTCTAACCAAAGGTTATGGATGTCACTGAAATTATTTATTTATATAAATGTGCACTTAAGAGTTTAAATATTGTATGGTTTTATAATATCAGCTTGTGGTGGACTGGCACCCTGTCCTGGGACTGTTCATCTCTTATAAGCTATGCTTGCTAGGATAGGCTCCAGCTTCCCCAAGAACCTGCTCAGGATAAAGCGGGTCTGAAGGATGGATGGATGGTCTTTGTTATATCTATACTTGTAAATATTCAGTGAGCAGGCCTACATAAGAATAAACTGAATTAAATTAGATTGAAACCTAGTCTGGGACAGCTTACTGTGAGTTCAAATTGAACTGTTATTCATGGAGTTTGAGAAGGAGAACACACATCTGGACAGATCGTATTCCTGTAAGCCCAACATCATTTTTGAGAGCTTCTAGAAGATGTCATCAGAGTTGTCTAATGCAGCAGTGTTATTAACACACACCAAGAATGATCTAGCGTCTCCAGTTAGTAGAAGGTGGAAAAAAGACAACTACGTCAATACTAATGCTGAAAATGTGAGACCACACAAGTAATGACAGATTTCACCAGTTTTCTTGTCCACTAGTCTGTCTTCAGTTATTGGAGCATTATGTCTACATAGAAAATTGCATATTAACAGACTCACAGTCAAGATTCGTACTCAAATCTTGAGATCTCGCAGAATTTCTTTTATGAACTAAAATTTAACTTCAGACAATAAACATTGCAGACAACAATTCCACTCCTTGTGATAGTTTGTGTGTAATGTAACACAAAATCACAAAGAAAAGAAACGTCTATGTCATTTGGGAAAAAACAGCTTACCACTCATTGTCTTTCTTTCACAGACGACATCAGGATGAATCTATACTAATAAAAGGCAAAGCCCTCACTTACTCACTCACTCACTCACTCACTCATCACTAATTCTCCCGTGTAGGTAGAAGGCTGAAATCCTTACATCTTACTTACAAAAGTTGGGCAGGTTTCATTTCAAAATTCTATGCGTAATGGTCATAACTGGAACCTATTTTTCTTCATATACTGTAATGGACGTTAGCCCGATGGCCGTGGGGGGCGGAGCTGCGTGTGACATCATCACGCCTCCCACGTAATCACGTGAACTGACTATGACCGCAGTACGTAGAAAAGAAGGAAGAGCCCCAAAGAGCGCTGAAGAAAAACGCTGAATACTTTATTCGCGAGATACAAGTTTATTTGAGAAGACACGAGGTATAAACGAGACTTTGGATCACTTTGTAACGGAGTTAAAATTGCTGTAGCGAGAAACTTTTAAGTACCGGGTCTTAGCTAACATTAAATAACGCCGTGGACATCGGGAGATCGCACGAGATAGCACAAGCACAGCTCAGAAGCTTCGATGCATGTACTCCAAGCGGTTTACGTGAACTGACTATGAACGCAGTACGCAGAGAAAGCAAGACCTCTAAAGAGCGCGGAGAGTTTTGCTCACGTGAACGTGTCTGCAAAAAGTGGCATTTCCTGCATTGCAAAAATACTACAAAAGTCGGGCAGCCGGCGCGTGTGTGCGCTTCTGCCTTAAGTGAAAGTAAACATTTTTAATTTTTTTTCCCCTTCCCATGAGCTATAGCCCAGACAACTGTAAACACGGGATCCCATTTCTAGACCGTTGCAAACTAATATTAAGGCGCTTCGCACTTTCTTTTACACGTATACGATTATGATGTCGTCAGGTCGGATTATGAAGACACGCACAGGAGTGGAGGACCGACAGTGCCATCCCGGACAGTTAATGGCAGGGCCGTCTCTCCAGTCTACACGAGACCCACGCGGCGCTCATATCATCAGCGAAGACCTCTCTCTACACTATATTAAAGAAAAAGGCAAGTTTCCTTTCTTTACACCTTTTTTCCTTTTATCCCCAACCAAACCCTTTCTCTCTTAACACTGCAGAGGACACAAAAATGATTTTCTTTTAATTGTTGGTAATGCTGGTAAGGCACATGTCTCTCCAGTCTACACGAGACCCACAGCAACGCTCATATCGTCAGCGAAGACCTCTATCTACACTATATTAAAGAAAATGGCAAGTTTCCTTTCTTTCTTTACACCTTTTTTCCTTTTATCCCCAACCAAACCCTTTCTCTCTTAACACTGCAGAGGACACAAAAATGATTTTCTTTTAATTGCTGGTAGTAATGCCAGTAAGGCACATTACCATAGGCAGAAATTTGGACGTTCACATAGAAAATGTAATTTCTATACCACAGCCGTTGTGTAGCGCCTTTCAAAAGGGATCAACTACCAAGAGATGATCCATATACATTTTAGCTGCTGTTAGTACTACTTACCTGTTATGTTATACCGGCTTTAAAATGTAGCTTACCCGAAACCACTGGTGCTCAGTGTATCTTTACTTCTTAAAACGTTAATGTTTTACTGTTTAATAGCTTATAGACTACATTTTATTTTTTTCCCTTGCACTCAGTGAGCGAGGCCAATGGGTGATCAGTTATATATATATATATATATATCTCCCCATGGGCTCACCACCTATGGGAGGGGCCAAGGAGGTTGGGTGCAGTGTGAGTTAGGTGGTGGCCGAAGGCGGGGACCTTGGCGGTCTGATCCTCGGCTACAGAAACTGGCTCTTGAGATGTGGAATGTCACCTCTCTGAAGGGGAAGGAGCCTGAGCTAGTGCGCGATGTCGAGAGGTTCCGGCTAGATATAGTCGGACTCACCTCGATTCACAGCTTGGACTCTGGAACCAATCTCCTTGAGAGGGGCTGGACTCTAAACCACTCTGGAGTTGCCCCCTGTGAGAGGCGCTGAGCAGGTGTGGGCATACTTATTGCCCCCCGACTCGGAGCCTGTGTATTGGGCTTTACCCCGGTGGACGAGAGGGTGGCCTCCCTCCGCCTTTGGGTGGGGGGAAGGGTCCTGACTGTTGTTTGTGCGTATGCGCCGAACAGCAGTTTGAAGTATCCACCCTTTTTGGAGTCTCTGGAGGGGGTGCTAGAGGGCATACCTTCTGGGGATTCCCTCGTTTTGCTGGGAAACTTCAATGCTAACGTGGGCAATGACAGTGAGACCTGGAAGGGCGTGATTGGGTGGAATGGCCCCTCTGAACCCGAGCGGTGTTTTGCTATTGGACTTCTGTGCTCGTCACGGATTGTCCATAACGAACACCATGTTCAAGCATAAGGGTGTTCATATGTGCACTTGGCACCAGGACACCATAGGCCTCAGGTCGATGATCGACTTTGTGGTCGTATCGTCGGACTTGCGGCCATATGTCTTGGACACTCGGGTGAAGAGAGGCGGAGCTGTCAACTGATCACCACCTGGTGGTGAGTTGGCTTCGATGGTGGGGGAAAATGCCGGTCAGACCTGGTAGGCCCAAACGTGTTGTGAGGGTCTGCTGGGAACGGCTGGCAGAGTCCCCTGTCAGAAGTAGCTTCAACTCCCACCTTCAACCAGCAGAACTTCAACCATGTCCTGAGGGAGGTGGGGGACATTGTTCCGTGCCTCTATTGTTGAGGCGGCTGACCGGAGCTGTGGCCGCAAGGTGGTCGGTGCCTGTCATGGCGGCAATCCCCGAACCCATTGGTGGACACCGGCGGTGAGGGATGCCATCAAGCTGAAGAAGGAGTCCTATAGGACTTTTTTGTCCTATGGGTCTCTGGAGGCACCTGATAGGTACCGGCAGGCCAAGCGGAATGCAGCTTCGGTTGTTGCTGAGGCAAAAACTCGGGCGTGGGAGGAGTTTGGAGAGGCCATGGAGAACGACTTTCGGACGGCTTCAAGGAGATTCTGGTCCACCATCCCGCGTCTCAGGAGGGGGAAGCAGTGCAGTGTCAACAACATATATGGTGGGGATGGTGCGCTGCTGACCTCGACTTGGGACGTTGTGGGTCGGTGGGGGGAGTACTTCGAAGACCTCCTCAATCCCACTAACATGCCTTCCAATGAGGAAGCAGAGCCTGGGGACTCTGAGGTGGGCTCTCCCATCTCTGAGACTGAAGTCACCGAGGTGGTCAAAAACTCCTTGGTGGCAGGGGCCCTGGGGTGGATGAGATCGCCAGAGTTCCTTAAGGCTCTGGATGTTGTAGGACTGTCTTGGTTGACACGTCTCTGCAACATCGCATGGACATCGGGAACAGTGCCTCTGGATTGGCAGACCAGGGTGGTGGAGGGTGTGTTCCAACTACAGAGGGATCACACTTCTCAGCTTCCCTGGAAAAGTCTATTCGGGGGTTCTGGAGAGGAGGGTCATATGCATATATGTATGAAGATATGTATGTGTAAATATGTATATATGTATGTATGTATAGATATATATGTTTATATATATGTGTGTATATATATATATATATATATATATGTATATATATATATATATATGTGTATATAAATGTGGAGACTCAAACCGATTATAACAGGAAGAATCCAAGCTGTGAGAAAACACTAAAAAGGAGGCGTGTCAGACGTTGTGGTACATTTTCTGATGCAGCTAGATGAAAAAAACTGCGGCCAAATACACAAAACAATTACTTTGACAATCATGTTACGTTATTTTCAAAATGTTTCCTTTTCTTTTTCTTTACTTCTTTAACACACTACTTCTCCGCTGCGAAGTGCAGGTATTTTGCTACTGCATATTAAAATCTGGTTAACCCCCATACTACAGAATCCAGAGCTGTAAACGTTGAATATTTTTAAAATATGATTCACTTTCATAAAAAAAATAATTAGAAAATAATATTTCAATTGGCTCCAGCAGACCCCCGTGACCCTGTGTTCGGATTCAGCGGGTTAGAAAATGGATGGATGGATGGATGGAAATAATATTTCAGTAGATATACTGACAATATTCAGTGTCGCTTTGTGGATTTCATTTCACTTTATTTCACAATTAACAGCAATAATGCCAGCTGATAACCATGCGCGTCCAACGGTCCTAAGCACGTGAGCTTATCACGTTACCACAGTCAACCTGATATCGTCAGTTATAAAGTTAGTCTCTAAACATCATAAGGAAGGACCTAAAGCTCAGAAGTGCATAATTTCACACTTTTTATTACCAGATCAAAATAAATTTTTTCCTTAGTAATTTAAATGATGAGAGACTTTTTGTCAAAGGGTTTTGTACACATTTTAGTGTATGACAGAGTTTGCCTAGAAATGGGATTTTGAGTTCTTTTGTATGCACTTCCTGTTTCATAATGTCAGCTGAGGAGTTTAACGCTGAAGGTTAAAGCTGAATTATCTTCCCTGAGCAACAACTTTGATGTGTTCTGAGATTGAGAACAAGAGAAACCTAACAATATCAGATTCAAAATATCAACATTGTAAGACATCTGCATTTTCAAGAGAAGGGAAAGCCTAAAAAAAGCAAATGAATGTTTCATGAGAAGAAAAAAATGAAAGAGAGTTTAGATCTGAAGACAAAACCAAGGTTTTGTCTTGGTTTCAAATTTTTGGGCTATGTGGTTTCTTTTGTGGTTTGACTATCTTTTTTTTAATCCATGTACTGATTCAATCTACAACTGAATATTCTTTTGTCACGTCTTGAAAGTTGTTTCTTTCTCTCTCTCTCACTGGTATCTTATGAGCTATTCTTTTATTAATGAACATAACTGAAAGAAGTGCTGCAGTCTTAGAGCTTCAAGGACTTGAGTTCACCAGCTGAACTACTAACTGTCTAGGTGGACTTAGACATTCTCCAAGTGCCTATGTGGATAGTAAGGATTCTTTGCATATCTCAAAGATGTACACCTCAACTTACTAAAGATCTCAAATTTTGTCCAGGGTCAGTGATGACACCAAAGGCCGGTTCTTGTCTTGTGCCCAAGTATAGGCTTGGGCAACCTTCAGTTTAAAAAAATAAATAAATTGAAAACACCAACAAATACATTTTTCCTTTATTAATTTTACCTGGTCATTCATGTTTACAGAGAAAATATTAATAATGTACTTCTGGCAAGACGTTTTTAAAATACCATTTTGCCTGGGCTGGCCTGCCTGCCCTGCTGCCACCATAACCCTCACCAGGACAAACGCATGGGAAGATGAGCTCTGATGATATTTTATGTTATTGCCTGGCATTGGCTACATAAATTCATTTTATTTTCTGACAAAATCATCAATTATCATTAAATTGAAAAAAATTGGCTTATATTGTTATATACTCACTGAGTTTTTCAGGGTACTCAATGATATTTTTTTCTGATAGAATATTTGAAGGATCAAAGTTAAAAAATCAAATACTATACACCAATATAGATCGTTAACATACTGTAAATGAGCTGCATAGAAAATATCTCAAATACAAATCTAAATTACATGATTTATCAATGAATGAAGTTTCATCTAAAATAGGGAAGCTTTGGTTTATGTTTGTTATTTTGCCCAGCGAAGCCTGCTGACCTCGTTTTTACTTTTTCCAAGCTCAGGTTTTGAGTTACTATAATAACCAAACTCCATCTGTGATTGTTCAGTCTGGGGAGATCATTGATGAGTAATGTCTGTCTGCTGCACAAATCCCTGCTGTGATGGCGATTCCTTTCTTCTGCTCTGTCTTTACAGCTTGATCAGCCGAGGCATCATGCTCAGTCAATTTGTAGCATTAGTCATGCTGCTATAAAATAAGCCATATTTGTATGTCTACACCTGTTGTTTTCTGGCCCCTGGGGACAATTATGAGGATAAAGTGTAGGAGGCTGTCTTCCCAGAAACTTGTATCTAGCAGTTTATTGATCATTCACTAAGTCATCTCACTCTTTTTAACTGAATGGCTTCTTTGCCTGAAACATACGGCATGACAGTTATCTGAGCTGTGTAACAGATATTTGTATAACTCGCATTCTTATTGCAGTAGTCATTATATTTACAGACCAAAGAACTGCATACAAGGTTCAAGTAAGCACAATAATAGATACCATTTCCTACCCATCTATGTGATCCCTTTAATTTGAAGAATATTTTCAACTTTTGAATAAAGCGCTTTGCATTAAAGTATGAACTAGATTTAATAGGTTTAGAAAAGGATGGGTGGATATACCCTGACAATTATGATCTAACTGTAGGAAACAGTACAAATAATTAATAGTTAGTACATCACAGTTATTTATGCTTTAATTGCTTATGCAAACATTTTGCTACTATTTCCACACTTTACACATAGAATTAGCTTGCATTTTTTCATATAAAATTATTTTAGTTTGTACTGCAAATACAAGACATTATACAAGCTGCCAATAAGGCCTTTTTAGAAGGTTAACATTTCCAGGCCTTGACATTGCCAGAATTTCCAAATAAGTTGAGAGTTGTACAGTTATACAGTACATAATCCTCTTTAATAAAACCCCTGTGTGCGTCCAGGTGTCCGTGTGTGTGTGTCTTCTGGTGAAGTGCGCATGTGCGGACCGCTCTGCGCATTGCACTGTGCCCTGCCCATGCGCATGGCACCGTAGACGCACACACACTGGAAACCGGGCACACAGTGAATGGCCTAGCCGCTGCCGCACATGATAAGCAAATAAAGCGCACACACTGGCAGCTGTGCACATAGTGAATGGCCTTGCCATGGCCGCGCATGATAAGAAATAAAGGACACCATTGCTGGGGAGAGTGCTGATTGGGTAGTCGTTGGGGAGACGCCACACATACAATAATCAGCTGCATGCCAGCACAGATTAAAATACTTGCTGGGGAACTGCACAGTACTTGCTGGGGAGATGCCACGGGCATGATTATCAGCTACACGCCACACATTAAATTAGTTGCTGGGGACACTCTACTGATTGCCCAACGTTGTGACAGAAAATTAAAGTCATATTACGGACAACAAAGCCAGTATTACTGTTAGAGAAAATTACAGGCATTTTAAGGAAGTACAAACCAGTATTACTGCGAGAGAAAATATTACGGACGTATCTACTAACAACATGCCACCGATAAAAAAAGGACACATCAAGTAGGACAAAAGACACAGACAATCAAATCCTATATAAGAAACATCTCCTGGAAGAACGGTCAGCTCAACAAGTAAACATCAACAAAAAAAAGGCTGAAAGACAAAGAAAAATACGAGCAAATAGATCGATTGAAGAAAAAGAAAATGAGCGTCAGAGAAACACTAAAAGAGAAAGACTCAGAAGAGCAAACCTTACAAAAAGTTGGCATTTACTTTCCAGAACCAGTATTCAGCCACGGTCAGTTATATGTTGCATTATCAAGAGTTAGAAGTTTTCCAGTTCTTGTTGTCAAGGTAGTAGATGGTCTTGAACAAGGCAAGCTGTTACCAAACTCAGACAGAATATTTACGAGAAATGTTGTCTATAATGAAATTGTATAGAAAAATGTCATGAGGTAAAAAGATAGAAAATTTTACCTAAATATCTTCTTCAGATATTGTGTCTTACAGATTGTTACAAAGTTTTACACTAAGACAATATTAATTATACTTACTGTATTGTCATATACGTTTCTATTTTATTTTTATTATTATTTTACTTTAGGCTTCTGGCAAAAATATTTTTGACAAGAAAAAAATTAAGAAAAGAAACTGAATGAGGTCAAGGTCCCTTGCCATTTAATATAGACTGTTCCTACTAATGTTTATGCACTACTGTTCTAGCGCCCGTTATTGTAATGGGCTTAATGTCTAGTATTTAAATAATGTGATAAAAGGAGTAAGGTAGTACATTCTCCATCATCGCACCATCAAACATCTAAATACAAGCAACTTGGACAAAGCTGAGGAGATAAAACCTAAGCTTCAGTCAAGAAACTGGCCTTGTTCCTGCTGTGCCAGGGAGTCTTGTTTGATGGCATTGATGTGACCCTTCACAGTTGTTTTCTCCAAGTTAAACTAGAAACCAAGGTGCTATTTTACACACCTTTGTTTGTGAATTGTGTCCTCCACACCCTATTGTGAGGAGTGTGTGGGTGCTTTTTGGCAAATGGTAGGACTGTATTAAGAAAATCTAGTTTTCTGGGGGTGTGTGACTTATGTAAAACAAACCAGATCTTTCTTTTTTCTTCTTTTTTACACAACTTTCTGTTTAAGTTGATAACTCTTGTTAGGAGCCTATTTAAGCTCCATGGTGCCAATTTATACATAACAACATACCATAACATCAGTGCACATTAAACACTCATTAAGCATGATCCTTATACAACTGAGTGGACATGTCAGGTCTTCTCACTAGTAACAGGATTACTTCGTCCATTGCTCAAAGAAGCCTAATATAGTAACCTTAAAAAATGCCATATGTTAGCATTGGGAATCAATGCCATTTTTGGCATGAAAATCATGGTGGGGCTACATGGATCTACAGTAGGAGAAAAATGCTGTCAGAAGGGGCAAAGCCATCCTGAGATGCCATGCAGAGGGAGAGTGTATGTGCGTGTGTGTATGTGTGCGCATGTGAATGAGTGACAGAGATAGAGAGAGAGAATAAAGCAATTAAAGAGCAGAACTAGTGAGATCTCAGTATAAATTCATTGGCTGTGGCATGTGGCCTCTGGTGATCTTGGGAAGAATTCTGACTTGGATTGGATCATGGAGTTGGGGAAAGAGAATTCATATGGTGTTTATTCTGACCCCAAGTGAGTGGTGTGAGGAGGAGCCAGTGACATGAATGTGCAGACACAGGATACAGCAGAAAAAAGGTCTTTGGAGCTGAATGGAAGAAGCTGTCAAAGTTTGGTCAAATGAGAGAATAAGGGAGAAATAAAGTATTTTGCAATGTATTAGGCTACCAGTTATGATAAAATATCAGCCGAATAACGTCATGAAAAAAAAAATCACATAAAATGGAGATCTATCCATATCTTCTTATATAATGCACTACCGTGGCTGTCCATTTGCCTGTCCAGGATTTTAAATCACCTGTAGCTCGCAAACCGTTTGACCTGAAATTTAGTAGACATACTGTACACTATGTAACATCTACTATCTGCTTTTGGGGTGATGATTGACCTCCAAGGTTATTCCTCTTTTTATTTTTATTTTATTTTATTGTAGAATCAACTCTCAGCAGTGGCCAGCAGGATGGCCGTGCGGCGCATGTATACGGGCGCTGTTCTCATCCCTACCACCGTCACGTCCTCTGCCTCTTCACATCTTAAATCATTCTTGAGGCAGATTGAAGACTTAAGTGCCAGCGTAAGTGAAAAAGTAAGGAAAACGTACTAAATAATTGCAACACAAACATTGACATTATCAGTTTAAACACCAAAAGATGCAGACTAAAGAAGAGAAGACGCAGGCCGCTAGGGCGGAGAAAGAAGAGCTGCTCTGGAAGCAGCAACCACATCAACTTCTGAGCAAACGAATGCTAAACATACAGAGAAAGAAAGAGTAGGAAAACTAGGAATGCTCAAGTCAAGTGTATTCACTGCATGTTATTGTGCAGTGCGTTGTTACTGGTAGCATCATAAAGGACTACAAACCAAAGGACCACAAAGTGCTTTATAGCAACAAAATGGAAATATTTTGTTACTGTACTTGAGTATATATTGAGAATACTTGTACATTACCAGAGTGTAACAGTTCCTGTTTACTTTCAGATTTACTTCATTACAATTTCAGATTCACATGGCTACTTTTACTGCAATATATTGTGCTTGACACATTCGTTACGGTAATATTAAGGCAGAAAATATATGGACTATTCAAATACACACAAAGCTTTGCTCAACCAATTATCTAACATACAAGGATCCCCTGCTTTACAACAAAAACATTTATTTCTATAGCATATTTTCATACACAAGATGTGGCTCAAAGTGCTTTACAGGTCATCCAAAATAAATGTTATAAGAAAAGAAAAAAAAGCGGGTTGAATAACGGATGGATGGTTGGATAATAATGAATAAATAACCAAAAAAAAAAAATCAATATAGGCTTACATAAAATACGAGCGATCAAGTCCTTGTATACAGTATTTTGTAGGAGCAACTGCTTTAGGAAAATCACATATACAAAGAATCTGGAATGATATTTAAATGTGCCCGCTAAAAACCAACCCTCTGATCAAACGTCCCAAGTACACCTCCTGGCTGCCTGGGCTTGGTTCGGTCATCCAGAAACAGATCCACCTGCGATGTCTCCATTGTGAATTGAGCATGATCATCAAAGCTATGGGGTTTTCATCCGGGGTCAGCCACGACCCTCCTGAAATGTCACCACAGCCCACAAATTGGGAAAGGTTGTTCTAGAGCATAAGGTGATGTGTGGGTGAGAAATGTGCAAGTCATAACATCATGCCCATATTGGATTGGTAGTGATAATATATTTTACTCAATTATCTGTTTTCAGGACTCTGCTGCACTTGCAGGAGCAAATTTAAAGAGAACACACTGAGGTGTTGAGGCTTGTACAGAAAAAACAATCAGGAAGTTCCGGACTCAAAAGAAACCTTTGAAAACCATACCTGACTCAAGCCACTGGAATACCTTTGTAATTGACCTCTGCATCACCAATTTATTAGTCTCCAGGCCTGTATAGAAGCAACTCTTTAGAGCTATTATGACCTTAAAGTACCAAAGGCCTGCAGACACTGTGCTTAAACACACCTACCTACTCCTGAGAGCAATAACTGGGCCCTTCAGAACAGAAATCTCAAACCTTATCGTCTCTTTGTGCTTTCTGGTTATACTACAGTGTATCTACCCTGAGATGTGAAATTTACAAATTAATATTTGCTTTCCAAAATGTATATTCTTATGCATGAGAGTAGTTTATTTTCAGGAAAACCAAGCCATCTTTTCGTGTAGCTCATTTCTTTAATGAGCTCCATCCTAACCTGCTTTACCAGTAAACAGCTAGAGTACAACTGTTAGTTTTATTTTTTTTAAGAAATAGTACACAAGCAAATAATTCAAGATCATGAATTTAGTAGGGAGTCCTGCTGTTCTAAAGTCATTTATGGAGGGTGTGGAAGACACAGATTCACACAGATCATCAGATGGATTGAGCTATTGTTGATATTATAAACAATAGATCATTCAAAGAATGATTTTTGTTTATTATTTGACATCTAACATGTACTTACATAAATATAAAAAAAAATATCATGTCATATTGTAACATCAATGCAGATCAAATCCAAATTCAAGAGCTGCCATTTAGAATTTAGTTATATGGAACCAGTCAATGCAAGTGTCATATTGGATACACATTATAGACTTACTGTCCAAGTATGTCAAATCCAAAGTTACGCTGTCTGTTCACATCCAATCAAGCCAGCAGACAGAAGCATTTCTTCATTACTAAGTCCGAAATTGTCTTTTATACTCAATATAGCACATTCACACGATCATATCCAATGACTCTAGAGTCATTACAACACCAGAATATGAATTTATTGCAGCAATAACTTTGTTTTCTGTGCTCTTGGAGCCATATTTGGAAAACACAATAAAAGTAAAATAAATAGGCTTGAATTTTTGCAGTGACAATCAATATGAAAACTCTATACTTTCGAATTAATAAAGGTTGCATTAGTAGAGGCCATGCTCGTCTTATGTTCAGGCATCCAGAATCACTAGGACTTCTACTGGCCAATAAAATGGCATGGAAGTCATCAAGTCATAAAGTGGCTGAACTATAATTCAGGGGAAAAAAGAACACCCAAGTGACAAACGTATATATTCTCATATGAAAATGTATCATTTATCCTGAAAATATCTGATTAAGGCACTACAGGCTTAAAGGTTGATTTTGAAAGAATATACTGTATCTTATGTGATTTCTTAATATTAATGACACTTTATTTTATTAGGTATACAGTATTTTGACAGGATGGAGGGAATACTGTGTTGCTGATTCACAATTCCAGGAAAGAGGGTTAAAGTCCATGCCCGTTCGTTGCTTGTGGGGTGAGGACACATTCTCACTATGTCTGTTTACACTGGGTACTCTGCCCATCAAGAATTAGCTTTTGTGCCCTGGTGACACTGATTTGGGTGGGATTGATTAATATTTTGTTTCAAATATTACATTTGTGTACATAACTAGAAGTTTGAAACTTGAAAGTATACATTATGAGAAGGCTCTAGGAGTTATAGTACACTGTTCACTTTCTACATGCTGAGTGTACAGACCTGATTAAGACATCTAATGGGATGTTAGGTTATATAACAAGATGTAAATGTAGAGGTTAAATTAAACCTATATAACAAACTAATAAAGCCATACATGGAGTATTATGTACAGTTTTGTCTTCCATATTACCATAAAACATATCACAGCACTAGAGAAAGTTCAAAGGAGAGCAACAACACTGATTCTAGGTCTGAAAGTTATAATTTATGAAGAATGACTGAAGGATTTGAACCTTTCCAAATACAGCAAATAAAGGTTAGGGGGTGGCACGATAAAACTGATGAATATTATGAATGGAATTAGTTCAGTGGATCCTAAATGCCACTTCAAAATTAATTCCTTAATAAGAGCACAGGAATACAAAATTGTTATGGGCAAATTTCATACAAATTTTAAAAGGTATTTCTTTCTTGCAGACACATGCAGTAAATGACAAAATAGTGTGATAGAGAGTAGAATTTTGTGGACCTTCAAATCTTTGCTCAGTGATTTTTTGAAGAAATTGGGCTTGCTGGGCTCTATGGCCTGTTCTTGTAAAAATTGTTCTTCTGTTCTAAAAAATGTTTTAATAATACTGTAAAGATTCTGTAGAAAGAAAAGGTCATAAATGGTTTAAATTAAGGCTCAAGAGAAGAAGTCAGAAATGCAAAAAGGTTGATGCGAGTGAGTAAGAAAATGAGTATTTAAATAAAGAGCATAACATGAAACATGCTGAAATCAAGGACAAAAACAATGCCGCGAGAAGGTTGGGTGCCAGGAGCCATTTATTCCCCAATTTGAGAGATAAGAATCGAAGTGAGAAAAGGAAAATGAGTCAAAAGTAATGGATCAAACTAACATAATAAGCCACATGCCAAGTCCTCATAAGTAATCTGAATACTCAGATGATTTTGAAACACAGAGTGCTGACCTTTATCCCTTTACAGTAATGATTTTGCAACAATCTAGCAAATGAACAACAAAGATAGTGCCATTTATACAAAAACAATATGGTGTCATGAGGGAAACAATAAAAAATAAAAATTCAGAAGATTCATGCATGAAACCAATGAATTCCTCTATATGAGAAGAGTTTCAAGATAATGATTTTTGAGGTCAAAAAATGACTACAAAAATTTAAATAACTAAATAAAAATACTTTTTAATTTGTCTAATTATGACATACACAAGTTAGAATGTTCAATTTATGGAATATAAATGACTTCTCCATGTTTTCATGGTTTGTCTTCTGGTCCTCCAATTTCCTATTCAGGATTTGGAAGTGACTGAGGTAGCTTTTTAAAATGGCTGTACTAATATGTTTGAAAATTGTAAAATAGCATCATGATACTATTATTAATGACTGTTTTTATCTTTAAGAATTATTTTCTGCAGTTTTACGCACAGTTTAGGTGTTTTGTTCATGGACAATGCTGTTTCTGTGATTTTTTTTCATGGGGGCAACTACTTTATTGTTATGGCCTTTGCTAGACACGTGCCCTAATGATGTCACTTCCTTTTCCTATGTAAGGTAGCTGTAGTCAGCTCACCTTGTCCTGGTTTTGAACAAACTTACTCTCTTGATTTCATCATTTTGCTTTTTTTGTTTAGTAATAAAAAGTAGCTAAAGGTGCTATCAAGACAATTTAGTCGCAGAACTTCTGTTTTCTTGTTTTATGTTCTGGCTTTGATAATTGATTTAGGTTGCTTTTTTTGGTTTTCTGATCACTTCTGCTCTTTGAACATGATCCCATCCTTCCCTTTAGTTATTAGTTCGTCTTCCGACCATTTATTTGCTGCTAATCAATACATACTTGTGCATTTTCTAACACATGCAACCAGAATAGCAAAAAGTTAGTTTTCACATAAATATCCACCTGTTTTCTGAACATGTCTGTCCAGTACAGGGGACAGGGAGCATGAAGAGTTGTAGCCTACCATGAAAGCTGAAACTAGACTGACCGTATCACCACTCACCGTCAAACAGATGCTTACAGGGAATATTTAGAGAGTTTGCTTTATATATTTACATTTTTGCAAATCTACCAATGTTAAATGCCCGTCTTTAGACTGATGTTGGCCTTCTCAGTAAAATTTATATTAACAGCAGCTGCAAGCTTAACCTTTTGTCTCTGCAAATATCATTCTAAGTAATCACCTGGGTAAATAGTTTATTCTGGATTAATATTGATTTTAATCATATGTATTCACTACTATATGTTATTTATTATGTAAAAGATATGGATGATAAATTGGACTGGACTGCCAATATTGATGCTCTGTGCAAGAGAGGACAGAGCTGACTATACTTCCTTAGAAGGCTGCAGATGTTCTATCAGACGGGTCAGGCGAGCACCCTCTTCTACGCGGTGGTGTGCTGGGGAGGCAGCATAAAGGAGGGGGACGCCTCACGCCTGGACAAACTGGTGAGGAAGGCAGGCTCTATTGCAGGCACAGAGCTGGACAGTTTGACATCTGTGGTGGAGCGATGGGCGCTGAGCAGGCTCCTGTCAATCATGAAGAATCCATTGCATCCACTGAACAGGATCATCTCCAGACAGAGGAGCAGCTTCAGCAACAGACTGCTGTCAGTGTCCTGCTCCACTGACAGACTGAGGAGATCGTTCCTCCTCCACACTATGCGACTCTTCAGTTCCACTCGGGGGGGTAAATGTTAACATTATACAAAGTTATTGTTTGTTTTACCTGCATTGTTATCACTCTTTAATTTAATATTGTTCTTTATCAGTATGCTGCTGCTGGAGTATGTGAATTTCCCCTTGGGATTAATAAAGTATCTATCTATCTATCTATCTATCTATCTATCTATCTATCTATCTATCAAGATATGTGTATTTGTTGTTTAGCCTGTTGTCACATGATGTATTAGTCAGTCTAAAACTGTCCCACAGCAAACCAATATTCCTTTTCAAGACAAGCTAAAGACTTCAATTAGAATTTGTGAGTACAGATGAAAACCCCTTTGGCCCATAAACAGTTTAAAAAAACAAAGCCACATGAAACGCCCCAATAAGGCATCATGGCTGCCTACCTGCCGTCAAATAAAGTTTGCATTTGCAAATAAAAAAAATATTTCAGGCAGTTTGTTTCACATTTTCCTTAATAGCCATGTACAGAGGGTACATGGGGTCTCATTTATAAAACAGGAAAATGTGTATGGCAAAAAAAATTACAATCATCTTGTGAATGTGCGTATGTGAACACTTCTCCAAGTCTGCCTGGTTGCCACCCTAAAACAACCATACATGGACTACGCCAATCAGCCTTTAACATATGCAGTCACAATGCTGCAGACCTTCATTGGCTAGAAAAGCAGCCCTCCTCCTGACACATCATGCTGCACTTCACAACTGAGTGCGCCAAGAGCATGTGCGCATCTCCTCTGTGCTCTGAATGTCAGAAAGGTGTAAGGTGCCTACGTCTTTCATGACATGACACGATCGCTATTACAGCAAATAGTATAAGCTTTATTAAAAATTGAGGGTTCAGCTAGTTACCTTATCAACAAGCCAATCACCACATATATACAGTACCCTTAGCAAGCTGTCTGATCAATGCTACTTTGCCTCAAAAATAAATAAATCATGGGTTGACCAAGGCCAATGGGTCATGTGGTTTTCAGTCTCATCTTGCTATCTCAGATGATTTATCCATTAATGGAATTTAGGTGCTTATGGTTAGCAAATGCAGAGTCATTCTCACTAGGTACTCTTATTTCAATATGAGTGCACTCAATAGCCACAATTACGTTATAAAAACTGGACACTGCAGCAAATTGTTATTTAAAGTCAGCAAAAAAAAAATGTTATATTTTGTATATGTACACCTACACCATCCCAATACTGAATATAGCACCTTACCGTTCGGTTAATGACTTCCAGCACAGCAGGCATGATGGAGTGAAGCTTGCGTGAGAAATTCTGACCTGTCAACCAGATTCTAAAAAAGTGACAATCGGCAACCTGTATAAACTGACAAAAACCCAAACAAGTTCTTTAGTGCAAATAAACAGAAGGGACCTAAAATGGAATCTGTACATCATAATTATCACTTTTGAGGCGTAATATAATTTCAATGCACATTCTAATAACAGTCTGGGGATATGATGAATTATGTGCATTTCATCATCTAGATGGTATGGCTGCACTTCCATACTTTGTCAAGGGTGTCATCATTTCCCAGTTTCTCAGAAATGTTGCATATGGATGTGTCAGAGTTGTCAAGTTCTGCTGTCAAGTTTTCTTTTATAAATCCAGACATTTACAAAGAAAGCTGTGTATGCACATTTGAAGCCTTTTTGTGTGTACACAAGTTTATTAAATATGACCCCTGGTCTCAGAGTTAAAAACTCCTTAAAATTCCTTAATTTCCTGCCTTTGTCTCTGGTTCATTTTGAATTCGTAAGCATTACTTATGATCGCTTTAAAATCACCAGTTTTTTTTCTTGGCTGGCACTTTGTGTCTCACTGGTATGAGAAGACAAGCACATATGATATATTATTCAGTTCATCTTGATGTCTAGTTATGCAAGCTGTTGAGGCTATTTAGGTTCCCCCATTTTAATTTTTAGGCTATTTTTGGACCACATTTTGTGCAGGAAAATACATCCTTAGCATAAAGAGTAAACCAATAGGAGTGTTTAGCAAAAATGGTCAAAAGGAGTTTTACATACCACATCAACTGACTCCAGGGATTCACCCCTAATGGGATATGAGAAGTCAAAGTTACGTTTTTTCACACAACTTTGAAAATATGTAGATTGGCAACACAGGCATGTGGAGTATTGTTTTATTATACTATAAAGTTGCAGATCATGAATATGATAATATTTTTTTTTTTTTTTTTTTATTTATTTATTAATTTTATTACAATCAATACATAGCAATCAAGTTTTTACAAAAAAAAAAAGAATTATAAGAACAGATCGATCCCCACCCTTGAGAGAGAGAGCAAGCCAAACGGTGTAAAATTTAAGGCTTGTAAAAATACCTAAATCAACAAATTCTCTGTGCTTTATAAAATCATTTCAAAATATTACTGATTAGATCCTGCCATGTTTTGAAAAAAGTCTGCACAGATCCTCTAACTGAGTATTTGATTTTTCCAATTTTAAATAATATAACACATCAGTTTCCCACTGACTTAAAAGAGGAGAGTTTGGGTTCTTCCAGTTTATCAGAATAAGTCTGCGTGCCAACAGTGTAGTGAATGCAATCACAATTTGTTTGTCTTTCTCCACTTTAAGACCCTCTGGAAGAACCCCAAACACAGCTGTTAATGGGTTAGGAGGGATTGTGAGTCCAAGGCTGTCTGAGAGGTAATTAAAAATTTTTGTCCAGAATAATGTTAATTTGGAGCAGGCCCAGAACATGTGACCTAGTGAGGCTGGGGCTTGGTTGCAGCGTTCGCAGGTTGGATCATGCCCTGGAAACATTTTGGAGAGTTTTAGTCGAGACAGATGTGCTCGATATATAATTTTGAGTTGTATAATTGTATGCTTTGCATATGGAGCTTGAGTGAATTCTCTGCATTGCTACTTTCCACTCCTTTTCTGATATATTAATTGAGAGGTCATTTTCCCAGTGTCCTCTTGGATCTTTGAAAGGAAGGGATTGTAAAAGGATTTTATATATTGTAGAGATGGAGTCTAACTCCTTGAAATTGAGCAATAATTTTTCCAGCGTGGATGAGGGTGCAAGATGAGGAAAATCTGGAAGGTTCTGTTTAACAAAGTTCCTGATTTGAAGATAGTGAAAGAAATTTGTAGCTGGAATGTTAAATTTGGAATGTAATTGTTCATAGGATGCAAAGGCGTTGTCTATATAAAGATCTCTAAGCAAGTTAATTCCAAATTTTTCCAGATATTAAAAACTGCATATGTTTGTGAGGGTTGAAAGAGGTGGTTCTTTTGCAGGGTGCCACAGAAAGAAGCTTCTCCGTCTTAAAATGCTTTCTACATTGGTTCCAGATTCTAAGTGAGTGGAGCACAATTGGGTTATTAGTGTATTGCCGATAGCGTGTGTTTATTGGAGCACAAAGCAAGGAATACAAAGAAGTACTGCAGGATTTTACTTCTATTGCGGTCCATGCCTGTGTATGTTCTTCTATTTGTGTCCAGGTTCTTATCGACTGTATATTTGCCGCCCAGTAATAAAACTGGAAGTTAGGTAGAGCCATGCCGCCTTCTGCCTTTTGTCTTTGTAGAGTCGCTCTTTTGATGCGTGGATGTTTAGAATTCCAAATAAATGAGGTTATTGTTGAATCTAATTGCTTAAAGAACGATTTATTAATGTATATTGGGATGTTTTGAAATAAAAAGGAGCTTAGGAAGAATATTCATCTTAACAGTGTTAATTCTTCCAGCTAGTGTGAGATGAAGGGTTGACCATCTATGCAAGTCTTGTTTAATTTTCTCCATGCAGGCAGAAATTTTGTTGATATAGAACTTTATGTTTACTTGTGATGTTTACCCCGAGGTATTTAAACTGTTCTGCAATGATAAAAGGAAGGGTGTCTAATCTAATATTATATGCTTGCGAATTCACCGGAAAGAGTACACTTTTATTCAGATTAATTCTGAGACCAGAGAGCTTTTGAAATTCTGTGAGTGCTGCTAAGACTGCAGGCACAGAATTTTCTGGGTCCAATATATACAGTACCATGTCATCTGCATATAATGAGATTTTCTGTTCCAGTCCTTCTCTGCTAATCCCCTTTATCTGATCAGTATTTCGACAATGTATTGCCAGTGGTTCAATGGCAATTGCAAACAGCAGTGGTGACAAAGGGCATCCTTGTCTTGTGCCACGTTCTAGTTTAAAGTAGTGAATATGATAATATTTTTGATATTTGATTCATTACTGGAGGTCCTAGCCCTTTTACAGCCACTCCTAACAGGTTAAAAACAACAAATGTCAAATATAAGTATTTGAAGCATACTATTTCAGACTATCCTTGACCCGATACCAACAAGGTTTTTTAAAGAAATATCAGGCGTGCTAATTGACAATATTCTGGACATAGTTAATTCGTCATTAGATACGGGGGGTTTTCCAGACTGTCTTAAGACTGCTGTAGTTAAACCCCTGCTCAAGAAAAATAATCTTGACCCCTCTGCCTTTGAAAATTTTAGACCCATCTCTAACCTGCCCTTCTTAAGTAAAATTCTAGAGAAGGCAGTCATCATGCAGTTAAATGACCACCTCAATAAACCTGCTATTCTTGATAAATTTCAGTCAGGCTTCAGAACAAATCACAGTACAGAAACTGCACTTGTTAAAGTAGTAAATGACTTGCTGGTAAATGCAGACAGAGGCCATTTATCTGTTCTCATCCTCTTAGATCTGAGTGCTGCATTTGACACCATTGATCGCAACATTCTTAGAAATCACCTTAGTCAATGGGTGGGCCTCTCTGGCACATTCTTAAATTGGTTTGAATCCTACCTGACAGGGAGAAAATTCTTTGTTAGTTGTGGTAATCACAACTCAAAGTCACATGATATCCGATATGGTGTTCCACAAGGCTCTATCCTGGGTCCGCTGCTCTTCTCAATCTACATGCTTCCGTTAGGTCAGATTATCTCAGGTTACAACGTGAGTTACCACAGCTATGCTGATGACACACAGCTGTACTTATCTATAGCACCTGATGACTCCGACTCTCTCGATTCACTAACACAATGTCTTACTGGTATTTCTGAATGGATGAATAGTAATTTTCTCAAACTAAATAAAGAGAAAACTGAAATTTTAGTAATTGGCAATAATGGATTCAATGAGGTTATCAGAAATAAACTTGATGCATTAAGATTAAAAGTTAAGACAGAAGTAAAAAGCTTAGGGGTAACTGTTGACTGTAATCTGAATTTTAAATCGCATATTCATCAGACCACTAGGACAGCATTTTTTCACTTAAGAAACATAGCATCAGCTGCTAAAATCCTAACTAGGAAAAGAAAATCCGAACACATTTCTCCAGTTTTAATGTCACTACACTGGTTGCCTGTGTCATTCAGGATTGACTTTAAAATACTGCTTATGGTTTATAAAGCCTTAAATAATCTCGCTCCATCTTATATATCAGAATGTCTGACGCGTTATATTCCAAATCGTAACCTTAGATCTTCAAATGAGTGTCTCCTTATAATTCCAAGAGCCAAACTTAAAAGAAGTAGTGAGGCGGCCGATTGCTTTTATGCACCTAAAATCTGGAATAGCTTGCCAATAGGAATTCACCAGGCTAATACAGTAGAGCACTTTAAAACACTGCTGAAAACACATTACTTTAACATGGCCTTTTTATAACTTCACTTTAACTTAATCCTGATACTCTGTATGTTCAATTCATCATAATAACTATTCACAGTGGCTCCAAAATCCGTACTGACCCCTACTCTCTCTTTTGTTTCTTTTTCCGGTTTCTTTGTGGTGGCAGCCTGCGCCACCTCCACCTACTCAAAGCATCATGATGCTCCAACATTGATGGACTGAAAGCCAGAAGTCTACATGACCATCATCATCAAGTCCTTCCATGAAAACCCTAAATACAAAGAGGACTGTTTGACTTATGTTAGGTAGATTGCCCAGAGGGGACTGGGCGGTCTCTTGGTCTGGAACCCTACAGATTTTATTTTTTTCTCCAGCCTTTGGAGTTTTTTTTTTTTTTTGTTTTTTCTGTCCACCCTGGCCATCGGACCTTATTTATTCTATGTTAATTAATGTTGACTTATGTTTATTTTTTATTGTGTCTTCTATTTTTCTATTCTTCATTTTGTAAAGCACTTTGAGCTACATTTTTTTGTATGAAAATGTGCTAAATAAATAAATGTTGATTGATTGATTGATATTTCAAAGTCAGTGATTATGAATGTTATTTTTTATTTTTGATCCTTTACTAGGGATATAGCCCTCTACGGACCTCTAACAGAGGATGAAAAATGACAAAAGTCTAACACAATTTAAAATATTTAGATTTTAAACATTTACATTGATGCACACATTTAGTCAGTAGATCCGGGTTCTGCTGCAGCCAACACAGGGCACAAGGCAGGAACAAACCCCGGGCAGGGCGCCAGCCCACCGCAGGGCACACACACACACATACACCAACACACCAAGCACACAGTAGGGACAATTTAGGATCTCCAGTGCACCTAACCTGCATGTCTTTGGACTGTGGGAGGAAACCGGAGCACCCGGAGGAAACCCACACAGACACTGGGAGAACATGCAAACTCCACACAGGGAGGACCCAGGAAGCAAACCCAGGTCTCCTTACTGCGAGGCAGCAGTGCTACCACTGCGCCACTGTGCCACCCCTGCACACATTTAAATATTTCCAATACTTAATGCAACTATTGTTGGTTTATTATATACTTATACCTCATGAAGTAAATCATTAGTTTTCTTATTAGGGCGGTTTACTTTAAGTCAGACTTTTTTTAACTATGAACAGTACACAGATCTCTCATGGCTCATTAGTGGTCACAATAAGTCAAAAGAGGGCAGAATATACAAAAATGGGCATTAATTTGACTCAGAATGCACACAATCAGTTAGTCCCTTGTTACAAGGCAGCTGTAAACCTCTTCTGACAGTCAAGCCTGGCCATACCTTGAGTCTGAATTACTTCCAGGATCAGAGGGTAGGCCACCATACCACAATGCTCTTAAAACCTCTGCACCCCTTCACCTAGAACAGCCTTTAAATCAGAAGTAACTTGAAGTGGCACTGGGAACTGGGCTTGCTCAGCTTGCTCAACTTTTGTCCACATTTGTTTAAAAAAGGCTACTAAGTACAGGTATGTCTGACAAGAACTACTCCCCACAGAACCATTGTGGCTGCCATTGATAGCATGGTTTTCATACATTTCTATGTATAATTTTTATTTTATTTTATTTTTTGCATGAAATAAGATAATGGGATCTATTATTTTCTATTTGTATGCAGCAGGGTTGCCATGGTCACATTACAGTTTCCACCACTGATCATCCATCCATTCCTCCATTTATTTTATGAATTTGTTAATTGCAACACAGGATCCCTGGGGTTTGACACCTGTCTGGCATTCCTGGGCTCAAGACACTAAGCTACATGTACGTGGTGCCATCTGCTGATTAGCAGTCACCAGATTTCTTAATAAAATATTGGAAGGCCACACCTGTACCTCTAAAAATATTAGAATTGCCAACATTTAAGTCTTATTTTCTTTACAATATAATGACTACCTGAGTAAGAGAAAGCTGGTAGGTAAGATTAAAATGTAAGGCTATATATAGTTGTCAGAAAAAAGGTAGTGGTTTGCAAAAACAAAAAGAAATGAATGATTTAACCATTAAGCTATTTCAAACTTATTTATAGTTTCAGGGATGCTTTGATGAGACAAAGCAAAGAGAAAGGAAGACAGATAATCTCCTATTTATATCAAAGGTTATGTGTTCAGGTCAATGATTCAATCATCAAAGCTGACTTTTTTTATGCTACATCAGTTACTCAGTTTTCTATGAAATAATAACTTGAAGCAGATAGCTTGGAGAGGCAGGGTGGTGCAGTGATGTGTGCTGCTGTCTTACAGCTCCTGACACATGGATTGATGGATGGGATCCAGCTTAAATGGTGTTGTATACTCCTGTTTTCATGCTCTCATTGAGATGTATAGAAGCTAAACGCACATTTCACGGCACCTCAGACTATGCGTACACAAATTTATGCTCGGTATTGTAAACGGGTGTCACCCAGCATCAAAGCAATGCTACTGTTCCTGTGTGGTTTTTCTGTCTATTTTAGATTTGCATCCGTGATTCAGGCTTCATCACATACAGGTAGTCCCCAGGTTACTGACATCCGACCTACGACTTACGAACGGGGTTGCAGCTGCTATGCATGCGCCTCAGTAACTGCCGCTCCGTCATCTTCGGTCTGTGGACACTACAAGCAGAGGCTGGAGGGGGCAATTTCGCTGCTCGCACAGTGTAGTGTCTCTTGGGCGGCTGCCGGTGGCAAGCGGTGACCCGTGGTCCATAGTCACAGCTATCACTCGTGTGAAGGACGATGGTTTGTTGCCCGCCCACTACGCCGCTGCAGCTACTGCTCCTGACTGGATGTAGGCTGGATGGAGTGGAGGGGGGGCGTTTCACTGCCCGCCCAGCACACACGGCTGCCCCGTTCATTCTCGTTTGTGGCTGAACGGAGACCATTGAGGGTGAACAGGATGGCTGGGGGTAGCATAGTGCCTCAGATGGCTGCCTGTTGAATGGGAGCAGTGGTGGGCAATTCGCTACCTGCCTTTAGCCGCACCATGTTCATTGTCAGTGGGCAGACGCTGCAGCAAGCATACTGTAGTGGAGGTGACTGTGTGGTGGGTGAGTGATGAACCACTCCTCGCCGCCCCCATTCATTCTCAATAGCAAGCCTGCTTGTACTGTTACGCACATAGCAGGATGTTGTCTCTGTTGTCAGTACATCAGACGTGTTGATGACGGGTGCATTCCTGCTGTGATAGCTTGTACAACCTTTAGTCTTCACCCTTCAAAAATGTCTCTGAAACACAAATCTAATGCAAGTGCTGGTGATACAGTAAAGAAGAGAAAAACCATCACCATGGAAAATAAAGTAGAAAAAATAAAAAGGTCAGTGAGAGGTGAAACTCCATCATTTATTGGCAGAGTACTTGATTACAGTCCGTCAATAATAGCATTTATTAAAATAATGTACCTGTTCCGACTTACATACAAATTCAACTTAAGTACAAACCTACAGTCTCTATCTCGTACGTAACCCGGGGACTGCCTGTACACTGAAATTAATTGCATATCGTTTACAAATTTAAGGCACTTCATTGAAATTATTCTGTAACAACAGAATGGTGCACGGGATGCCAAAACTAATCCAACTACTATGGCTGCTTTAGCATTGTTAGAAGATATTGCAAACAGAAGAATTAGAAGAAAGCGAGTATTTAGAGATCATGCTAAATTCTTGTCCCATGATGATGACTGTCTTCTAAATTGATTTAGTCTTCCAAAGAGCTATCCTCTTGGAGCTGTGTGCTGTTAGAAAAATAGGATATATATTTGATATAATTTTTATGATGGAATGCAATAAAGTATCCATTTAACAGATAGATTGTTAACTTCATTTCAATAATGTATACAATTAATAATTAAATATGTCAGGGCAGGAACAATACCTGGACAGGGTGCCAGCTCATCACAGGGTGAATACGAGCACAAACATATACTAGTAGCATCAGTTTAGCATTACCAAATCTACTAATCAGCATGCCTTTGGAAGGAAACCAAAGTACGCTGAAGAAATCCACCAGGAAAACATACAAACTTCAGGCAGGGAGCACCTGGGACATGACTGCTTGCACAATTCTCTCGGCATAAGAGAAAGACGTTTAAGAGGCAAAATAGCCAATAATGACTGGGTCCGGGAACACATATAATACAAGGCATTTAACATGCTACTTTAGTTACGATGGGGTTTTGGAAACTCTAGTAAATTAAACATTGATTTTAAGATGAAGTCTATGATATTCTACTTTAATGACAAAATAAACTACAATTAAAGTGGAAAGTTTGAGATTAAAGTCGCTAATTCTACTTTAATCTTGACAGAGATATTTTTTTTCTTCTCTGTGGCCCTAATATACTTCTGTATCACACTCAAATGGTGGGCTGCGACTCACCTTTTCATGTTGACTTTGATATCTGACCATTTCTTTTTTTTATTTTAAACACTGCGCAACTCCTGAACTTGAACTTTGAGTTTCTCCGCTACGCTTTACCACTCCATTAATTTCCTTTTGTTGGTTATACCACTACTTAAGCTACCAAATAATAAGTTTTTCCTTGCCTACACTTCACTGAGTATGACCTCCATTTCACATTCACTGAAATGTTTCTTTTTTTACACATGCTTTTGCCATTGTCTTTTAACAAAACACTGAAAGGAATGGGCTATTTCTATTGATTTGTATATTCAAATAGGCAAAATTCTGGGAGGAGTTAGGGAGGGGCCGTAGGCACATGCATGTGGATTAAAACTCATATTGATTAGGATTTAAAAATGAAAGGTGTGTAGCTTTGCTTACACACAGTTTTATGCAACATAATTTTTTTGTGCATATGCACATTTCTAGTTTTGCCCTCACATCATGTTTTAGTGTGAATTCTACACAATACGTTTTACATGAGGCCTCAGGTGTTTGGATTTCTTTCCAAATTCCAAAGATATGCATATTAATCCATCCATACCTAAAAAGACCCATTATTAGAGACTATGGTTTTGTGATGGACTTGAAACCTGTTTTGAATTCTTTTAGCCTTTTGAGCCCCATTTTCTGTGACTGGAGTAGACAATTAAGGTTACTGGACAAAATGAGTCACCCCTAGCTAAATCTTATCAAATAGGACATGACTCCTCTGTGAGACTGAAGAACACCAGCAGTTCTGGTTGCAGATATAGGCGACATCCAGTCTTCCAGGAACAAATTCCACAGTTCAGCCAGATTGGTTGGATTATGGCTCCATTAGCAATTCACTAAGCTTCAAAAAGTTACACAGATTTTCTATTGAATTTAAGTCTGTGGATTATACAGGCCAGTTGAGATGCGAAAGTGCTTCAGGCTATTCTTTGTGCCAATTGCCATCTTGAAAGATTAAGGTAGTCATTTTATCACTATGGATATAAAGCTCATAAGTTAACACATGGTCTTCCAGAAGCCCAGTGCAGCCCTTCAGGTTCTCAAGTGTGTCATCACATCAACCAAAGGACCGGTTTCCTCATAAATGAATCACTTCCTGAACATCAGAGAACGTCTCCCACTTGAACACCTTGCACACAGTCCTCATGGAAAGCTTCATGTAGTTTAAAATGTACCCATCACCTTGCATCATTCAAATATTAAGCAGAAACACCACTCGTCAAACCAGATAGCATGTTTTCAGGCATCAGCAGTCCAGCATTTGTGGCTCTGCTGTAACTATGCAGCTTTTTGACTAACTGTAAGCAAGGGCCTCTTCTTTAGCAATCTGCTCCAGATATCCATGGCATGCAGTTCTTTTCTAAGTGTTCATTCATAAATGACTTGTTGTAGGCCTGCATTGACAAAGCGGTTTGCTTTCACAATGCATGACATATAACGATGGTCCCTATCTTTCGATGACAGTTCTAGTGATTATTAGTGATTGACTGTGATGTATCCCACTGCTGGAAAATCTGTTGGATCATAGGCTCTGACACACCAGCCAAATTAGCAACTTCCTTAACACACCCTTTGGCATGGCTGAATGCAATAACCCCTTTTTGCCAATCGTTAATGTCTGTCATGCAAACCCATTTTTCACAGAAAGAATCAAACACACGTGGCACACTACTACTCTTCATCACTTTATGAACTCCATAGCACACAACACAGCTATTTGTAGGATGGTATTCATAACTGTTGTACCTTCTGTTGGTATTGGAAATGTATATCACCTCTTACACGGGAGGTGACTTGATTTTTTGTTCAGTGACCTTATTTATTTTATAGGAGCAAATATCAGACTAATGATATATCTAGTAACAAACATTCTAACACTCCTGGTAATAGTTAGACCAAGCAGGGCATTTGGCTGGTCTTTATAACCCTGTAAGGGAGAGTCTGTTGTAGAAATTGACTGTGTAAATGGATAATTAATGGTTATTTTTTGTATAGTTAATATTGCAAATTATTCTGATTGTTCAGCCCTGAATGAAATTAAGTCAATTTACTTTGAAAATGCTATACACAAAGGTCATATGGTATTTTCTAAAGAGTACCTGTCAGTCTAAGTTTAATGTTTGTAATAGAGTTACACATGGAAAATACCTTAATTTTTTGTTTATTTCTCTTATTTTTTCTGTTACATTGTATCTGTAGATTGTCATCAACAGCACCCACACCTATGCACATAGCCTTAATATTTAACTCAATCGCTAAGAGCAGAAATGTAGCAGATCATACTAAGACATTGAGAAGCTTCAGAAGCTTCATTCAAAGTCATATGTAGAAGTTAACTCTCTGTCTAACTATTCAAATAGGATTATTAAACCAAGACAACAGACTTAAGCACACTATTGTTGTTTCACAACATATTATCATAAAAATAAGACAAATGGGTTGATAAAATATGTAAATAACTATCTGAAAAAATTATCTGAAAAATATTTAATAGGCTTCATTTTCAAAATTATATAATTTGAATTATGGTAGACTGTACATGTGTTATATATTGAGTAAATTTGGGATTCAGCCACCAGAATGTCTTCAGCTTTGTAGTTGGTTATTTTTGTCATTTATGTGTTCTTTCTGGTGGCCATGTACTGATGGTAAAATCATGCTATTTTTTTAGAATAATTTTTTTCCTTACCTCAGCTTTAACACTAGAATTACCAGAGGCAACGAAAAAACTTGTAATTCTGGCCCACCTTAAATCCCTTTGCACCTCTCCATCAGCCTCTTTTGTCTTCAAATGTATACATTTTGTCATTTATTACTAAAACATGAAAACGTTTCTGTTTTAATGATTTGTTTACATAGACTGTTTAGACACAAAACACACATCAAGTTATTTCCCCTTAGAATTCTGAGTATCTCACTCCCAGATAATCAATCAAGGCAGGAACTGGGAGAACTTCTTGGCCGTTCTGAAGTGATGGGGGGAATGGTATAAGGCTGCTTGCTGCTTGAGCTTATCGACACATTTAGAAGACAAAACAGGCTGATGGAGAGGTGCGAAGGGATTTAAGGTGGGCCGGAATTATGAGTTTCTCTGGTAATTCTAGTGTTAAATTATCATTATAATTTTATAATTCTTTTATTATTCTTTACACTTTGATCCAAGGCAATTTATAAAATCATAATAAAGTTGAATTGTTCATACATAGTAAACATTGTGACTTGCTTATGGTTACACAGTGTATAAGAGATAGGGATTAAATTTGCAACTTTGCAGATCTCACCGTATGCAGATCCTGAATGCAGTCACCCTACAAAGACAGTGCACTGAACCATCTTGTTCACCAGTAACTATGAGGTCACACACAGCTTCAACTCCATTATTACATTTGCTGATGAAACCATCATAGACCTGATCATCAACAATAAAGATGAGAATTCCCCTCTGAATTAGTGGTACCAAGACAATAAGGTCAGCAAAACCAAGGAGCTAGTTGTAAACCTCATAAAGCACTCTGCATGTCATATTCACATGATAATCACCGAAGACTTCAAGTGGGCACTTGATAAGACTGCCACAGAATATTACTGGTACACACATGCTGCATTAAAATGGCAAATTGTACTATTAAAAATGTCAGCCATTACTCAGTCACTTTTTTCCCTACTCCATTCTGGCTTATGATACAAGCTTATGAGTATGACCACCAGTAGATTTAGGGACTGTTTTTATCCACTTTTTTTTAAGTCGCTCTTACTGAGAAATTCATGTTCTTCTATAAATACTGTACATATGTTTGTTGTTGTGTTTATTGTCTTTTTTCTGTAGTTCATATTGTATTATTGCTAGCAGTCTACAGTGAGGCATGCAAGTACAATTATATTATACTGTGTGCATTTGATGGTAAATCTGAACTTTACACACACTGTTTTCACTATAAGAATAATCGATAGGCTCTTAAATATATAGTAATACCTTTACGGTTAAAATGGCTATATGTGTACAGCAGTAAGCTGTATTGCTGTAGGAACAAATATCAGCTTGGTTACTCTGTGTGCGGACTTGTCTCTTTCTCTCTTTGCCCAAATGCATTTCCATATGTACTTTGATTTTCCTACCTGATCCCAAGACATGCAATTCAGCTTAATCAGTGTCTCTAAATTGGCTCATTGTAAGTGAGTCTAATCTGCAATTTTTGACCTTTTCACTCAGGACTACCAGGATAGGCTTCAGTACACCCAGAACCTGTACGACAATAAGTAATTTCAGAAAATGAAATGCCTTTGTAAAACAATGATTGGCATCAGTGAAAACCCCATCTGGTAACAATTAAGGAAAAAGTTGGGATTATCAAAGTGTCATTTTAGAAAAGAGTGCTCCAAGTAGTAAAAACATCTGATAACGTAGAGAGAAGAATTTCAAAGTTCCATACCTAAAAACCCTCGGGGTTTGTACGAACAACATTCTACGGTGATTGGTTTTTGCACTAATGAAAGAGACTATTGATCCTATTTTTTATGTTCTTAAAGGAATACTAGGCCCAAAATGTACACATTTTTACCTGTTACCCATATCATTATTAATAAAGGTAAAAAAAAAAGTTAAATCTGATGTTTTTCTGGAGAATGGATATAACAAAGTTCTGCGCAAAACAGGCTTCACTGGCAACCAATGCTATACAAACAACAAACAATATAAAAATGTCTATAAAAAATAATTCTCAGTTTACTCATGTCACTTAATCCATAATGTCAGCTATCCAGTCATATGCCCATAATGACTCATACACATGTATAAAGTAAAATAAAATATTGTTAAATAAGCCAATTCCAGACCATGCTGTGTGGAGCACACTCTAATCAGAATGAGGCCAATTTTTTTTCAGCCAATGTTACAAACAACATGGGATAAGTAAATAAATTATCATTTTTGGATGGAGTATTTATATAAGATAATAAATTAGTCTTTGAGTAACTTCATTAAAAAAGATTCATCCATTTTTTGAACACACTTACTTAAAGGATCATAGTCAGTGAAAAGAGCATTACGTGCAAGAAACATGTTTGGATGAGATATTTATCAATGCAAAAAACACCCATACTTGCCCAAACAGAGAAAATTTTGCAAGGCAAATTATCTTTGGGATGTGGAAAGAAGCGCAACCACTCAGCGGACACCCATACAAATGTGGAAAGCACGTACAAGTCCACATGACTGGCTCAGGAATAAAACTTGGGTCTAAAAGGCAATGCTAACCTTTGGATCCACTTTACTGACTTATGTTACTGCAGTGAGACAAAAAATGTATTTTTTTACTGTAATTAATATTAAAATTAATTAATAACAAGAAGTAGAAGAAGAATCTTATATATAAACGTCTACGCATGGAAGTGTGTGTGTCTGTCCGGCCCAGAAGTGATAGGTGGAGTCGGGCGAAGGGCTCCACCTCCGAGGATATGCAAGCGAGGCCAGCAAGTCAGCAATACGAAACATCCAAAGAGAGAGTCATTCACGTATCTGCTATTACAGAAGCATGGCGAGCACATCGGCTAAACGGTATCCCTTTTACTTTTCTTCATGCCGCTAATACACAAGCGAGGCAAACATGTCGGCAAAATGAAACCTCAGAGGAAGGACAAAGTCACAAACTGATAAATTGTATAAATTAAGTTTGTTTCATGGCATAAGCATTTCTCAAGTTTAAAAATGGTAGTCTACCTTGTTCTTAACATTAGTTGAAGTGGAAACAACCCAAACCCAAGTACACATTTTTTGCTCTTAATCAGTATTTTTTCTTTCTCTCTCCTTATTTCTTCATAATAGCCAGGAATTAAAATTTTGAAAGATAAAAAGATGCAGTTCATCTATTTATTATCTTTACCAGGTGACAGGTAAGCACAATGGTAAAAGAATACACAATCTCCTGTTACTGAATAAAAGGTGCATGCCGCCATTTTCTTTGGAAATACAAAGGCAGAAATGTACAAGGAACTAGATGAGCATCTTCTCTCTCCTTATCTACTACTGGGGTACAACATGTTTATAAATCCATTTCCTACATTCTCATTTGAGGTTTTACACCTTTCCCGAGAACAAATAAATCAAGAAGATCTCAGTCTTTTAATTTAAATATTATTTATTACACTGACTGTTAAGTCTTGTGATGAGTGAAGATAGATTGGGACTTTTCAAAAGGCTGGAAATAATATTGTTCATAAAGTCCGGTTTTCCTTTATTTAATTAGTTTTATGTATCAGGGATACATAATACTCATATGGTTTTTCATATCTCACAAATAGTAAGTAGTATGAAAACAATATATGTGAAAAGTTTTACAACTTCCTCTACTAACTGTGTAAAGAAGTGTTTTATTATTATTTCTTTATTGTAAAGTATGCCTTTTGCTGTTTACTTGGAAGTCACTTTGCCAAGGACATAAGGTCAGAGCAACCTTTTACTATATTTTTATTCTAGACTCAAGAGGATACAGAGTTCACTTAATCGGTCAGTGAACAATACATTTTGTTTTGGATCATTTGTAATTGGCCACCAAGGGGTAAGATAGAATGAGACACAGCAAACGAGAAAGAGAGATGGCAGATGAGCATGAAGGGTGATATGATGACACATGAGAGATTTGCTAACAGACAGACCCTCCTGCCTGGTGAACACGGGTCTCAGACATGGTGGTAGTCAGACAAGGCTTCTAGTTTTTCCAACGAGTTTTTGCTTGTATTTCCATTATTTATTGCTTCATTTTAAATTAAAACTTCACTTTTGACTACTCTTTTTCCAGATCTGAAGATATGCTACAAAAGTGCCATATTATATTTCTGAAGCACGGATCCTGTCATCTTTCAAAAATTGAATGAATAATATACAGAGAGAAATTTGTTAGTGGCTAACCAGATATGCAAGAAAAGGGAAGGTGTCTCCTTTAACTTCTAAAACTGTTTTCTTAAAGGACAAATTGCTGGTTTTAGAAGGTGCATTTATATGCGAGTTATAGGTAGTCTAAATTTGTTGTTGCTCTAATTGAGCTTTTTAAAATAAGCACATTATGCATAAAATCACAGGTTTATCCAGTATTAACAGGATGGGTGGAAAAACGTTACATTTAATAAGCTGCCAATTTATGATTGCACTGTGGTTTTCTTTTAAGTTTTCATGTTCAGATGGCTCTAAGATAAAGTTAAATGTAGCCAACATTATGAAAAACAAGCAGTTCACCGGTTTCAAAATGTGCAGAATGAGCTTTACATTCACTACTGCTTCCTAAATCTAAGCAGATTTACTGTCATGAAAATGTGTCGTACACTTTCTGTTTTTAACAACTGTATACTTTAAGCAAAGTGTCTAAGTGTGTCATGTATCAGCCTGGAAATCTATTGGTTGGTTACCACCTTGTGCCCAGTGATGCCAGCAAAGGCACCTAAAAAAAGTCAATGAATACATACATTTTTCAAAGGAAAAGAAAGAAACTGCCACTGAACCATCTTGCTTTATCATAAAAGACATTGCTAGGGTCTGGTTTATCTCAGAGGTCTGTTTAGAATAAATGATCTGAGAAGGAAAACAGGATAAAGTATAAAATCAGCCTCTTCTTTTTGCAGTATTTTGCACATTCATAGCACAGGGATGGAGACAGGCAAAGGGCAATAAAATGCAAACACGACAGTGCGTGTCAGTTCCTCCGCGTCGTTTACATTGTCACCTGGAAACATGCATTCCAGCGCAGTTTTACTTACATTTTGTTTGTTTTATCACTACACGGAAGTGCACACTGCAACACAACTTTGCCAAATAGAACATTTGTTTTCCTCATCATAACAGAACCATTCTCCAAAATGGTTTCAAACAATTGTCTTTTCAGCATGTGGAAATGCATACTTTCACAAGATGTATAGGCTTTTAAGAACATGCATTATATGCAAGAAGGTTAAAATGCTTTGTGCAAGGCAACAAATATACTCAGCAAAAAAAGAAACGTCCTCTGACTTTCAACTGTTTTTACTTTCAGTAAACGTAATGTGTAAATATTTGTATGAACACTAAAAGAGTCAACACCATAAGACATAAACTAAAAATGTTTCACAATGTGTCCCTGAATGAAGGGAGGCTCAAAATCCAAAGTCCCAGTCAGTATCTGGTGTGGCCACCAGCTGCTTGAAGTACTGCAGTGCATCTCTTCCTCGTGGACTGGACCAGATTTGTCAGTTCTTGCTGTGAGATGTTACCCCACTCTTCCACCAAGGCACCTGCAAGTTCCTGGACATTTCTGGGGGGAATGGCCCTAGCCCTCACCCTGCGATCCAACAGGTCCCAGACGTGCTCAATTCCTTCGACGATAAACACGAATCCGTCCATCACCCCTGGTGAGACAAAACCGTGACTCATCAGTGAAGAGCACTTTTTGCCACTCCTGTCTGGTCCAGCGAAGGTGGGTTTGTGCCCATAGGCGGCGTTGTTGCTGGTGATGTCTGGTAAGGACCTGCCTTACAACAGGCCTACAAGCCCTCAGTCCAGCCTCTCTCAGCCTATTGCGGACAGTCTGAGCACTGATGGAGGGATTGTGTGTTCCTGGTGTGACTCGGGCAGTTGTTGTGGCCATCCTGTACCTGTCACGCAGGTGTGATATTCGGATGTACCGATCCTGTGCAGGTGTTGTTACACGTGGTCTTCCACTGCGAGGATGATCAGCTGTCCTTCCTGTCTCCCCGTAGCGCTGTCTTAGGCGTCTCACAGTGCGGACATGGCAATTTATTGCCCTAGCCACATCAGCAGTCCTCATGCCTCCTTGCAGCATGCCTAATGCACGTTCACGCAGATGAGCAGGGACCCTGGGCATCTTTCTTTGGGTGTTTTTCACAGTCGGTAGACAAGTCTCTTTAGTGTCCTGCGTTTTTACAACTGTGACCTTAAATGCCTACTTTCTGTAAGCTGTTAAGGTCTTAACGACCATTCCAGAGGTGCATGTTAATTAATTGATTATGGTTAATTGAACATGCATGGAAAACATTGTTTAAAACCCTTTACAATGAAGATCTGTAAAGTTATTTGGATTTTTAAAACATTATTGTTGAAATACACAGTCCTGAAAAAGGGAGTATATAAGCCAGTGTAGTTAGGGATTTTTGACCTTACAGTTTTCTTTGGCTTCAGTGGAACTTCGTATTCATTTTCAGTGCATTGTAAGGTAGTGCTGTTAAGGCTGAGTTCTGAACTCCAAACATACATCACCGATCAATTTACAAAAACACATCTTTGATTGTAAAGTGGAAACGGAATGTGGAATCTGTTATGCTTTGAATACAATTACAAAACCACACTGGATACTCCTACATACCAGCCTCATATTGAATATTGTATACTTTGGGGTCACTTTCAGAATTGTTTTTTGAACAACTTTACTTTGTAATTGGCCAAGACCCTCAAACAGTACTTCAGTACTTCATGCCAGTCCCAGTTTTCACTAAACTAAGGTTTTATTAGGCAGGGGACTCATAGAATTGTGTTGCCAAGCTAATTGTAAAACCATGAATTTCCCAAAGATATTTCTAGGTTCTTAGTGAGTGAAAACAATGGAGGTAGCACCAAAGAAACATTCTGCGATTCCTCCCACCCACTAATGTTGGTGTAATTGTAATACATTATACATATAATCTGATATTATACCATGAGTTTTATGTTCCCCGCTACATGTAGTTAATTGTACTAAATTTATGTTTGATTGTGATTTTCTTTGTTGATTTTTTTTAATATTGCAGTGTGGTCTCACTGTAATATCTGCTGACACAACAACGGTTTCCTATTGC
Organism: Polypterus senegalus; assembly: GCF_016835505.1. Classification (NCBI taxonomy): domain Eukaryota; kingdom Metazoa; phylum Chordata; class Cladistia; order Polypteriformes; family Polypteridae; genus Polypterus; species Polypterus senegalus. The sequence goes on along the minus strand of NC_053160.1, from coordinate 41,706,214 downwards.
ACAATAAAACAGAACTGAATCAGCTTTTTTACGATTTTAAGAAAAGCAAAGCTCTGTCTTTCTTGACTCAATATTTTGTTAGCTATGTTGTTTGCTCCTGTTTTTGCACACCTTTGCCATTTTTGGCATACAGTATTTACTTTCAGCCTTCTTTGTTGTTTTATTATTTTGTTTGAATGCATTATAGATTTAGTTAAAATTGTCATGAACGTTATTTTGCAAACCTTATGTTTGTTGTGCTGCGGTGGGCTGGTGCCCTGCCCAGGATTTGTTTCCTGCCTTGCGCCCTTTGTTGGCTGGGATTGGCTCCAACAGACCCTGTGACCCTGTAGTTAGGATATTAGTTAATAGTTTGTAGTTAAAAACAATTCATTAACCTATGCACCACTTTCTGAAACAGAGTCTCCTCTGCTCACCCTTTAAGTACCCTCAGCAAAAGACGCTTGCTGCCAAGTGCGGTCAACCTTTTTAGTTCTGCTTTTCATCTCCAGCCACCATCCCATGGCATTCAGAGGAAGCCCACTGAAAGTGGCAGCAGCAGGAGCAACTCTACCCAAGTGTGTGTCCACTCACTGTATCATGACTGCTTTACCACAAGCCTTTTATTCAGTTCTGCTCATCCTCCCAATGTATCCTCCCATCTTTTTCTTTCTTTCTTTTGTTTTTCCTTTCCCTGGCTTTTTTTATACTCCTAGTTGGCACAGGTGCTTAGCCCGATGGCCTATGGAATGTCAATAGGGAACAGCTGAACTGATCATGCTTGGAACTTGAAAAAGCAGCCAGCCAGTCTCCCAATTAGCCATCCTATAGGGACATTACCTCAAAGGGGAGCATTCCAGGAAGCCTCCCCAGAAAGCCTGTCCTGCTGCACTGTTTTTAAACTAAAACTTGAACCACCACAGATCTCAACCTCACCACAAGGGCCTACTCAGAAATAAAGTTAACTATACCAAAGATTTCAAAGACATTGTTTGTCCACCAAGATATTGTGAAAACTGAAATCATTGTCATTTTTATATCATCTCTTCTCTGATGTCATTACCATGACAACTGCAATCATGTAACGCATCCGCCATGTGTCACGTAACAACACAATATATAACTGAATAAAAATAAAACTTCATCAAAACAAAACAAAACTCAAATTAGACTTCAGAATTTTGATAATAATAAAAATCCAAAAGGGACTAAAATACACGTATAAAATATAATATCATTATCCATCCATCCATCCATTTTCCAACCCGCTGAATCCGAACACTGGGTCACGGGGGTCTGCCGGAGCCAATCCCAGCCAACACAGGGCACAAGGCAGGAACCAATCCTGGGCAGGATGCCAACCCACCGCAGGACACACACAAACACACCCACACACCAAGCACACACTAGGGCCAATTTAGAATCGCCAATCCACCTAACCTCCATGTCTTTGGACTGTGGGAGGAAACCGGAGCGCCCGGAGGAAACCCACACGGGGAGAACATGCAAATTCCACGCAAGGAGGACCCAGGAAGTGAACCCGGGTCACCTAACTGCGAGGCAGCAGCGCCACCGTGCCGCCCTAATATTATTATGATTGTTCGAAATATTTTTCAATGTAATATAATTTTTTCTTTATTAATTATTATTTACTATAATGATGTTTTGTTTGCTGTTTAACAATTGTCTCCATTTTGTTTGCAATTTCTCATGGCTACAGCCAAATGGTTCATAGTTGCCATACTGATTGCTAGCACGTGATGAACACATATGTTTTATGTGATATAACAGAGCCATGACTGTTTAAGATTGCACCAGATATGCCTGATTTGCAAGTTTTTTAGTTAAATAAAAAATAAATAAATTTTAGCCCAGTTAGGAAAAGAATATTCTTAGTGACTTTTATGATTTTTAGCTTTGTTAAGTCTCGATTCTGATTTGATGGTTATTCTTTTGCTCCTTGTTATGTTTACTTGTTGTTCTCTACATTTTTTCTCTTGGTTTGATTTTCATTTCCTGGTCCCAGGAAATTATTGACAATTTTCATTGGCCATTCTTCATTATTTAGGAATAATAAAAATAGGCAGTGAATGTGTGCACTTGGAAGATGTTACAGAGCTGCTTCTTTCCCTGAGTAGTGATTGGGCTTTTAAACACTCACTCCATTTCATTTTCTGTGTCTTTTACTTAATACTTCAAAAACTCCACAGTAAGTTTTGTGCTTATGAATATTTTTATTTGTAATTGTCAGCTAATAAAATACCATTAATATATTCTAGGGCAGCACGGTGGTGCAATGGGTAGCACTGCTGCCTCACAGTTAGGAGACCCGGGTTTGCTTCCCGGGTCCTCCCTGTGTGTAGTTTGCATATTCTCCCTGTGTCTGTGTGGGTTTCCTGCGGGTACTCCGGTTTCCTCCCACAGTCCAAAGACCTGCAGGTTAGATGCATTGGCGATTCTAAATTGTCCCTAGTGTGTGCTTGGTGTGTGTGTGCGTGCCCTGCGGTGGGCTGGCACACTGCCCAAGGTTTGTTTCCTGCCTTGCGCCCTGTGTTGGCTGGGATTGGCTCCAGCCGACTCCCTTGACCCTGTAGTTAGGATATACGGGTTGGATAATGGATGGATAAAATATTCTATAAATATTTTTCTATCACCGCCTAATAATACAGAAATACTTCCTCTTTGATAAAAAGTGCAACATAGAAGATCTGTTTCTATCTAAAGATTAGAAAGCATACAGATGAAAAATGAATCATTAACTTTTGCTTGTGGTGTGAGTTGGCTAATACTGCAGCTAAGATGATTTCTTTTAACTCCCAACAAGAGAATGACTGGGCCGATTGATCAAAATTCAAATGACCTTCATTCCAAGTTTGCTGGATTTGCTTTATACTGTATCTTTTTTATTCTCTTCAGAGGGCTATTAAATGCGGAGTTTTAAAACTTGCTTGACTGTATAAATCGCTGGTTGCTTAAACATAAATCATGTCACCGAGAAGGTGGAGCAAAATATAGAAACTCTAAAAATGTGAACTAATTCATTCTGATACTCTGCAGAGAGAGCCAAGAGTGTCTAAAGATTAAACGCTAGTAAAATTGCGCAATAAAGTATATGATGATCAGTGACTAATTGGATAAGTGCAGGCTTTGGAGCAACTGTTAGGCAGCTGGGCAGCAGAATTCTTTGCTGTGTGACTAAGTTTCTGTGGTCCTCAGTTCAGGCAGTGTGCCTTTGGTCTGTTTTAAGTTATTAAAGTTTTAATGTAAAACCATTCTTAGTCATAAAAAACATCTCAGGCAATATTCTGTAAGGATATGGTAAACCCAAGACAGTAAAATTACTGAATGATCAAAAAATGATCCATCTTAAGATTTCTGTATGCTCTCTGTGTTAAAAAGGCAGCTAAGTTCCAAGATAGAATATCAACTAAGCCAAAATTTAAAACGCTGCCAACACCATTCTAGGATTTGCTATCATGGCTTGGAGATTTTAAAAATATTCAAAAAAATATAAAAGGAGTCAGCGGAATACCATTTATAAGAGAACAAATAGAAAAATGCATAATAAAAATGGAAGGAAGTATGTTTTATATAATGAGTTGGCTTATTTTAAGTGACTGTGGGTTTGCATATGTGTGTGCGCTGAACAACAGAGTGGCCTCTCATACAGTATTGCTTTTAGCCCTGATATCAGTTTACAACCTTAATAAAAGTTTACTGTATAACAGTAATAGTAAACTACTACTACTAATAATAATATATTTTATTTAAAAGCATGTTTTCATGGACCCAAGAATACTTTGCAAATGAAAAAAGTATACATGTTTTGTTGTGGTCTCGCACCATGATACATCCAAGGTTGGACATTTTGCACAGTGGCAACTACTGGCAGTCAACAGCAAACCCACGATTTCTGGATTACAAAACATCTCAGTGTTATGATTCCATATGTTGGCATATTTTTATATGTTTGCTTTAGCCTTTATTATTAAAAGTTACTTCCCATTTTGGTGTTTTTGAGGCACTGAATCTGATTTTTTTTATTATTTATCATTTTGCAGCACTTTCATATCCAGTTTATTTTTTCATTGGCCCTGCCTTGTTGCATTGCTGTCGCCATAACGTAACAACAGTTGCTATGGTATAAATCCCAGAACTTACGTGTTTAACATCATCAATGCTACAAGAAGCAACGTGTCACATGTTTGCAGATATTGAAGTAAAACCTGTCTTCATGTATGTTAGTTATGCTAGCAAGATTTCCCATTTCTGACTTTTGCTTTGATTTCTCTTACCTCATGTTTTGGGTTAGGTTTGGGGATTCACATTTGATAAGATTCATTTTTGATATGAATGTTCTGCTCACGTATGTTTTCTCTCCTGATTATTCCTTTCAACTTGGTAGCCTTTCCTCTGTAAGGCTAACACTCAGAAGAAGCTCCTTTTCCTACACCGTGAGTAACACAAGAACAGAAGAACAACTCTCAGGCATGCAGAGACTGCCTAACAGCACTTCCAGAGCACTTCCTGGTGATGTCAGGTGATCTCTCTTTCTCTCTCTCTCTCTCATTCAGCCCTGACCTTTCTGCGCAGCACTGCCACTACACTCCATCCTTCCACAGTGCAAATCCTGCCAACTACACCAAGTGTTTTGCCATGGAATAACACTACAATCTGATCCAGGTCACACATTTTTGTTCTGTGGTAACTGCTGGTGGTCAGACATCAACATGGAATGTATGAATTACAAAACGCTCTCAAAAGTAGCTCCTTTTCAGTCGTAGGAGAGCTTCTATTCACAGCCATGCAGGGACTTCCTGTAAACACTGAAAGCAAAGCATTCTTTCCTCACTCAGCCCACATCCTTCTGCACAACACTGGTACTATAATACAAAAATACCAAAAAAAAAAGACAAAACAGAATGTACAATAGTAATATATATGAAATACAGTACATACACACACACATTGTATAAATGCTATATATAGCTTTACAAACATATACAGTTCACCGACAAAAGCGCGATAGACATATGCAACCCGACAAAACCGCGAACTGGTTTTCGATAAATGCGTGCCGACAAAATCGCCACGACAAAATCGCGAGAGAGGTGAAAAGAGTGGGACACCCTTGCTGCAATTCTCCCTACATATGCAGGGTGTGATCTTAAGGACTATCTATGTGCCGTGCTGATGGCATGCCACGTCTCATAATATTGACTTCTCAAATAAACATTATTATATATGCTTTAAACTAGCAATTCATATTTAATGAAACTTTCGCAATTTTGTCGGCGCGATTTTGACGGTGCGTTTTAATCGGTGCTATTTTGTCGGCGCGCATATGTCTATCTCGCAAATGTCGGGTCACAAACATACACATATAAATATGACAAAATTAGCCATAAAATATATGTAGTAAAACCAGGAATATTAACATAATAATTATACTAGTTAAGAAACAGAGAAAGTGCTCTTGAATATATAACTTCTAAGCTGTAGCTTCAAAGAAGTTGAAGTTGTTGATGCACAGAAGTTGAAAGGCAAAACATTTCTAAGTTTTGCCCCAGCAACTCTAAATGCTTGGTCACCTATGTTGTGTTTCTGTTGTGTATTTAATTTTTTGTGACTTCTACTTCGAACATTTTGGGGTTTTGCATGTTGAGTAATCCATTTGACTTTACATTTATTTTAAGATTCAAATTGTAATTTTGGAGGTATAAATTATTTTGTGCTATTCCTGCAGCCATTTTGTCCCATGCTGCTATTGTGGGCATTCTCATCGTTATGATGTGGGTCGTGTTGACATGGCTTTAAATGTCACAACCTCAGTGTCAATTATAGGAAAGGGTTATAATCAATTTAGACAGCTATTCTCTATCAGAGTTGGATGGATAAACCCCTGAAAGATTTTCTCGTGATTCTTTATTTATCCTTTTTTCTAGCAACGTCCATTCAGATTCAACTTTGGCTTCAATTCTAGTGTTTTGCTTTGGTTTTGATGATTTGAATGGTTTGATTTCCTGGGATTCTATCCTAGCACATCTTGTTTCATTGTCATAACTTTAAAATTCTATATTGTCATTTGAGATAGTATAGCCTATGGTGTGAAACTTAGAAAAATAGATAAAAAATGTTGAGACTCAGAGGAATGCAGAAAGCATGTTGACTTATATAAGTGAATGAGTCTACTATGATATGTAGGGGGCAGGACTGTGGAGGCATCTGAAAATGAACCAAATAATCTTGTACACTATTGATGATCCTAAAGTTTAGGATGGGGGAGAATTCTGGAAGCCAAATTCTGTTCAATATTCTCTTGAAAGGAGCACAATACAAAACAGTGTCACAGTAGTCCAAAAAGGATATAACAAAAACATTAAAAAAAAAGTGTCAGCCAAACTGTATGTCAAAACATATGGAGCTTGAAAATATTTTTTAAATGAAAGAAAGCTTTATTCAATGGGCTTAATATGGGATTAAAAAAAACTGTGGAATATAAGACAGCACAAAGATTATTCACTTCTGTAGAGGAATGCTATACTAGTAGCAGTCTGAGAATGTAAAGTCATTATTTCCCATGATCCCAAAATAATGTGATCAGCAGTGAACTAAGGGTTAATTTAATCATGGGTAAAGTATCAAATAAAAACTGTAAAATGCAAATGTTCCTTTTCATGTCCTGCCTTTACCCTGATGCTATGACAATGCAGATTTTCTTTGTTTCATTTTACTTACACCAGTGTTGCCTAAAGGCAAAAGCAAAACAAGATCTGCTCCACACACCATCAGCAACTCAAATAACAAGAAATCTGGTGACGCAACAGGAATGCTTCAAATAAAATTTAACACTTGAATAGAGAACATTGTTTTTTCACTTATGTGTACCAAAGACTTAGCATTAATATTGCACTTGAAACAAATAATACAGAAGCGTTTGGTTTGGTCTCTTTTCATTGTTGGCTTAAGGGCCAGTTGACAGTAGTGCTGACCACTAGTCTTCTAGGGCTTTGGTTATCACCATTTTAAAAGAAGATGCTTGAGGAGCAGCTAGTGGTTGGTCTTCGCCATAACTTTCTGACAAAAGAGGACTTTTGAATTTATCTTGGGGGCAGAGGCTAAGAGAATCATGAATCTATACTAATAAAAGGCAAAGCACTCACTGTCTCACTCACTCACTCACTCACCCACTGACTCACTGACTCACTCACTAATTCTCCAACTTCCCGTGTAGGTAGAAGGCTGAAATTTGGCAGGCTCATTCCTTACAGCTTACTTACAAAGTTGGGCAGGTTTCATTTCGAAATTCTACACGTAATAGTCATAACTGGAACCTATTTTTTCGTCCATCTATACTAATAAAAGGCAAAGCCCTCACTCACTCACTCACTCACTCACTGACTCACTCACTCACTCACTGACTCATCACTAATTCTCCAACTTCCCGTGTGGGTGGAAGGCTGAAATTTGGCAGGTTCATTCCTTACAGCTTCCTTACAAAAGTTGGGCAGGTTTTATATCGAAATTCTACGCGTAATGGTCATAACTGGAAGCTGTTTTTCTCCATTTACTGTAATGGAGATGAGCTTGAACGCCGTGGGGGCGGAGTTTCGTGTGACATCATCACGCCTTCACGTAATCACGCAGTACATAGAAAACCAGGAAGACCTCCAAAAAGCACTGAAGAAAACATGCATTATATAATGTAGAAGGCAGCGAAACAATAAGAAGCGAGCGAAGTGACATATACAACCATATTTATGAGTTCTGCTACTTCGGAAACAAAGCACGATGTAAACCTACACTTTAAATTAAGTTCATAGACAGGCTGCCGCTGGCGTTTGTAATTTAGTGCCTGCCCATATAAGGTCGTCCGTCAGCGGCAATCCAATAGCAAACTGCCACGGGTAAATATTCACGGGTGAAGGACTGTGCTTATGGAGAGGAAGATGAGATGGTCAGGGTGGTATTTGACACAAACTCAGCTGAAACTGCGAGAGAAAGTTTTAAGTGCCAGGACTAAGGTAACATTAAATACAGCCATGGACATAGCACGAGATGGCACCAGCACAGCTGGGAACCTTCAATGCATGTACACCGAGCGCTCACGGAACTGACGCAGTGCACAGATAAAAGCAACAGTTCCAAAGAGCTGAACAAAACCAATTACACAATTGAAAAGGCAGCAAAAATATGAAGCGCCTGATAAGCATATTCATAAATCCAGCTACTGCGGAAACAAAGCACACGGTGGAAAAGTCAATGTCCCGCTAAAGGAAGACAGTGTAAAAAACCCGTGCATGCAGTGTGTCAGGTCTCAGATAAAGAAGAAGACGAGCTGTTTATTGATGCAGTAAGAAACGAATCGATGAATGAAACCTGTCATCTTTACAACGATTGACAAACACGGAATGTAACTTGAACACAACACATCCTACAAATACGAACCTGATTGAAAGAAATAATGATAATCAAATCCTTGATGACAGCAACACTCAGTAACACTCACAAAACAAATACTGTATATTGACAGTCATGTTACGTTATTTTTAAAATGTTCCCTTTTCTTTTTCTAGCTTTTTTAACACACTACTTCTCCGCTGCGATACGCTGGTATATATATATGTATATATATATCCCGATCTACATACTCGAATAATGGATACTTTATTCGCCATCAATGATTGTTTTGGTAAAGCCATACTCAGTGTATTCATTAGATGAACGGTAAAAAGTAAGAGCGAGGGGAGGATGACTTATTGAGGCATGCAGGCTGTAGTGCGCGTCAACTCTATCTGAATTGCGCGATCACATTTGAAAAATATATCTTTTCAAGTTCTATTTAGTCCATATGTGTCAAACTCAAGGGCCACGGGCCACATCCGCCCGAGATCATTTTATATACTGTATTATTGTTATTAATGGCCCGGTATATGAAGCGCTGGTAACACAATAAACTACAGATCCCATAATGCAGCGCTTCAGCTGCCTTGCCGAACACTTACCGCGTTAATCAAGTCTAGCTTATGATGCTGCAAGTTATTGCGAAGCTAGCTCACACGATGCTGAAGAGAAAAGTTGATTCTGAAAATAGAGCCTTTAAAAACCGATGGGAGGCTGAGTATATGTTTACTGAACCCGTGTGTCTCATTTGTGGAGCTAATGTGGCTGTAATTACAGAATTTAATCTAAGACGGCACTATGAGACAAAACATCAGGGTAACCTGAATGCAATGCAGAAGATACAGAAAGCAGAAGAATTAAATAAGAATCTGACACTTCAGCGGACGTTTTACCCGTGCACAATCACAAAGTGATTTCAAGTGAAGCTGCTTTTATGGGAGACACAAATGCACCCTTGCACCTTGCCTCACTTTCCCTGTTGCCAAGTAATGTTGAACCAAGTTGTCACTACGGTGTTCCCAAATATGCACTTTGCTGATAAACTGAGCGCACTGATTTTGCACGGCGCTTTGGTGACTTTGAAGAACAAAAAAAGTCCGTCTACATGCGGCTCGAACCTTGTGCATGTTTGGTAGCACATATCTGTGTGAGAAGCTCTTCTCAGTGATAAAGACTAACAAAACAGCACACAGGAGTCGCCTCACTGATGAGCACCTGCAATCCATCCTGAGAATCTCCACAACACAGAACCTCACACCAAACAGAAACGAACCTGTTGCCAAAAAAAGATGCCAGGCGTCCAGCTCTAAAATGACATATGAGCAAAGACAACTGAATGATTTGATTTGTTATTGCTGAAAGGAACACATTTTATTTATATTTCCAGGTTTTGTTATGCAGCATGTTCATATTTGAAATTTGTATAATTTTGACAGGATATATTTTTATGGAGAGCAAAATCTTTTGGGATATTTAAAATCTAAGTTTATTTTTATATAAAATTACATAAGAGTAAAGAAATTTGAATGTTTGTTCTTTTAACGTTTACTTTATTTCTAACTTGTATAATTTAGACAGGATATATTTTTATGGAGAGCAAAATATTATAAGTTGTTTAAGGTTTGAGTTGATTTATTCAGGAATAATATTCCTGTCTGTTTTTACCATTCCTACCAAAGATATTTCTGTCGACTAAATAAAAATTCCTTCTATTTAAAATTTAAATAGAACTTGAACAAATACGATAGTTCATAATATCCACTCAGACTTGCACGTAAGAGCGGGAGTCATCCGTTTTAACAAGCAGCGTATTGCACTGATACGAAATAGCTGTGTGTGTATATATGTAGATATGTATGTATATGTATATATATGTGTGTGTGTATGTATATATATATATGTATTTGTGTGTATATATGTGTGTGTATGTATGTATGTGTGTATGTATATGTATGTGTATATATGTAGATATATATATATGTATATATGTGTATATATATGTGTATATGTATAGATATGTATATATATATGTTTATGTGTGTGTGTGTAAATATATATATATATATATATATATATATATATGACAACAACACTCATCACTCACTCACAACAGTGACAAAACAATTACATTGACAATCATGTTACGTTATTTTCAAAATGTTTCCTTTTCTTTTTCATTGCTTCTTTAACACACTACTTCTCCGCTGCGAAGCGCGGGTATTTTGCTAGTATACTATAATAGACTTCTGCTCGATGCCCGTGGGAGGCGGAGTTATGCCTCCCACGTAATTTAGTGCCTGCCCATATAAGGCCGTCCGTCAGCGGCAATCCAATAGAAACACTGCCGCTAAATATACACGGGTGAAGGACTGTGCTTATGCAGAGGAAGATGAGATGGTCTGGGTGGTGTTTGGCACAAACTCAGCGAAACTGTGAGAGAAACTTTTAAGTGCCGGGTCTTAGCAAACATTAAATACAGCCGTGGACATCGCACGACATGGTACCAGCACAGCTGGGAACCTTCGATGCAAGTACACCGAGCGGCTCACGTGAACTGACGCAGTGCACAGACAAAAAGCAACAGTTCCAAAGAGTGCTGAACAAAAAACAAATTACACAATTGAGAAGGCAGCAAAAAAATATGAAGCGTGTGATACATACAAGCATATTCATAAGTGCAGCTACTGCGGAATCAAAGCACCCGGTGGAAAAAGTCAATGTCCCGCTAAAGGAAGACAGTGTAAAAAGCGTGCATGCAGTGTGTCACGTCTCAGATAAAGAGGAAGACGAGCTGTTTATTGATGCAGTAAGAAACGAATCGATGAATGAAACCTGTTATCTTTACAACGATTGACAAACACGGAGTGTAACTTAAACACAACACATCCTACAAATACGAACCTGATTGAAAGAAATAATGATAATCAAATCCTTGATGACAGCAACACTCATAACACTCACAAAACAATTACTGTATATCGATAATCATGTTACATTATTTTTAAAATGTTCCCTTTTCTTTTTCATAACTTCTTTAACACACTACTTCTCCGCTGCGAAGCGCGGGTATATACCCCAATCTACATACTCTCAGATAGACAAACCACACGCCGTGGCGCAATGTTAGAGGCTTCGACTCTACCACTGACGTCCGAGGTTCGATTCCCGAGAGGGGGTGCACTGAGTATGTACGTGCGCTTCCCGATTCATTTTACCCTCACATCCCCTTGGTTTGAGATGTATGAAAAAATATGCGGTTAACGCAGAAAGACAGATCACCAAATGAAGCTTTATGAATAATGGATACTTTATTTGCCATCAATGATTGTTTTGGTAAAGCCATACTCAGTGTATTCATTAGATGAACGGTAAAAAAGTAAGAGCAAGGGGAGGGTGACTTATTGAGGCAAGCAGGCGAAACCACAATAGCATGCGGGCTCGATGCGCGTCAACTCGATCTGAATTGCGCGATCACATTCGAAAAAATATATCTTTTCAAGTTCTATTTAGTCGACACAAATATCTTTGGTTGGAACGTAAGGCGAATTTACTCTTTACATTTGTATGGTGAAGAAAAATTTATGCAATGATACCTACATTTAACTTACATTCCTACCAAAGATATTTCTGTCGACTAAATAAAAATTCCTTCTATTTAAAATTTAAATAGAACTTGAACAGATACGATACTTCATAATATCCACGCAGACTTGCACGGAGTCATTCATTTTAACAAACAGCATATTGCACTGATACGAAATAGCCTGCCCATTTAATTATTTAGGAATGGATAAATAAATTAAGATTTTGTACAAATAATGTTTTTCATTTTTCTTCCTTGATGGCTTCTGGCACCCCCAGCAACAGTTGCTTGCACCCCAAAGAGTGTATATTGTGAGCTGGAGGGCTGATCGCACCCCAAATAGAGACAAACGCCCCTGGGAAAACCACAAACCCTGAAACACTGACTACACATTTCTCCTTATCCTTGCACTATAACGCGTAATACAAGCCTCGCGAGGTACTCCGACTTATAAGCCTTGCGCAGCGCCTGTCAGTTTTGGAATTGATTGTTTGCTTTTATCTCTCTCTGCTCCTAGCGGAACTGTCATATCTGGCTTGTCATGGAGCACGTTTAAGCTCATGTGTTTGCGGTGTTTGAATAGAAATCCTTCTTTTTTTCTACGACCTTCTGTTTCTCTGTGCAAATCTGTGACCCAAGCGTGACAATATATATATATATATATATATCATGTCACACATGTGCGATTAGGAGGCAGTCAAAGAGCCTAAAGGTGAGTGAAATATCGCGAGATAGAGGGTTGTCACGTGGTACTTACCCAAATCTCTTTTGATCAACAGAAAACCTGAAGAAAAATAATCCTCCACTTCAGGGTTCCAAAATGGCCGCGACGACGTCACTTCCACTCAACCATGATGACGTCACTTCCGGCTCCATCAATTCACCTCACTTCCGTCCAATCATAATGACGTTGTTTCCGGTTCCTGTTTTCAACGCCACTTCCTGCCAACCATTTCCTGTACCATAATCCTTTTCTGTATAAAGCCGCCATTTTGGTTAAAGAAAACTGTTCACTGTTTTATTTTTGAGACTCTGAATCACTTACATTCATTATTGTCTGAGCGACAATATATGGGGACAGTCTCCAAAACTTTGTTTTTGTTTGTGCTGTATTCTTTGTGGAAGAATAATCACCACAATTGGCGTAGTCGGCAGGATTGTTTTTCGTCTGTTTAAAGATGTCGGAGGACCAGGACCTGAACACTGTTCTCAACACCATCATGGGCGACCTTCAAACCCTGAAATTACAGATGGGTGAAACAAGGACCCAAGTAGCAGAAGCCAACGCTCGTGCTGCTGCTGCTGCTGCAGGAGTACGGACGGAGGTCGCTCGGCCACCTCCTATTGCCATAACTACACTCACGGAGTCGGACGACATCGAAACATATTTTTTGATCTTTGAGCTACCGCTAAGCGGAACGCATGGCCGAGGTCGGAATGGGCGTACCTACTGGCTCCCTACCTGAAGGGAACGGCGCAGAGAGCCTATTATGATCTAACTGAGGAGCAGGCTGCTGATTATGACGCTCTAAAAAAAGAGGTGTTCAAGCGCTACGGCGTATCTGCGGAACAGCAGGCGAGAGAATGGAGAGAGTGGCAATTCGATCCGGAGAGACCGATCAGAACCCAGGGCTTTGAAGCCTGGGGGAAAGTATGTCACTGGCTACGGCCCGACATTAATAATTCACACAAGATGGCCGAGCTTCTAGCGTGTGAAACCTTTGTGCATGCCCTCCCTGACCATATCGCCCAGCAAGTACGCAAACAAAACTTTGAAGACATGGACACCTTAATCCAAATCACAGAGCGCCACTGGGCGGCTTGCAAATCAGGGAAATCAGAACGGTTCTCACACTGAACCCAACAGGCATGTGGGGCAGCTCCTGAGCCCACCCGACAAGCTCCCGAGCCTGCCGTCCGTAAACGGGACAGAGATGCTAATCTTCCCGCTGTTTCAAGTGTGGGGAGATTGGACATCTGTCCCCAACTGTTCCTTTGAGCCCATGGATTGCTCATTAGTTAAGGGAGAAAGGTATTGTGCCACTGTGACTAATCCTTTATCTCTTCCATATACAGGTGCAGTTATTATAAATGGCAGGAAGGTAAGAGCAATGTTTGATTCTGGGAGTAACATTTCCATTGTTGCTACCCGTTTCGTTTTACCGCAACAGTGGACTAGGATAAAAACTAGTCTAAAATGTATTCATGGGGATATCCGGTATTATAAAACTGCCAGATGTGTGGTATTGGTAAATCATCATCTAAAGAGCATGGCCATGGCTGTATTACCGGATCCCACTTTTCCAGTTATACTGGGTAGAGACTGGAATAAAATTACCAGCGGTAATAACGTAACTGTACCTGAAAAACATTTAGGCTTAGTAATGGAGAATACAGCTCCGACTGCCTCCACGCCATGTCCCACAGTAGCACGGACCCATACGGGTACCCAATGTGAAGAATTTGATGTCCCATCGACCTCTGCGGGAACTAGTACAGTTAACGTAGAGGACGTGGTGACCGAAACCACACCCCTTGAGGTCGCACAAGACCCAATACAAGATTTAACTGCCCAATTTCTATTAACACCATCGTCTTTTAAAAGAGAACAATGGAACGATGATTCCTTAAAAAATATTAGGAATGCAATAGTATCTACCGAGGGTTATACAACCCTGGATCCCATGCCACCGATGCCGTTCTTTGTACTTAAAAATGAATTATTATATAGAGTGGCAGAACATGAGGGAGAAGTGCGAGCGCTGTTGTTGATTCCACGCACTTTTCGGCGAAAGGTGTGTGAATTAGCACACGCTCACCTTCTAGGAGCCCACTTAGGCTCCGAAAAAACATTAGAGAGAATAAAACTCTGATTCTATTGGCCGGGAATTAACGAGGAGGTCCGGCGATTTTGCACTTCATGTCCAGAGTGTCAACTTCGCCAGATTCCAAGAAGGACGCGAGCTCCTCTCGTTCCCCTTCCCCTTATTGATATCCCTTTTGAACGAGTCGGTGTCGATCTCGTAGGACCACTGGAACCCTCATTAAAAGGCTTTAAATATATTTTGGTGCTAGTAGATTATGCCACTCGTTTTCCGGAAGCTGTTCCGTTGCGCTCAGCTAATACGAAAAACATGCACGGGAATTAGTAGGGATATTGCCGTGTTGGGATCCCCAAAGAGGTTTTAACGGACCAAGGACTCCTTTCACCGGAGACGCTCAGGAAGTAGCCAAATTACTCGAATAAAACATCTGAAAACGTCTGTCTATCACCCCCAAACTGACGGGTTGGTGGAGCGTTTTAATCAAACTTTGAAACAGATGTTACGCAAGGTAGTTAACGAGGATGGAAGAAACTGGGATCAGTTGCTTCCTCTCTTTTGTTTGCTTATCGGGAAGTCCCTCAGACCTCCACTGGTTTCTCTCCTTTTGAATTATTATATGGAAGACAACCCAGAGGGCTTTTGGATATGTTAAAAGAAGGATGGGAAGAGGAGGTCCTCCCTACTTCAAATATTCTTGAATATATCGCGCAATTACGCGATAGACTAGAGAAAATCAGACCTATTCTAAAAGAAAATTTGGAAAAGGCACAAGCAGCACAGTCCCGTTATTATAACCGAAACACCACCATTCGAGAATTTGTCCCGGGTGATCGTGTGATGGTGCTCGTCCCAACTTCTCATTCAAAGTTGTTAGCACATTGGCAAGGCCCTTATGAAGTTAAAGAAAGAAAAGGTCTCGTTGATTATTTGGTTAAACAACCTAATAAGCGACCGACTGAACGAGTGTATCATATTAATTTGCTGAAACCATGGAAGGACAGGGAATCTGATCCCTCGTCCAATCAGCCTCGTTCTCTTTTTATGTCATGTGCCCACCTTAATTTTGGCCCCGATTTGACATTTAAACAACGACAAGATCTCGAGACGGCTATCTTGTCTGTCCCTAAAGTTGTGGACGAGATACCTGGACGTACTGCGCTGATTGTTCATGACATTATTACTAACCCTGGAGTGATTGTCAGAGAGAGACCTTATAGGCTCCCGGAAGCAAAGAAAGCGGAAGTAGAGTTGGAAATTAGACGAATGCTAAAATTGGGGGTTATTGAGGCAAGCTATAGCCCTTGGTCTAGTCCAATTGTCTTAGTTTCTAAACCTGATGGGTCATGGAGGTTCTGTAATAACTTTTGTCGACTTAATCAGGTCTCTAAATTTGATGCGTATCCCATGCCGCGAGTAGATGATTTACTTGATCGGTTAGGGAACGCTCAATTCCTAACTACTCTTGACATGACCAAAGGGTATTGGCAAATTCCCTTAACGGACTCTGCCAAAGAAAAAAACGCTTTTAGTACTCCCAGTGGACATTGGCAATACAGGGTCCTTCCTTTTGGCTTGCACGGGGCACCAGCTACCTTCCAACGTCTGGTAGACACACTGCTACGGCCCCACAATTCATATAGTGCTGCCTACCTAGATGATGTTGTCATTTATTCCAGCACGTGGAAGGATCATGTATGGCAGGTTAAAACAATACTCTCCAAGCTAGCGTCTGCTGGTCTTCGAATTAATCCTAAAAAATGTTTTTTTGGATTAAGAGAAGCCAAATATTTAGGCTACCTAGTAGGAGGGGGTGTTGTTAAACCACAATGTTCTAAGATTGATGCCATTTTGAATTGGCCGCGTTCGATGAATAAGGGGCAAGTACAAGCATTTTTGGAATTGGCAGGTTACTATCGCCGTTTTGTACCTCATTTCTCAGAAATTGCTGTGCCCTTATCTAATTTAACAAGGAAAGGCGCACCTTTAAAAGTGGTATTGGACATTTCGGTTGATAAAGCATTCAGTGACTTGAAACTGGCCCTTACTTCAGCACCTGTTTTAAGTTCTCCTGATTTTTCTGTTCCTTTCATCCTCCAGACCGACGCATCGGCCACAGGTTTGGGTGCCGTGCTGAGCCAATGCGTTGATGGTGCTGAACACCCTGTTATGTACCTGAGCCGGAAACTGCTGGACCGGGAGACAAAGTATGCTGCGGTGGAGCGAGAAGCCTTGGGGATTAAGTGGGCTGTCACGTCTTTGAGGTACTACCTATTGGGGCGTGAGTTTACTCTGGTGACGGATCATGCTGCTATACAGTGGATGTCCCTTCATCGGGTTTTTGAATCTTCAACCTTATCGTTTCAGTGTCATTTATCATAAAGGTTCCTTGCAGGCCAACGCAGATGCTCTCTCTCGTGTCCACGACCTCTCGGTGCAGGTCGCCCGACCCGATGGGTCTGGGCTGAGGGGTCATGTCACACATGTGCGATTAGGAGGCAGTCAAAGAGCCTAAAGGTGAGTGAAATATCGCGAGATAGAGGGTTGTCACGTGGTACTTACCCAAATCTCTTTTGATCAACATAAAACCTGAAGAAAAATAATCCTCCACTTCAGGGTTCCATAATGGCCGCGACGACGTCACTTCCAGTCAACCATGATGACGTCACTTCCGGCTCCATCAATTCACCTCACTTCCGTCCAATCATAATGACGTTGTTTCCGGTTCCTGTTTTCAACGCCACTTCCTGCCAACCATTTCCCGTACCATAATCCTTTTCTGTATAAAGCCGCCATTTTGGTTAAAGAAAACTGTTCACTGTTTTATTTTTGAGACTCTGAATCACTTACATTCATTATTGTCTGGGCGACAATATATGGGGACGGTCCCCAAAACTTTGTCGCCAGGAAACAACGTCATTATGATTGGACGGAAGTGAGGTGAATTGATGGAGCCGGAAGTGACGTCATCATGGTTGACTGGAAGTGACGTCGTCGCGGCCATTTTGGAACCCTGAAGTGGAGGATTATTTTTCTTCAGGTTTTCTGTTGATCAAAAGAGATTTGGGTAAGTACCATGTGACAACCCTCTATCTCGCGATGTTTCACTCACCTTTAGGCTCTTTGACTGCCTCCTAATCGCACATGTGTGACAATATATATATGTGTGTGTGTGTGTGTGTGTATATGTATATATGTAGATATGTATGTATATGTATATACTGTATATGTTTAAAAATGTGCGTGTGTATGTATATATATATATGTATTTGTGTGTATATATGTGTGTGTATGTATGTATGTGTGTATGTATATGTATGTGTGTATATGTGTGTGCATATATATATATATGTGTATATGTATATATGTATGGATATGTATATATATATGTTTATATGTGTGTGTGTGTATATATATATATATATATATGACAGCAACACTCATCACTCACAACAGTGACAAAACAATTACATTGACAATAATGTTACGTTATTTTCAAAATGTTTCCTTTTCTTTTTCATTACTTCTTTAACACACTACGAAGCGCGGGTATTTTGCTAGTGATTAATAATCACAGCTAAAGACATATGTAAACAATACCAGACAAGGACAAAACTAATCTCAAAGTCAAAGTGAAATTCCTTGTAGACTTCCTGAAATTTTTTGTAAACAAACATTTTATTTTGTGTATTTATTTGCTTTTGAATTCTTTGGATAAAATCAGCAAACAATCCAAGGCCTTATGTAACATGCAGTGACCTGGCATCACACCCAGAGACCTGCTTAAACGTGCCTAACAACAGTCACCACATGACTGTATACAACCAAACAAACCCGTAGGTGCTGAAATAACTGAACAAGATGCACTAAATTTACATAACACAACCCAATCAGATAAATGCAATAATCCTTACCTTAGCACAATGCTCAATGAATTTAGAACCTGACAAATACGGGAGTTTTAATTTGAGAATAGTGAAAACAAAAAATCAAAAAACTAGTCTTTCATCAAAAATATTTCCTAAGCATCAAGATGCCCAGCAATAGATTGATTCCATGGCAAGTGTTGTGACTTGCCTTGTGCTCGCTGCTACTAAAGTTGACCTCTGCCACCACAACCCCGAACTGGATTAGGTTTGATGTTGTTTCTTATGTGTTGGTTTCAGTTCCTAAGTAGCAGCACAATTAGTGATCCTCACAAAAAAGATGGACCCAGCTGCAGAGAGGGAAGCCAAAAAACATCCATCCAACCCGCTATATCCTAACTACAGGGTCACGGGGGTCTGCTGGAGCCAATTCCAGCCAACACAGGGCGCAAGGCAGGAAACAAACCCCGGGCAGGGCGCCAGCCCACCGCAGGCCAAAAAACATTCACATAGTAATCCCATTTTAGTCTGTATAAAATTTAGAAGCAGACATAATTTATTAAACAAAAATGCAGGCTTTCATTTGATATTTGCACACAATAAAATATCTAAAACAGGGGTGTCCAACTCCAGTCCTGGTGGGCCGCAGTGGCTGCAGGTTTTTATTCTAACCCTTTTCCTAATCAGCAAGCAGTTTTCACTGCTAATTAACTTCTTTTCCCTTCATTTTAATAGCTGTGTTTTTAAGGATTCAGTCCTCTGAATTGATTTGTTTCTTCATTAAATGGCAGCCAAACAGAAATGAGATGTGAAACAAACATCAAACTCCAGACAATTTCACTCCAACCAGTTTCTTAATGAGAAGCCAATTCTTGCTGTTAATTAGTCGTTATTGAATATCATGACTACTTGTTGCTATCATTCTGCCACAGCACACTGTTGATTTTCAGTTTTTTCTAAGACCACCATCAAGATGTTTAGTGTCCTGAGCAGACCAACAAGACCGAGACCTTCACCTTTCTTTATTTTCAAGTGAACTGGTCATGTGGCAGCTTGTTTCGTGTCTCATTATTGTTTGGCTGCTCATTAAGAAAAAAGAAACAATTAAGGAGCCTGAGTCACGTCAATTAAAACTAAGGCAAAACAAGTTAATCTGCAGCAAAAACAGCTCACTAATTAAGAAGATGGTTAGAATGAAAACCTGCAGCCACTGCAGCCCATCAGGACTGGAGTTGGACACCCCTGATCTAAACCAATTTGCATATTCTAAAATAAGTATTCTATAGTAAGTTAACTGTTTCATAATAAAGATGCTTATTACCACAGTAGTTTAACATTTTAATCAACAGAGTTAGACTGATATGTGAATTCAAGCAGCAATCTGAACTCTGCCTCCATTATTGCAGTACAACCTTAATTTTATTGCTTGTAACACATGTGACAGGCACTTGGCGTCCTTACCCAGCCGGTATGCCCCTGCACACTATATTCAGGGGGAGCAGCCATGGACAATGCAAAACCTCCCCCTGGACGCTAGATGGCCACCTCCCTGGAGTGGACCAGTGCCTCGGGTTCCCATAGGACATCCTGGGAGTTGGAGTTGGGTGCAGCCCTGTTGGGTCCCGCAGGTACCGCCAGGGGACGCTGTGTTTTGGACTCCTGAGCCCGTATGGGCAACTAATTCATCACACCCGGAAGTGCAGCCGGAAATCAGGGATCAAACACCTGGAGCACTTCCGGGTGAACTATAAATGGAGCCAGCGACCACCACTCAGTGGCCAGACTCGGTTGGGAGGAGGACAAAGCTTAGTGAGGAGTGGTGAAGAAGAAAGAAGAGAATGTGTTGTCTATACTAAGTGCTTGTTAGACTGTGTTGTGGCTGGGGGGTTCACGGGGAAGACGTGCCCTCCAGTTGAAGAAAAATAAAAGTTTATTTATTTTACAAATGTTTCCCGTGTCCAATCTGTGTTGGGTCAGGCGCTATATTGCGTCAATCTTACATACATTTTGACAAAAATGGCAAGGTGGCATTTGTCATAAATAAATTACACTATTACTCATTTAAGACAAAATATTAATATGGGGAAATGTGTGTTTTTAATAACCCATACAAGAAATGTCTATTCAACGGACGCATAGGCTATAAATTTATTTAACCAAACTCAATGTCATACCAACGGTGTGAAAACCAGCACTGCTGTAAAAACAGGCTCATCTATGCTTAATTTGCAAATAACAGAAACAGACTGCAGTGGACTGGCACCATACCCAGGGTTTGTTTCCTGCCTTGCACCCTGTGTTGGCTGGGATTGGCAACAGCAAACCCCCGTGACCCTGTAATTAGAATATAGTGGATTGGATAATGGATGGATGAATGGATGGAGAAACAGAAGTGTTGCAGATTTTTATTTTCACGTCTTCATCAAACAGAAGCCCAGGGATTGCTGTCTGTTTCTCATTATGTATGATCAGAAAGTAATATGGGAGCCCATAAATTCTCATTGAAAATCTACTGGAGCCAAAGTTAGACACCTACATAGCACATGCCTAAAGGCTACAAGCCAAATCCATCCATTTATCAACTTTCTGAGTCATTTTAAAATGATGTTTTATGGTGAGCCAGAGCAAAACGGGGGAAAGAAAAGAATTAACCTTGAATGGTGTGTCAGGTATAAGCCAAGTGCTTAACAAAAATCGTGTTTTTAGTTTGGAATTACATATTATTAACAGGCAACTTAAGTGATCTTTAACTGGCAAGGTTTTGAAGATTGAATGCAAATGTCGTAAAGCCTTGGCTTGTCATTAATAAAAGCTGTGAGATAAAATGGATGTATATGTAGTTCCGCTCAATTAAGATGTTTTTTTTAATTACTGATACTTAAAACAGCTGTAAAATGAATGGTTAAACACTGTAAATAGAAGCCCCTGGTACTTCTAGCTTTAACTTTAAAATGACGTGTAATACTCTTAACATGGGCAGCACAGTGGTTAGGGCTGTTGCTTCATAAATCCAACATTCTAGCTTCAAATATATACTATGGATTCTGTCTATGTGCACTTTTCTCAAGTTCTCACCCACACCTTAAAGAAGAGCCTGCTAGTTTAACTGACGATTCAAACGTGGCCTCCTGCTGGAAGGGTGTGTTTAAAGGTGCCCTGCAGTCAACAGGTACCCCATCCAGAGTTAGCTCCATTCTTTGCATCCAATATTCCAGTAATATGCTTAAAACACTGAGTTTAATTAAATGAGTTTGAGAATACTATGTTTAACATTAATTGAACTTTTATTAGCCTCAGAATAGTAAAAGTGAAAGAAAATGAGAAAAAGAATCATTAAGTATAAAAAGCAGAGGGTTACTGAGAAGGTTAATGTAGTCAAAATCAGAAAAATCTGCCTTCCTTTTAGTTACTTGGTATCGTGCCATTGTGTCCACATTCTGCAATTCAGTGAATACTGAAATTCTTCATATTATGGCATTTCACTTTTACTTCATGATAAATTCCAAATTAAAGTCTGTTATAATTTGCACCATGTGTCAAATAATAGGACCACCAATGATATATACTATATAAAGTGACTAGAATGGGATGATACAAGTTGTAACAAATTTTTTCAAACCCGGCATTTGGTACTTATCCTTTAGCTATACAGTTGCTTTATTTTATCTCTAAACTAGAGTTAGAACACGGAATCAACATTTTATTCCAGTTATTATCCAGCACCAAAACTGTCTGTATTTTGGAGGAGACACTCACACCTTCAAAATAGTTTCTTCTCGTGTGCAGCCTAAACTCAAATACAAACCTAAGAACAGGAGGCAAGTAGTGGAACTCTCAAACATTATAAAATTAAAAGCAATTAGCTTTCAAAAAACAAACTTTTTTTGTCATATTGAGATGAAAAGAAAGAATTGAAAAGTTGATTTAAGATGCAGTGGCACTGGAGTATTTACTGTATACTTGGAAACCTTCACGTTTGCTACTTCTGGTCTTATCATCCACAGAGCCATTTACCTCTTCCCATTAGGATGAGAGGGCATCTTTTGAACACAACATGTTAAAATGGACTTGAGATCTGCAATGAAAATGGAGAAGAACAATGGAAAAAGAATCAACTGTTTAGATTTGCAATTTTTGCAATTCCCAAAATAACTATAAAGAGATGATAACTGATTTATGAAATACAAATGTATTTGTGATTTTAAAGACCACTTGTTGCATACAGTAACACAGGCCGATTTCTGGTTTTCTTGAGCTCTTAGTATCCTTCTAGGTAGCCTACTACACATTACTGGTTTCTATTTTGTCCTTTTCAATGTCCAAAGAACAAAGTTAATGTGCAAATAACCAATCTAAGAGCAATGGTTGTACAAGGACAAAGACAATCCCGTAAAGTGCAATTTAAAAACCTTGTTTTTAAAAGCATGACTATCAACAGAACACTTTTTTATAAACAAAAAGCACAGAGTGTCCTAGAAATATTGCCACAAAATTGTGATGCAATTACACAGTAAAATAAATAACATTAAATTACAGTAAATGAATGTTAAAACAGATAAAAATGATTTCCTAACCAAAAACATAAATTCACAACAGGTAAGGTTAGGATAAGACAGATCTAGGCTGACTTGAAAATGAAGTTCACAGAAACAAACTACCACTGCCTTTAAAAAGATATTCAAACAGATTGTCAATTAACAAGCAGCGTTTGAAGCACAGAAATCAAGGGAAATCAAGATGTTATCCAGCAATAAAAGTTAAAAAATCAACATGTATAAATGTTCTTTTGTTGGCTTTAAACCAGTCGGTTTATTATTATCCAACGTTCAGACACCTTGTCAACCAAGCAACCACCTTGGATAACAGTGGCTCTAAAACCATCCCATCACGTGACTATTAAAACTTCACTAAACTATTAGCTTTGTATAAAATCGTGGCACCCGCAGAAAAACAGCAAACACTATAAACAATGAATACACAGGAAAAAAGGAAATAAAAAGAAAAACAAAGATATTATTGAGTTCTTCACAGAAACCTCTTCCTCTGAAAGATGGCATCCATGACAAGGTGGTGTCACGCACATGTAGATAGCGGACATCTTAAAGGCTCCACTGACCATAACACTTCTACCCCCGAATGAGAGGGGGCGCTGTTCCTAACTGCCCATTCCAGCTCAGTGGCTTATTGCAGAGAGCACCAGTGACCCAGTTCCACTTCCACCAAATAGCTCTGCTCCTTTTGGTCAGATGTCATATAAACCTCTACAAACCTGGAAGTTGTTATTCAGTTTGGAACCAGCTCTGAAGGGAGGCAGAGTGCACTTGACAACCTTATCGAATCATTGATTGTTTCTTGTTTATTTTGCTCATTTTTCAAACAAATAAATAGGATTCTTCATCTGAAGTCCAAACACTCTTTGGATATAACATTCTTCCTTTTTGAGCCTTCTACAGTATATACAAGGTCTTGCAAGCCTCTTCAAGGTATAGACTTTCATAAATGGTCTGTAATGAATAACAGGATGGCTGTGACCCATTGAGCTTCTCTTAAGGTTATGATCTCGTAAAAGGCCATGCAAAAGTTACAGCAGCAGATCCAAGGGGCTTAAATATATCAGAGAAAAGCTTTGATGTAATAGCCAAAAATAAAAAGGTAATGAAAGACCTGCAGAAGAGAACTGCACAGCTGTGAGTATTGAACCATCGATATATCCCCATTTACATCTACTCAACATTGGCAAGTGAATTGCATGTCCTTTTGTCTCAATTTAAAATGTTAATATTTTCATAACACTTACAGTATGTGAAATGTTTAATCTGATTTGTTTCACAAATACTTAAACTACAGAGAAATGGTACTGAGAACTACCACCGGTATATTGAAGTGTCTCACAGGCACACCTCATAGATAATACCCAAATAGTAAAAAGTACACTATGTACTGTATGTGTCTTGAAGTAATAAGCTAGGGATGTGTTATATCATGCAAAAATATTATTCATTAAACAACTATGAAAGTTATATTAAAGTGACATATATATATCTTAATTAAATGAAAAGGAGCTGATTCAAATATGATTTCAATGTTGTATTTATAAAGTTATTAATGAAATTGGCTCTAATTAAAGCAACAGCTAATAAAAGCAATGGGAAAAGGGTTAGGGTTAGGGTTGTCTATAGATGTCTATAATGTGTATACAATATGGACAGAAATAGAAACTTATATATTCATGATGTAAATCAAAATGCAACAAGTAATGCAGAAAGGCATGAGCATAAATATCTCATTGAATTTCTTGTTGGTATTTTTGAGATTAATAAGAAAATTACTTTAAATGGCTTGCCTGCCTCAGAAGCTGATTATCAAAAGCATAGTTAAGGCAACTTTATTGTAAGATAATACTTTATTGTAAGATCTTTATTGTAAGATCTCAAGATGCCGGTCTGCTTAGGAGTCCAAGGATTAATAAAATAACAGTGGGAGGTCGAGCTTTTAGTTACAGGGCCCCTAAACTGTGGAAAGGTCTTCCTGCTTCCATAAGAGATGCCCCTTCAGTCTCAGCCTTTAAATCCCGGCTGAAGACTCACTACTTCAGTTTAGCATATCCTGACTAGAGCTGCTGATTAACTGTACATACTGCATCTCTGTTGTTAGTCATTAGCACTATAACATAAGTAACATGATAATTATATTTGAATACTAACCCTCACCTATTCTGTTTCTTTTCTCGGTACCCAAATGTGGCCATTGGTGCCACGGCCCACCTGCCAAGTTGTTTGCCTGCCTATGGTAAAGTCATCCCTGATGGAGGATCACAGGAATCATGGGAAAGAGGGGTCCTTTCATCGGAGCAACGTTTCAGCCGTGGCATGGCCAAATGGGGAGGCAGCTAGATGGATGAGGTCTCCAGGACTCTAAAAACATCCAAACCTAATTATGTCATATCATCTACTGTTAAACCGTACTTCTAAAATTTTTATTATTATGCTGTCTTAAGGAATTGTTCTGTTCTGTGTATTGTATTGTATTGACCCCCTACTTTTGACACCCACTGCACGCCCAACCTACCTGGAAAGGGGTCTCTCTTTGAACTGCCTTTCCGAGGTTTCTTCCATTTTTCCCTACAAGGTTTTTATTGGGAGTTTTTCCTTGTCTTCTCAGAGAGTCAAGGCTGGGGGGCTGTCAAAAGGCAGGGCCTGTTAAAGCCCATTGCGGCACTTCCTGTGTGATTTTGGGCTATACAAAAATAAACTGTATTGTATTGTATTGTACTTTATTATATTACATGATTGAGTGCAGAGAAAGACATAACGGCATAAATGTTTTACGGCTGGAGCAATCTGGATACACCTGGACCACCATAGAACAATGTATTTTACAGTATGCTTAAACATTTCTTGGAAATGTGATTTCATTGTGTTATCAGGATTCTTGAAAGCAAACAAATTGAGATTGGAAAGATAGAAATTGTAAGACAAAATAAAAGTAAACTGGCAAAGCAACAGAAATTTAATAACTAAAGTTGATAAACTGTTATCGGCACCTACATTGCATTATTTTTAATCTGATATCACTTAAAAATGTAATAGATATTACTGTGCAAAATGTCTTGATTTTAAAGAAGAGCATCTGACACAAAGTATCAAGGTTAAGTTTTTTTGAGCTGATTATTTCAAGACATTTATACTACTTGATAAACTGACCTTTTCATTTTGGATGCAAAATCATAGCTGAAGGACAAAACAAGGAGGAAATGCAAATACTGAATTTGAGAGCAGGAAGTGAAATTTGGGTTCTTAGGCAGAGAGGTTTGAAAACAGAAAGAGAAAGCAGTATTGAATAAAAATGAAAACAGATGAGTGTTTTGCTCTTGGCTTCCAGCTCTTGGAGAAGAGTCTTGTTTTTCAGGCCAGTCACCCTGGTATACAGTTTGCATGTTTTCTCTATGTTTGCTTTTGGTTTTCTTCCACATGTTAGTTTGATTAAACACTCTGAATTGTCCTTTCTGAATGATCATTGGTGTAAGTGTGTGTTTGCTGGGATTGAATGAGTCCCATTCGGGGTTGTTTCTTGCCTAGTGCCCAAGACTCCAGCTCTCCACATTCTTGATTTAAATTAAGTATGCTTAACAAAACATGGATCAATTTTAAACTCAGGAGTACCAAAGAGTTGTAATTCATTTCAATTTATCTGTGTAGATTTTTAGTTTAATACAATGTGCTGTTTTGAATTGGTTTAGTTGTTTTATTCCCTCTGCCGGTTTTTCCAGCATGTTTCTACACTCAGAAATACAGTAACTATGAAAAACTAGAAACGTCTGAGGGTCATGAAGTTGAAGATAGCGAGTTAATATGATTATTAAATATGATGAGTACTGATATTACATGAAAACAAATAATACATTTAAAATAAAGAGCAAATGTGATAATATGTTAGGAGACATTGGAGCAATCACCACATCACTTTGCAGAGCAATAGTAGCCTCCTGGGCAGGGTGTAATAAGATTTCAGTAAGTTTAAATTTGAATCACTAGGAGAGAAGAACAAACACAACAGAATATTAAGTACATTATGTCTGTCTCATATCTCATTATTCCTTAACAACCCTAATTAAACAATATACTGTCACTTTAATTATGATGCTACTGGTGTAGAATTTAAAACTGTCATTAAATGTTTTTTTTTAATTCACATTATCCGTTTGGAACAAGTTGTTTGTTATTTCATGACTGCTCTACAAGGTACAAGAAAAACAGGTAGAGCTGGCAAGAGTTATTTTGCCCTTTAGAAAGCAACAAGTACAAACAGTCAAAGGTACAATGTAGGCACAGCCTTTAAAACCAGCTAGAAGGAGCTATGGGGTAAATCTGTGCTTTTGTGAGCGACAAATAACTTATACAGTAATAGTTATTAGTAGGTTGGAGCCAGTGTCCACCTTAGAAGTGGTAACATAGGTATGTAAATGTATAGAAGACACCTTAAACTATTCAAACTCTTTGTCAGACTGAACAAGAGTGCAGTGCACAAAGCAGCAATCTAGTGTTCTTTTACAGTTTTTGTTTATTTAGCTTTAAATCTCGTAGAATTAGCCTTGAGGTTTTGATAACAATGTTGGAAACATTTTCCTGTGTTGTGAGAAAGTGCAAAATTAATGTCAACATAATCAGTATGCCAGATTTTTTTTGTGTTTGCTCATTTTGTAACAAAAATGGGGAGAGCTGATAATGCTTTGAAAAGATGGCACTTTGCAGAGGATCCACATTATTTCTCCCTCTGCTGCTTTTAAAAACTGTCAAAAGAACACAATGTCTCTCTTGCTACATCTTTGTTTTGCTTGAGAACACACACACATAATCAGCAAGAAAAGAAGCCATCTAGGCACGGAATGGTTGTCTGCATCGTGTCACTACTACTTCTTAAAATACCCAGGTTGTATGATTCTCTGTATTACCATATACTTGCTGTTAATTGGTTAGATAAATATCATTTTTAAGAAATGCTTAAAGCCTTGACTCTCTTAGACTGAAGCTAGCAAGCTGAGAGCTAAGCTGTCATTCTTGTCTAAATGTGGCCCTTTAGAGGAATAAGAGGAAGCACTCAAACGGTGGTAAACTGTGCTAAAGTAAAGGATTGAAAGTAAAGACAGCCCCAGTGCTATAGAGAGGGGTACAGTGCTACAGATAAGAGGTTATAGGTATTGACTGGTACATATCTGGTTTTGACACCTATTCCTATTCCTCATTTAGGAAAGAACATAAGAGTTGTTACCTTTCATATTAGGTAATCTGATAATATGGTAAGATGTATGGGTATGTATATATATATATATATATACATATATATACTTTGTATATTGTGACACACATGCGCATGGGAGGCAGCTAAAGGGCTTAAATGAAGGCAGTTCGGAGGCATGCCGGGATGTGGCAGAGTGCACTGACTCTTTTTCTCACTCCCCTGTAGACCATTCCTGGGAGACTCCATCTGGCTCTCTTGACGTCACTTCCGGGACCGAACCAATGGAAACAGACCTTACCAGCTCCGGCCCCCCTGATGTCACGTCCGGGCCTGGTCCAATGAGCGATGAACACATGCCCGATCCTTATGACCTCACTTCCTGTCTTCCCCTTTAAAAGCCTGCCCTTTTCCCCTTTTCCCTCAGTCTTGTTTTGGACTCGGTTGTATGCACTTCAGTGCTCTGTATTTCAACAAAACGATTTTGCAGACAGGAAACCAGATTATACGGGTGGCTGCCCCAAACCTTTATCTGAGTATGTCTCATTCTTGTGACAATATATATATAGTATATTGTATTTTTTTAAAGAACGGGCAGATATGACAGAAATGCCATAATGAAATTAATCTTGGTTCTGTCAGCTTTAAATCCAAATTTAGTACTGTATATCTATTGACAATAAAAGTATGTATATCGATTTATCCATTACGTTGAATTGGGAGAGTTTAGAGTAGTCAGTTAAACTAGAACCCAACCTACAAGGAGAGAATGTTATAAATTCAAACATAC
Organism: Polypterus senegalus; assembly: GCF_016835505.1. NCBI lineage: Eukaryota > Metazoa > Chordata > Cladistia > Polypteriformes > Polypteridae > Polypterus > Polypterus senegalus. The sequence continues at coordinate 41,677,036 of NC_053160.1, read as the reverse complement.
AGCATTTAGTTGCTTTATTGCCATATTTCAAAAAAGAAGGCAAAATTCTTGATCACAGTTGCCTTTAATAACGGAAACAAATAATACATATAATACATTTATGTCTAATATGTTTGATCTGATGTTATACCATGGGTATTATGCTCACTGCTAAATATAGTTATTTGTACTAAGTTTATGTCTGATGACGGTCTTCTATGTTGATGTGTGTTTAATCTTACATTGTGGTGTCACTGTAAAACCTTCTGAGAAACCAAATTTCCCTCTTGGGATGATAAAATTAAATTGAATTGAATTAAATATATACAAACACCTGTAATATATGTAATATTTACAAAAAATATTTTATATATATATATATATATATATATATATATATATATATATATATATATATATACAGTGGTACCTCGGTATACGCCTGCTTTGGAATAAGTCCAACTTGGTATACGTCCTGTTTGGACTTTAAAAATTTTTCTTGGTATACGACCTTTGTTTGGAATACGACTCGCGTGCTAACCTTATTTACCTCTCTCGAGACAAGCCACGACTGCCCACGAGCGTTAGTGCCAGTTGCTAGCATTCAGTGAACAACCCGCACTATAACTCTCTGTGAACTTTCACGCGTGTGGTATAGCAGGTCCACAGCTCCTGTCAAAGTCCACCTTTAAAATAAATAATCACCGCGCTCGCAGCTTGGTGAGGAGGCGTGGTGGTTATGTGGCTGAAGGTTGTCAGGGCGATTCACAATGTGGGCGTTTCTCAACAAAGTGCACTTGTGAGGGGCCATCCGCATTTATGATTATTCCTGGGGCTGCTTATCTTGATAAACAGAAGCGCGAGTCAGCTAGAAGGGGAGGAAAAAGAAACAACGGATGGGAGGTTGAGTGAGAGAGAGAGAGAGAGCGAGAGAGAGGGAGAGAGCGAGCGAAGTAGCTGAAGTAGGCAGAGTTAACGTCAGCTGCAAGTAGGGTGACTCCCCTGTTGGGAAGCAGGGGGGCCGCCAGGTAAAAAGGCACCAGGCTTCTTCTTGTGTTTTTTTTAAAAGAATGCTTCCTGCTCTATTTTAACTTTGTTGTCTTTAAGAAGACTGTTTTCTATTGTTTTTAACCTCCACGTTTCACTTCTGATTTAATGGATTGTTTATTGGAACTTTGGAGACTGCACTTTAATTTGAACACCTTGTTTTGTTAATTGTTTTAATAAAAGCACTTTGCACTTTTTCACCATCCCCTTGCTTTGTTGTTACCGATGAGGTTAGCAGTGAGGCACATTACCAATGGTGTAGGGTTCAAGGGCTCCCCGACAGCAGATGGGAGCATACAGCAAACCCGCATCGTCACAATGTGATTTTGTGTTTTTTTCATGTAAATTTGAATTGATTGTTGAAAAGTATGAAGGTGGCATGCGTATCTGGGACATGGCTGTTGCATACCGTTTGCCGAGAACGACAGTATCTACGATTGTGAAAAACAAAGATGTTATTAAAAAATAAAGTGAGGTAAAATTTTCATTTATTTCATCTAATTGCTTTTGTATTTATGTATTTTAGTATTAAGCAGTGTTTAAATTATTTTATACAACCCCATCAATGTATAATATGCCAATAACAATAGGATTTTTTTTCATGGGAACGGATTAATCATTTTCCCATTATTTCTTATGGGAAAAATTAGTTTGGTATACGTCCTGTTTGGTATAAGTCAAAGGGTCTGGAATGAATTAAGGACGTATACCGAGGTTCCACTGTACTAGCAAAATACCAGCGCTTCGCAGCGGCGAAGTACTGCCTTAAAATTTTTATTAAGAAGAAAAGTAAACCTTTTTAAACTGAGGGAAAATATGCCAATAATTATTTGTTAAGGATCTATTTGTATACCACGTTGTGAGTTCGGCCCTCCGGTTGTAATATGTCCAAGCTGTGCGCTGAGCTTACTTTTGAGCATGCAATGTACAGTTGGCCATGTGAAAAGCAATCTTGCCTCAAATCTCACAGCTTGGATTGCTGCTGTCATAATCGGTTTGAGTTTCATGGTTTGTTTCAATTACGACAGTATTTGTAGGACTTGTGTTGAAGAGACATTCGGCATCTGTCAAGCGTTGTAAGCATACAACTGGTTTCATCGATAACTTTGCATTCAGCATTTGAGAGTTTAAACATTCATAAACATCAAAGTGTCCATTACTGAAATCGTCACCTGTGAATCTAAGATGTTTAAGAGGCATTGGCGATTGTCCAAAGGTGTAAAATATTTGGCCATTTCGGTACACTTGAAAGCGACAACTGAACAATTCAGCGGCAGCCATCAACTCACATGCAGAACCATAGGTGAAGGGTTAAGCATTTCACTCTCATAGTGCTCCTGTGTAGTATAATTATCTCCTGTACCGTCATCAGTCCACACCTTGAACCTGTCCCAGTCATTCAATACATAAGACACAATGTTCCTCCGGATATCAAGAGTGAGCCTGATATGGCCGTGCAATATGTAACAAAGAGAATGGAAAAGGTAGGTGCCATCTCCAGGCATGGAAACCACTTGGTAAGTGACAGTTCTTTGATCGATGATGATCACTTTGATAGACATGTTAATGGGGGTACGGTTGGAATGATAAAGGAAATGGGTACCTGAACAATGTTAAGTAAGTCTAAAATACCTACACAATAACTATAATTGTAATAAATGAACAATAAAACAGCGGAGAAGCCGTGGATTAAATAAAAAGGCTGCAGTTATCAGCAGGGAGACATGAATCCTGTGACGAAGCAAGGAAGGGAATAATAATAATAATAATAATAATAATTCATTACATTTATATAGTGCTTTTCCCAGTACTCAAAGTGCTAGAGACCGGAGCGACAGACGGCCTTATATAGGCAGGCAGCCAACAACATGGGAGGTGTTGGGATGGGGGACCCAACGCTGCCTCACACGGTGACCGAGCTGCAGGCTATGGACGTATATATGTACGTAAGTAGGATTCAGTTAGTGTTGGGAACCCATGTACCAAATTTCTTGAAGATGGGCCCATAAGTAACAAAGAGCGTTGGAAAGTTCAATATGGCGGCCGACAGTGGCATCATACCACCGAAATAAGTACGTACATCGGTTTCGGTTAGCGCAGGGAAGCCACCTACTAAATTTCGTGAAGATGGGGCCATAAATAAGAAAGTTCAACATGGCGGACGTTCTCAACCGTTATGACCGTTACGCGTAGAATTTCGAAATGAAACCTGCTTAACTTTTGTAAGTAAGCTGTAAGGAATGAGCCTGCCAAATTTCAGCCTTCTACCTACACGGGAAGTTGGAGAATTAGTGACAAGTCAGTCAGTCAGTCAGTCAGTCAGTCAGTGAGGGCTTTGCTTTTTATTAGTATATATATATATATATATATATATATATACAGCATATATATATATATATATATATATATATATATATATATAAACTAGGGGGACAAGACCCCCCTGGCACCCCCAACCCCCAGTTGCGACCATGTCTGCCGCTCACATTGTGAAAAGGGGGGCTGAACGCACCCTAAGGAGACACAGACGTTCCTCCGAAACCCCTCTTAAACAGTGATACAATGGAAAATAGTTTTTTTTTAACCTCCTCTTTTCTCGATCAGCTGCTAGCTTGCTGCTGCTGCAATGCCGTACTTATTCAGCGCTTCGAACATTTAAAAGCCTGTACAGCAGCTGTCCTACTCTTTGTCTTTTATTTTCAGCCCTGGCCGTGGTTAAATCTCTTGGCACTCTTGGTTAAGTCTCATCTCGCTGGACGTGAGTTTTTGATATTTTTTAGTTTATAATTTAAAAAAGAAATAAGAATCTGAAAATCTACCAATATCACATTAAAGTTCGATAAATTCTGCAAAGAATGATACAAAACATATATATATATTAGGTATTAAAATAAGCCCAATTTAAAGCATGACAAAAAAGTGACATAAAAATATCACATACAGTAAAATCATTGCACAAAATCGTTGCACTTTTAGGCTTGGGATTTTATATATATTTTGAGTAGATATATCTATATAACTATATATATATGGCCAATATGGCCAATAATGCTTAGAAACAATATACATTCGATATAATGCCTGCCACAAAAAAAAATCAAAAATAGATAAAACTATCGAAATGCCTTAATTAAAAAACATGATTATCAGGAATCCTTCAGCATTGCCTTTGATGGCACTTTCAGCAAAGGCTCACAAGTAATAACTCAGTTATTCAAACTAATTTAAACTTAAACGATAAAGTAAATAGCTGTTCTCGCTGCTAAAGATTTGTAAGAATATGGGAGAAATAATGCACCAGATTTTAGAAGAGCTATTTAACCAACATGACTGGTAGGGCAATGGAGGCAGGCACAGCCTGATATACAGGTAGGACAAAATGCAGTATATCAGGAGAGCCTTCGCTAGTAAGGTATATCAGCAGTTAGTGGCAATGTGAATATTATCTGATCCTGCCAGAGTTTCCATCGATGCATGGAAGCCAAAAGAAATATGTGTCTTCACCAAGTACATATGGAAGTGCATCTCTATCTCTCTTTTTTAAATATTTAGCAGAGAGCACGTTTCCTGTGTGGACGCGGCCCGGACACAGACAGGCGGACATGTTGCAAATCACCACCACACGTTTATTTACACAATTATGTACAAGTTCACAGTGCCATACAAACCCCAAAGTCCTGGCCAACACACAATGCCTTCTCCTTCGGGCCGCCTCCTCTCTCTCTCTCTCTCTCTCTCTCTCTCTCTCTCTCTCTCTCTCTCTTCTCCTGCCTCGTCCTGTTCTCCCGGAAGCTCTCCGGGTGTCCCTTTTCTTCTTCCCCTCAGTACTTCCTGGTGTGGCGGAAGTGCTGAGGTCCAGGGTCCCCAAGGCATTGGGGCTCCCCCGCGGTGACCACGGGTCCCTACAGGGTTGGGCTTCCAAGCCCTCTACCCGTGGCTCCCAAAGCAACCAGGAAGGCAGCCCCCACATGATCCAGGGTGGGCATTGACCCTCTTCTGGTCCCTCAAGGCGTCCCGGCCGGGTCGTTGCCCCTGGCATCCCTGACACCTGAAAAACTGGTTCTTATACCTCACACCCCAGTGTTAACCCAAAGTATACCCACATATACTTCAAAACAGTCAGGGAAGAACAAAACATGTTTGAGAAAAAGGCACTAAACTTCACCTCAAATACAGATTTAACTTCTTGAAACAATAAGCTGTGAAGGCAGCACATCAACAATCAAACAAGACTCTCCTGGACAACAAAAACATGAGTGAGATTCTTGTCTGTGGTGTAATTCTTGTCTCTCCAGCTGTTGGGGGGCTTGGTTTGGAGAAAGGTCCAAAGACCGGCTGGATTAATAACTTTCAACAAAACAGCTCTAATACCTTTAACCATTGTGATAGAAAGACTGTGAGCAAGCGAATGAGCAGCATCCAGATTACTAATCATCTTATTCAAATGTCATTTACATAAATTAGTTTTCTTAGTTTGTCTCATTTACATTCAAAAGGACCTTGCTTTACAGCTCATATAATGCCTCATTTTCCACGTACAAATTAAAATACTTTTTTGAGTATATATACAGTATAAATATATATATATATATACAGTATATATATACAGTATATATATATATATATATATATATATATATATATATATATATATATATATATATATATATATATATATATATATATATAATGTATATGGACTTTGGCTTCAAAAGTTCAAAAATGCAAGTAATGTTAACAAAATAGATTTCCAACCCCACCTCAGGAAGAATGATTGTATACCTCCTCTGGGGATGAAAGTCCAAACAAAGAATCTTTTGTAAATTAAATGTTTATTGCAAAAAATGGGAAAATACAGAACTAAAGCTCAATAGAGCCAAACAAGGCAAAAAGGAGCTGCCTAAAAAGCAACCCACAGTAACTAAGCCCCAACATGCTAAACAGAAATCAAAATTCTTAAGCAGAGCAAAGATGCCAAAAATACATATAAATAAAATAAAAAATATAATTATTTTATATTATACATAAAATATATAATTATGTAAAGAATAAATGTTAATAACAATTATAGCATAAACAACAATAATCAAAGAATTAAAAATGGAAGAAAAAAACATAAAAAATTAATTTAAACTTAAGCCGGGAGAAAGCCAGGCTTACACATAACAGCTGTACTCAGTGCCCCGAATGAACCCTGTATTTGTTTATGTTTAGGGCTAGGCTGGGCGAGGCTTGGGCACTGGCAAAATTTTTACTTCAAACCATATGCTAAAAACAGAGTTACTCAGTCACTTCTGGTAAAATCTGACAAGTCCATAAGTATTAAAAATGAACCTCAAAGACACATTTTATAACGGGTTTACCAGAATTTCGAAGCCAAATTCACGGTCAAAGAATTTAACTTGAAAATACTAAAAAAGAGATTCTGGTTCAATTGCATGCTACATTTTCATTTCCTCTATCCTGTATCCTGCTTTAGCAATAGGATATACTGTACATGCTAGGTTGCAATTTTATAATTGTCATTTAACACTATTATTACCATAATATGATAAAAGCTGGAATGTTCTGTATTAGAAAATTAATGCCCTGTATCAAATAAATGGCATATGTCTTTACTTATTTCTTTACTTATTTCTTCTTAGGACTGTATCCAATTGTACCCATAGATAGATAGATAGATAGATAGATAGATAGATAGATAGATAGATAGATAGATAGATAGATAGATAGATAGATAGATAGATAGATAGATAGATAGATAGATAGAAAGCAATGCTATTTGTCTTTTCATAGTAAAGGTGAATGTCCTAAATTTAAAGTGCAAGCTCAAATCAGATTACATATGTCTTCAGTCAAGTTTAAATCCTTCTCTTATCCTTCCATGACCAATTATACCATTGTTGCACTGCAACTCCAAAACCACAAAAGTCTCTAACATTCACAGACTTATCGAACAAACCAGTATTTTATTTAAACTTTTGAATGACTAATTTAAGGTCAAATGCTTCAGAAACTGTCGAAAATGTCTCAGCATAATGTCAAGTAAGTCTGTGATTCACGGTGCTTGAATTGTTGCATGCCTGGTCCCTGAGGTTAACATGAAAGGACAGTGAAAGAGATGAATGGCTTTAAAATACTCTCCTACTTGAAAAAAGGGCCCACCAAGGTTTCACCGCAGAAACTCCTTAAATCGTAAAAGTTTTCTTCCCTTTTCTTAGTGAATTACGACATGTCCACGCCTATTGCTGTCCTGCCTCACTGAACTGTGGCCTGACCTTCTTTGTTCTATACCAGATAACATTTCCTTTGACTAGGTGGGAAACTGATGCCCACTAATTACTAATGACTTTGAACAGCAAAGTTTCACTCCCACGCTGATAACTGGAAGTACAGAAGAATCATTTCATGAGGTTTAAAATGAGATCAGACATACAAAAACAGAAGGATGCTGTTTATAGAAGGCAGCACAGCCTCAAAGCTCTTGTTTCTTGCTTTTTAAATGAGAGATTTTGTGTGCAGTCCCCCGTCTTCCAAGTTCAAATGCCCAAACACGTGTTGAAGATGAGGCTATAATTACAGACACCACTCCAGTGTCCTTGAGGGCTAACTGTGTCTGTCTTCACCTTTAGTGAATTATTGTTCTGAACAGAAAGAGCAAATTTCATGTAATGGATAGACAGATAGATGGGCACAGGCAAAGAAAGGGGTAAAAAAACATAAACAATATGTTTATATGTGCATAGACTCCTTGGGTGTTAATTAGATGTCTCAATTAATTAAACAATACTTTTCTGTCTAAAAAATCAAGTGTTTGCTGAATGCTGGCTTTAAGTGGACTACTGTATGACAAGCTCAGATAGATGTGTCCATAAAAATCATGTATACAATCTAACTTGGCAGTGTTTATTTAAGAGTTAAAGAAATCTTAATTTCATATTTGACAAGCCATCCCCCATGGCTTCACCCTCATAGTAGTGAAACAGGACAGCGAGGAGGGCCCCGCCCAGCTCTCTACTCCTGATGTCACTCTTCCCCATCCCTCTCGGATTAGCGCAAATATATCGCTTCTGCAAACGAACTATGATTCTTAGTGCAATGAGAGAAGTTGAAAAATCAACCAGAATGTTTAAGCAAATTATAGAAAAAAAAAAGATCTAAATCAGTTAAGTAGTTCTCTCGTTTGCTAACTAAGCGGAGTTAAGGTTACGCCCCTAGGCAGACACGTAATTGACGAAGGCCCCGCCCCCCTCCCTGCAACCCAATTAGTCTCTCTCGGATTTGTGCTAATAAATTGGTACCACAAACGAACTATGATACTTAGCGAGATTTTTATAGAAAAAAACCCGATCTAAATCCATTAAGTAGTTCTCTCGTGAAAAGCAGACAGACATACAAATGGGTCTAAAAAACTATAAGAAATTTAGCGCTTGGACCACGAAATTTTTCAAATCATTTCTTAGCGAGCACCTATGGGCCTTGGGTAACCTACTTTCCAAATTTCAAGTCCCGAGTCCTCATGGTTCAGGAGATTTCATGAAGAGTGAGTCAGTGGTATTTGGCTTTATATATATAGATTGGTCAAATGCCAGGCAGAAATTGGAGCATTTGAACTCAAAATCTTGTGTCATGATCCAAAGGGTAAAATTCACTCAGATCTAATCCAAACTTTTTTGTTTGGTGTGCAAAAAATGTTGTTTTTATGAAGTTCAGGAGAGCTACATCCATCCATCCATCCATCCATCGTCCAACCCGCTATATCCTAACTACAGGGTCACAGGGGTCTGCTGGAGCCAATTCCAGCCAACAGAGGGCACAAGGCAGGAAACAAACCCTGGGCAGGGCGCCAGCCCACCGCAGTCTGTTTCTCTTATTTGCAAAAAGAGCATAGATGAGCCTGTTTTTATAGTAGTGCTGATTTTCACACCGTTGGTATGATATTGAGTTTGGTTAAATAAATTTATAGCCTTTGCATCCATTGAATGGACATTTCTTGTATGGGTTATTAAAAACACACATTTCTCCATATTAATATTTTGTCTTAAATGAGTAAAAGTGTAATTTATTTGCGACAAATGCCACCTTGCCATTTTTGTCAAAATGTGTTATAAGCCTGCGGTTCTCAAACTTTCGTATTTTGCGCGCCCCCTTTTCTACCTGGAATAATTCTGCACCCCTGCATAATATAAGATAGATGAGAATAACCCATGATACAACTAACAAAGGTATGATACTCGTGCGGTGTCACAGTATCCATCCATCCATTATCCAACCCGCTATATCCTAACTAGAGGGTCGTGGGAGTCTGCTGGGGCCAATCCCAGCCAACACAGGGCGCAAAACAGGAAACAAACCCTGGGCAGGGTGCCAGCCCACCGCAGGAGAGCTACATATACAAGCTTTTTTTTCCTTTTATAAAATGGCTGAAGTGATATCATGAGCCAGAGCACATGTGCACCTGCTCTGAGAATGGACCAGAAAAGTGCTGCAGGTGTAAAAACACTACCAACCCTTAAAAAAGAAACAACAATAAAAATAAATATCAAGTGGAAAATAACAATAACCTCACCAAAGCGCTTCAGAACTATAGAATCTGAGAATATGAAGCTGTCTCCCAGCTTTTTTCTTTTACGGTTACCTTCTAATTTGGTAATCTTAACTGAACTGGCAAGGATTTGACCGAGTCTGTTGGTATGCTATGAATATTCAGTGCTAACTGTGATAACGTGGTAGTGGCCCACAAATTTACAACATTAGTATTTTTTTTCCTCTTTTATTCATTTTGAAAATATACATTTTTGCTTTAGAACCTCCTTTAGGTTGCTGTTTGCCTTAGGCATTTGGGTTCTATATAATTTAAAGAGCTTTGTATCTCTGCATTAAAATAATTCTACAATCAAACTAATTGCAGGAGTTGTTTTTAAGGTGGTGTTTGTTAATGTTCATAGAAGTTTGAAAGTTTTCTTAAAATAGCTACTTCTCTTAAGTATTCTTTTTTATCCGTGCCTGCACTTTTTTTTAAGGTGCCTCTGTTTATATATAACAAAGGGAGCAAATTCAACAGGAAAAAATGAAGAATGGGCATCCTGTTTATTAAAATTTATGACAAATGATACAAATCACATAATCCTAATTGGAGAAGGAGCTCTGAACAAGGCCAGCTAATTAAAACAAAGATCAGTCAAAAGCAGAAATCATTAATTACCTGCAGGGTGAATATTATAAATTCTTCACTTCCTTTACCATTCACTTGGCATGGTTCACAATGTTAACATGCCGAGTAGGACACACACGGCCAACCTGTTACCAAATGTTCTATAAGCTTTACAGCATGTCCTGGGATTTAATGAAGCAAAAATGTGAAAAAATGATATAAGAAATTTGACTAGGATATGACCTTTCAATCCATCTAGCTTAAATGGTTACCTAATAGCTACATTGTCTCATTCCAGGTGCTTTTTTAAAAAGCTTTCTGCTTCACCCACATGACTCGGTAGTGTAGAAGTGATTCCTAGGTTCAGTCTTAAATGCTATCAGTATTCCGTTGTTTGTAATGTCAATAAATTGGCTAATAAGAAGAAAAAGTGGATGAAAACCCAGTTTTCACTTATTTGAAACCTCTAAACAACTAAAGATTACTATATGGGTAAACAAAGCAACAAAACAAAACAACATTCCTTCCATTTAGTGACATACACTCTGTTTAATGCTGTTATACACCAATCAAACACTACATTAAAACCACTGACAGGTGAAGTGAATAACATTCATTATCTCATTACAATGGCATCTGTCAAGGGGTGAGACATATTAGGCAGCAAGTGGACACTCAGTTCTTGACGGTGATGTGTTAGAAGCAGGAAAAATGGGCAAGTGTATGGATGTGAGCAGTTTTGGCAGGGGACAAAATGTGATGGTTAGATGGCTGGGTCAGAGCATCACCAAAATTGGCAGATCTTGCAAGTGTTCCCAATATGCAGAGGTTAGTACCTACCAATAGGGGTCTAAGGAAGAACAACTGTGGAACCGGCAACAGGGTCATGGGTGCCAAAGGCTCACTGATGCACATGTGAGGAGGAACTGCTAATATAGCACAAAATTAGGTAAGAGGTATCAGAACACACAGTGCTTTGCAGCTTTCTGTGTATGGGGCTGTATAGCTGAAGACCAGTGACAGTGTGGACTCTGACACATATCCACCTACAATGGGCACATGAGCGGCAGGACTGGACCATGGAGCAATAGAAGAAGGTGGCCTGGTCTGATGAGTGACTTTTTCTTTTAGATCATGTGGACGGCCAAGTGTGTGTGAGTTGTTTACCTGGCGATGGCAGCATAATGCACTATGGGAAGATGGTAGAATGATGGGCAATAGTCTGCTGGGAAACCTTGAGTCTTGGAATTCATGTGGATTTTACCTTGACAAGTAACACCTACTGTACATAAATATTGTTGCAGACCACTTAAACTCCTTCATGACAATAGTACCCAAAATGGAAGTGGCCTCTTTCAGCAGGATAATGCGCCCTGCCTCACTACAAAAACTGTTCAAGAATTGTTGGAAGAACATGATAAATAGTTCATGTTGTTGACTTGGCCTCCAAATTCCACAAACCTTAATCCAATCAAGCATGTCTGGGATGTGCTGGAAAAACAAGTCCAATCCATGGAGGCCCCACCTTGCAATTTACAGGATTAAAAGGATCTGATACCTAATGGATTGGTGCTAGATACCACAGGACACCTTCAGAAGTCTTGTGGAGTTCATGTCTCGATGGGTCATGGTTGTTCTGGTGGCATGGGAGACACCTACACAATATTAGACAGGTGGATTTGATATTGTGGCTGATTGGTGTATAGCACGGGTACTCCACTCCAGTCCTGTAGGTCTGCAGTGAGTGCAGGTTTTCATTCCAACCAGGCCAAGGCCAAGCAGGTAATGAATCGTGTTATTTAATTATATGACTTGTTAGTGCTTTCATTCTTTCAAAAAAAATGTTATCACATGTTAGATTTTTTCATTTTCTGAGAACATTATCTATATTTTTTGTGGTCCAGAAACAGATTTGTACCTCTTTATCTTTCCCTTCTCTCTCCTTTATTTTCTAACATTGTATTAACACAGATATTCCATGATGTATATACATGGGTCTACGGTGGGCTGGCGCCCTGCCCGGGGTTTGTTTCCTGCCTTGCGCTCTGTGTTGGCTGGGATTCGCTCCAGCAGACCTTCGTGACCCTGTAATAAGAATATAGCAGGTTGGATAATGGATGGATGGATATACATGGGTTTAAATGGAAGCAGGTTAGCTAGAGAGCTTCGGGTTCCTTTGTCATTTGCACCTAATTATTAACTGATGGCTGGTTCAGAAAATTTAAAACCTTAATGGAGATGTTTAAAACTAAAATTTAGCTAAAGTTAGCTAAAACTAAGCTCCAAAATACATGTAGTAAATAAATGGGTTCTAATTCTGCATTCTATGGGGGTCCCATCAAGAGCATTCTAACTAGCTGCACCACTGTCTGGTTTGGGAACTGCAGTGTCTCTGACCATAATGTCCTACAATAGATAGTGCACACAGCAGAAAAGATCATTGGGATATTTCTGACCTCCTTCTTTATAAAGTGTTGCATCAGCAAAGCTCACAGCATTGTGGAGGACAGCTCCCACTCCTCTCGTGGTGTCTTTATTCAACTTCTATCATGCAGAAGGTACTGTAACATCAGAACAAGTTCTGCCAGGTTCTGCAACAGCTTCTACCCCTTAGCTGTCTGGACTCTGAACTCAGAGATGCCCCCCTGCCCCCAGATCTTCTTCTAGTAGTTTATTTATATGCAGCACATTTCTTACACGTTACTACTGTTGACTTGTACTGCTAGTTGTTGTATTATTTACTTATTACTATCTATTTCAAATTACTACTATATATTAATCTGCCTTATTATTTATTTATCTATTTTAGTATAGTATAGTTTTTTACTTGTCTTGCACTTGTCTTTTATTTACTATGTATATGCTGCACTGAGCTCCAGGGGAACATTATTTCTTGGCACTGTATGCTGCAATTTGGTGTATAGATAGTGTGACAATTAAACCACATGACCTGACTCATTAAAAATTTGGTTAAAGTAAAACCCTGCTGACCTCAAGAACCGAAGTTAAGTACCCCTGGTGTATAGTGACACTGGGAAACTCTTTGACAGTGTGTCTCACTGACAGTTAAAATAAAAGGGAAAACAACTATGCTTAATTGAATAAAAAACAAGAAAAGAAAATCATAATCTTACTGTTTCACAAATGCAAATTCCTCCTGTTCTTTTCTGTAAACAAATACAATTAATGTTCATGGAAGTCACATAATGTCATTATTAATTCCAGTTCAGCAAACTCTTGAAAACTCCATAACACCATAACTACGGTAAGCACATTACCAAAAATCATTTTGAAAAGAAAGCAGTGATTCAAAGTGTCCATCTACCTATCAATTTTCCATGTCCATATTGTCAGGTGCAATTCAAAGTAACAAGGCAAATATAAGATCATTCAATACATAACACATTTTAAAGAAGTGAATTTTTAAAGGCTCTACATAAGTAAACATAAACTGGCACCACATATAACGAGGCACCATACAGTATGAGCAAGACGGATGAGTGAAACAACACACGCAGTAGACAAATTGCAGCGAAGCTCATTGTTTTTCGCTGTGTTAAAAAAGTTGTGTTTCACTTCCTGCAAAATCCATGCCATTGACTGAAGAAAGAAGGTGTTTGTTTCCTGTCTGAAAGTGTTTTCATGTATTAATTCCAAATATATCTGCCTGTTATTTAATATTTGAATATAGATCACTAGAGGAAGATAAAAATTATCATACTTAGTTCCTGTTTTGTGTAGACATTTGGTTGAGCAATCAGACATGTGCTGTGTTTTATACTAGTAAGAGGACTCTGACTTTGCCAATTAGTGTGACAGTCAGATTGGTGATCTCAATCTTAAAGATCCACTGGAGACAACCGTCAAATGACAGGAGTCAAAAGTGGTTGGTAGGTAATGGCTTGAGGAAAGCAAGCAGCTTTCTGTGGAGAGAGTCTTCATGTGAATAGGTACGATGGTGCGTTTTGGTATGTCTTACTGGGAAAAATATGCAGCATGTCACATTTTTAAAAAATGTTCGGCACGTCTGCAATAATGTGAAAAAGAAGCATGAAGAGAATTGATAGTACTGCATTAAGCAGCTATGGAAAAAGCACGGGTAAACATGGAAGTATGAACAAAGTTTTTTGTTTTCTACCCCAAAAAACTTTAACACCCTCCAAAAACTCTTTAGTGAGTGTCTTATTTTGCAATTGTGAAATCGACAGAAAAGCGAAAATGAGTGCAAGTTTTGCAAAACTGCATGCAATTCAAAACTTCTGTGTTTTACTTATCACAACTTATCAGCAAAAGAGACAAGAAAGTGACAATCCTAACCGAAGTGTCAATCCATCACTGAACAAAACAATTTTAAAATGAGAAGTACAGGCTGATGGAATTCAAATCACTGGGTGCATTTTGTTAATAGTTGTAATCCTTCAGGTTTAGCTCACAGTTAGAGGACTGTAACCAATGCTTACTTCTTAACTGTGGGACAAGAGTAGCTCTAAAGCAATGTAAATCAAAAAAATGTGATTTTGTTTTTCTGAGAAAAGAAAAATATATATTGTAACACTTTCTGCACACATTTGCTTTTATAGTAAATGCTGACCACCTAGACACTAAACTAAATGAGAAAACAGAACATGATACATCTGAAATCTAGAGGATAATAAAGCTTCAAAGACAAACCATGTGGAACAGTTCAAACCAAATCCCCCCATGTGGTGATGGGGGTGCAAAAAAGACTCTAAGTAGCTTTAATTGGCATTTCAGTAGAAATATGTACTTGGGTATACAGAATCTTTTATTTTTCTAAAATGCTGATTCTCTACTGATTTCTCTTTCATTTACTAATGGACATATCTAATAATGATGGCTCTTTTCATGTTATTTAGTCAACATTCACAAAGTAATTTTCTACATTGTGGTTTGGAGGCAGCATGAAAAACAATATTGCAGACTGATATCAAATTATCATACTGTATTATCTCTTAACAAGTTATCTCAAGCATTTCTGAGCACATAATTGTTGGGAACTGTGAAGTAAAACTGTGATATGAGGCTTATAAATTGCAGAAGAGACTATAAATCCTGAGGAGAGTCCATTAAAATGTAATTGCATACTTTGCAGCTTTCCACGATAAATTACTTGCCTAGACTTTCTGTGTACATTTTTTTCTTTTATTTGTAACTGTAACATTTCACAACTTTAGAGTGAAGGAATAAATATAAGGAGAAGAGCAAAAAAGAGCAATTAAAGAAAGAACAGAATAGGACAGAAGAAAGAACAATTTAGATTATTAAGACTGCTAAATAACAACAAATTGAAGATAATCGGCAAACGTCCATCCTCATCTGCTAGGCCAGATCTCAGCAACAATGGTTATAAGGCAGAAAACCATCCTCAGGCAGAATGCCAGTCCATGGCACAATTATACAGAACTTTATTTATGTCCCCACAGGGAAATTTTTACTGAAGTTCTTTAAATTAAGAAATAGATACATAAATACACACACAGACACATGATATGGTCTGAATACACACCAGAATTCCTAAAAAGAAAGAAAACTTTTGACTTGGCAGTTACAGTCACAGTGAGTCATTGCACAGGCATATTATGGTTGGTATAAAGTAGTATTAATATTTGTAAATGCACAATCAGTAACACCAGGCTAGTTTAGTCACCAATCAACCTAATATAAATGTCTTTGAGTTGTGAGAAAAAAATTAGGAGCATACAGAGAAAAAGCCTGAGCAGAAGCAGGAGCACATGAAGATGTCACACAGTAGGTGAAGTGGCTGGCATCCAAACCTAAGGCACTAGACATGGTAGGAAGAAGTGTTAATAAACAAACAAACAAATAAATAAACATGGATGGATAGATAGATAGATAGATAGATAGATAGATAGATAGATAGATAGATAGATAGATAGATAGATAGATAGATAGATAGATAGATAGATAGATAGATAGATAGATAGATAGATAGATAGATAGATGTTTATTTGTCACTAGGGATAAATTTAACGTTTTACAGAAGCTCAAGAAATAGTAAGAAAGTATAACTAGAAAGTATCGAAAACAAACAGCAACTACCTCTCAACCACACAAGAATTACAAAAAAGAAAAAAAAAACTTCTGACTTGGCTAAAGATAAGAGAGCAGTTACGGAGAACCTTTATAAACGCATATTGTTATTGGCATTAAAGAACCTCAGCAGCACTTATTGACACACTTCTGCTGAATAATTTGTTTGCTGAATGTACATAATGGCAGTGTGTTATAGAGAGGACGAATTACAGTGTCCATAATGGCACTCAGTTTTGCCTTCGTCCTCTCCTCTACTAACATTCAAATCATGCATACCAGAATTCAAATCTGGTGACGAAGAGGATGTGAATGACACAAAGAGTGTGCTAAAGAAAAAGCTGAGATAAGGAAAGGAAGCTTATAAATGTAAGAAGTAGTTCATGTTAGAGAAAGTATTAGTAAAGCTTATTGATTTATTTAAAAAAGGAAGGAGTAGCAATTAGTGAGGGGAGATATAGAAATGAACAGAAGTGGTTGGTGTGGCTCAACGTTGTATGTTCGCTGCAGAATTAGCACATAGTCCACAAACTGGGGTGACTGTCTCTGTGAGTTTTCCTACACATCGAGGACTCCTCTGCTACGCTACTGAGGTCACTCAAGAGTCACGCCCTGCTCTTACAGCACCGCATATTAGAGACCAAACTCACTCAGAATACTATGAAAGATGTCTGAAAAGGATTGGAATAATTAGCTGTCTCAAGCAATTCATGGCTCAGGTGCTACATGGGAATGTAAACAAAGCTAATGCCCTGAACCAATTTTTTAGTAGATGTTTTCCTCCCACTGCTACCTTCTTCCAATGAGCAGTCTCCCAACACTATCCCAACTACATCAACAAATCCTACCACAACAAACGTAATGACCAGTGATGCATTCACCTCTGACCATCAGTCCGGGCTGTCCATAACTGAACACCAAGTAAGGAGACAACTGTGGACGTTACACACAGGAAAAGCAGTGGGATCAGATGGAGTCAGTCCAGTTGTGAGTTGGATAAGCATGTGAGGCAGATAAAGAAATGTATAAATGATGTACCTGCTGCCAAAAACTCCATAAACCTATGTTAGTATGAACATTATTTTTTCCTAAATGCAGAATATTTCAGGACGACTAAGTGTTAATGAAATAATGTTTGTCAGTAACAGAGTGTAAACACTTGAAAGAATATCCTTGTAAGCCTGTAACATCATAACTGGAATTTTGCAAAAGAAAAACTTTTAGGCAACTGTAGAAGAGCCACCAAGCAGAAGGGGTCACGGTTAATAAGGGTATGAAATCATTCAGAAGTGAGATCCCAAATAGGTAAAAAAAGTAGTTGAAAACGAAAGTGTTGGAAAGCAATTTTAAACATACATGAAAAAGTTCCACATTCCAAGTTTAGAACAGATATTGTACAGTGGGTCAGATGTTATTTACAAGAGTAAACTTATAGGGAACAGTCATGTTTTTATCAATATGTTAATAATGTACAGTACTCTTTCATGGACAAGCTTTTAAAAAAATCAGGTTTTATATGAAGTAGTGTTTTTTGTATAAATCACCAGAGAAGAGTGGATTGGTGACACCCCTGGTCTAGTATTGAGCTGGTGGAAGAACTCAAACGTTGATTCTTGGGATCTGAGCTCTTCCACCAGCTCAATACTAGACCAGTGACATCAATGGTCTGCTGTTTTGTGGCGTTTTATATGGAAACGACTGCAGCGCTTCATACAGAGATTCATTCACCGTACCTGCAAGAAAGACTAGTTTTCACATTTACAGACAGAAAAAGTGACTGTTTCCTTTTAATCTAAGAGCAACATGAAAC